>NC_082687.1:42021388-42360316 GCF_949987515.2 Delphinus delphis | reverse complement strand
TCATAAATGACTCTCACTATATAAACTAAAGGAGCCAGAGTCTGTAGAGTCCATACTCTATAATTCCACTAACATAAAGTTCAAAAATAGGCATAGTAATCTATGATAATACTAGTGCAGATAGTGGCTACCTTAGAAGTAGATAATGGATAGGGATTGGAAGGGAGCAGAAGGGGCTTCTGATTTCCTGATCTGTTTGGTGGTTACATGGGCGTGTTCACTTTATGATTTGTTCACGTCAATAAAAAATTCATTTAATAAATAAAATGTGTACATAGCTTTGGAGGCAGAAGATCCTAGGTTCAAATCCCAGCTCTGCCACTTCCTAGCTGTGTGATCTTAACCTTTCTGAACCTCAGATTTCTTCTTTGTGAATAGAGCTGAGTAATCATACCTGCATCATAAGGATACTGTGCACATTAACTCAGATAAGGTACTAATATATGCCTAATAAATGGCAGTGATAGTAGTAGTTGGCAATAGTAGTGGTTATGGTATGCTTTTTGTGGGGAAGGGTATGAAAAGTTCTAGAAACCACGAAGAAAGAAAGAGGCACTGCCAAGATTCTCTGCTTAGTTCAAAGTTCCTCCAATAGGGTTGGATCTCGAATGTATGCACATCAGTGGCAGTGTGCCATAATCCTTTTACACCCCCTACTTACATAATCAATATTCTTTGAAGCAATAAATTCCTGTCCTCTAAATTGCTTCAGGAAGTTTAATTTGTCAAAGTCCACTGACAGTTCTTGTTAAGCTGGGCCCTCAATCTTCCTTCTCTGGAACTGTTTACTAGAAGCCTGTGTTCTCACTGTTTGTTTTTGTCAGGTCAGACAAAGCATGTGTCTTGCAAACTTCTTTGCACAAGGTTCAGTGCCAAGCAGGGACCAGGGGCCTCCACCTACTTTCTTATCTGTCAAGAATTTCTTGTGAGCACAAAGGCCGAGGCAACTTTACTTGTGTGGCATATCATAACTTAATTATATATACAAATAGGAAGTATATTAGAAGGCATATTTGTCGAGGGCCCAAGATCTAAAGCTGGAATGCCAGGGTCTGATTCCTAATTCTGCCACTTACGAACGGTGGAACTCTGGGCAAGTCACTTAATCTCAAGTTTTCTCAGCTATAAAATGACAATAAACACAGTCCACAGGTCATAGGATTTCTATGAGAATTAAGTTAGTTAACAATACTGAGCACTAAGAACATGGCCTGGCACATAAAATATATTACAGAAGGAATAGCTGTACTATTATATGTCAGCAAATTACCAGCAACTTTAAAATCTTCGAGTTAAAATAGCTCTAAAAACTCTATACTTGCGAACCGCCACTATTTATTAAGGGAGACTCCTTCACAATGTGAGTAAAACTCCTGACAATCCAGGTCCCCCGTCTGGCCAGCCTCCCTGTGCTCGGGGTACCCCAGGCCCACTGAACTGCTTGCAGGTCCCCAAATGTGTCAGGCCGCTTGGTCTCCCAGCCATCCATATCTCCTCAAAACCCAGCTCAATGTCGGCTCATCTATGGAGATGTCCCTGATCCCACCAAGCACAGGATGCTCCCTCCGTACTTTGTACACCCATCTCTTAGAATATCAATCACACAAGACTGCAATACATTTTAATTTCCCCAAAGAGACCGAGATCTTCAAGGGTGACAACACTTTCTTCATCCTCTTACCTAAAATCAGAATTGCACCTGGCACAAAATAGGGACTCAACAAAATTAATACTAAAGGACATTCAAGTTCTTTCTCCTAGTTTAAAAATCCTGGGTACAGAGACAGGAGTGGAGGTGGGAAATGTCCATCATCCACTAAACAGGCACAGAAAATAAGCAAGATAAACATCTATTTACTTTTCCCCCAAATTTTTTGAGCAAGAAAAAAATAGCTAATAAATGCACACGTTTAAAATTTGAGAAACCAGCATGAAAAGATGAGGTCATTCCATGAATAATCAGAAAATGAGCATGACTTTGTCCTGTCAACTCTCTTACCCTATTGCCCACATAATTAAGTACAGTTGTAATTGAATCATGTTTACTGTTACTTCATGCTTACAGCAAACATTTCTCTCTCCCTTTCTCAAATGTGTGCAGATGATCCAATTTCCGGGAGCATCAAAGAACAGAGCTTAATAATGAAATGTTGAAAACCAAAACATATAAGGAAGTTAGTCTGACACACTCAGTGATATGCATAATCATCATTGCGCTGCATGGTAATTAGGTAGAAATGGTAAATAGTTCTCTAGATGCCTGTAATGAGCATTGCTCTTAGAGTGTCAAACTGAATATTTCTAGAGTCAGCTGCAGGGAAGCCTGTTCCTATAAAAAAAATGGTTCTCAATTGTCACTGCACATTAGAATCATCCAGGGACCTTCTGTAAATCCTGATACCCAGGGCCTTTACCTCAAACCAATTTAATCAGACTCCCTCGGGGTCGTACCAGGACATCAATATTTTTTAATACTTCCCTGGTGATTACAATGTGCACTTAAGCTTAAGAATTACAGCTGTAAACAAGAAAACACAAGGGAGTTTGAAGTTGTTCATTCCCTCTATTTTCCCACAGCACTGGGAACAAGCCTCCATTGAAGGCTCAACAAGCAATCAATTAATTACTATTAAGTAATTAATGGCTGATTAATTAACAATAATCAATTGATGTTCGTTTGTCACAAGACTTTGCTGTATCTTATTCTCCTTTACAAGATAACCAATAAGAGAAAAAAAAATAAGAAAAGAGAAAATCATCGCTCTACCTCCTTCCAGCATCCTATATGGAACTTGAAACAGCCTGGCACTTAGAGGTATGCTGTCAAATCAGCCCCAGGACTTTTTTTTTTCAATTGTGGTAAAATGCACAACACAAACTGTATCATCTTAACTACTGTTAAGTGCACAGCTCAGTGGCATTAAGTATATTCCCATTATTTTGCACCTATCGCCACCACCCATCTCCAGAACTTTTCTAATCTTTCCAAACTAAAACTCTGTACCCATTAAACAATAACTCCCCATTCCCTGCTCCTCCCAGCCCCTGGAAACTTCCATTCTACTTGATGTGTCTAGAAATTTGATTGCTCTAGGTACCTAATATAAAGTGGAATAATTTCAGTCTGACTTATTTCACTTAGCATAAAGTCATCAAGATTCATTCATATTGTAGCATGAAAAAGGAAGGGCTTTCCCTCCTATGAATATGCATGTACAAGACTCTGGGCTTTTTATATATGGCTTTACATATCTAGCATGGCCAGATACTTAGTCAGAGAATCTCATACCAGAGATGCAAAGGGGCCGGTATGGTGTGCAGAAGTCTAAGATGGCCCCACTGTCTCTACCCATCTGGTGTCAAGCTCTTATATAATCCCCTCTCCCTGAGTGGAGATGGAACCTGGGACTTGCTCCTTGACAACACAATATAGCAACTGTGATGGGAGGGTCACCCAGCGTATGTTATATAAGACTTCATCTTAGTCAACACTAAAGAGATTCTCCAGCTGGCCCTGAAGGAGTAAGCAGCCATGTTGTGAGAGGGCCCCTGTCATATGAGGGGGACATATGACAGGGAACTCTGGGCAGACCTTTAGGAGCTGAGAGCAGCCCCTGGCTGACAGCCAGCAAGAAAATGGGGCCCTCAGTCCTACCACCACAAGGAACTGAATTCTGCCAACAATCACTTGAGCTTACAGGAGGACCTCTTCCACTAGAAAGCTCTAGAAAGGAACACAGCCGGTTGACACCTTGACTGCAGCCTGCTGAAACCCTGAGCAGATGACCTAAATAGCCTCACCCACACTCGTGACCCACAGAAATGCCGAGATAACAAATATGCATTGTTTCAAGCTGCTAAGTTTGTGGTAACTTGTTATCCAACAATAGAAAACAAACACACCTGGGTTTCCCTGAGTTTCTGGTTCCAAGGGCTATCCCTTTTTACCTCCCTTTTTCTCACCTCATCTGGAGAGAAGAGACTGGAAGCTACAGATCTTTCTTTCCTTCATATTTCTCAGAGCTTGATTTGTAAACCCCAAAAAGACTACGAAAGTTGATGCTTGGAATTTACTAATTCAAATTAATTTGTCATGACAAACAACCACTCCTGGAACGATTCAAAGGAAATTGAGAGAGGAGGAAAATTAGGAGCAAACAAAATAAACATATAAGTGAAAGAAATGGGGGAGAGGAGACAGAAAGAACTACAGAAAAGAAAGGAAAGAAAACAAAACTAAAGAATTCAATATTCGATAAACATTTGTTGAACTGAATGTGTTCATCTGAAGGCATAAAGGGAATGTTTCTAGCCAAGCCTATGGGGTCAAAAATGGCTGTGGTTATTGTGCAGTAGTATAAACACATCACAGAACATGCTGTAACTCAGGAACGCCGACCACCAGGCAAGGGAAAGGTGGTTCCGAGTCAGCACTTCGATTTTTGATTTTCACAACGATTAGTCCTTGAGTCCTGAGTGTTTCCTGAGGCTTAATTACACATTTTTCCTAACACCTAGCAACTGACAGACTGGAAGATGTGAGGATAAAGTGAGAAGGAACAGAGGGTGGCTATAAACCAAGCAGAGGGTAATTTGAGAGGTTGAGAGAGGGCTTAGGTGGGGTGCAGAGTGAGGAGAGCCCAGGCCTTTTGGCTTCTAGAGAGAAAGAAGAAAAGGCAGGGGCAGGAAGTCCCGGGCGCTGGGTGCCAAGACTCTGGAAAATCTGCCAAAATCTATCTCACTTCTCTGAGGTGTCAAGGCAGCTGCCAATTCTAGGCAGGTTCTTCAATTCCTCCGTGCTCCTAACCTCTCCTTTTTCTGAAGTTTAACAGCACTGCCTATCCCCTCTACACCCCTCACCAACCCCAAGGGGGAGTCATTCACTTTGCAGGCTGCTCTGGCTCTAAGAGTCGTGCACACAACGGTAGAGAACACACTTCTCACATCAGGCAGACTCACACTGGAAACCTGGTTCAGCAGAGGACCTTGAGCAAGCTGTTGAATGCCTCTGAGCTTCCGTTTCCCCTTTGGTCCAAGGTTAAAGTAACACCTACCTCACCAGGCAAGTCTCCATGAGATAATACACAGAAAACAACAGACGTCTAGCAGTTGCCCAAACGCTTGGTTTTCTCACCCCATCCCTGAGTAGCCAGCTCTGATCTGGATGTCTAAATGCACGTTATTGCTATAAAACATTCTGATTTCAAACATCCTAACAACAATAGCAGGGAGCTGTTTGTAACCATATGGAAAAAAAATTAGAAACGTATCTATTTCTAATTATTTATTTAATTTTTTACGAGGCTTCCCAACTAAAATATGAAGAATCCTCCTCTAATTTTCATTTTGATATAGTGGGATATTGCAGTTGTTACAGCAGACTTTTTATTGACGTATACTTGGTTTAAACATTGTGTTAGTTTCAGGTATACAGCAAAGTGATTCAGTTATATATATGTATTCTTTTTCAGATTATTTTCCATTACAGGTTATTACAAGATAATGAATACAGTTCCCTGTGCTAGACAGTCAGTCCTTATTTAGAACAGACTTTAGATAGCAGATTTCTTGGTTTTGAATCCCGGTTCCAATACTAAAAGCTGTGTAACCTTAGGCAAGTTATTTAATTCTGTAAGCCTCAGTTTCTTCATATATAAAATGATACATAATCACATCTATTATGATGGTGATAATAATATCTATTTCATGCGTTTGTTGTGAGGATTAAATAATCCAATATTTGTGAAGCACTCAGAGTGGTGCCTGGCACATCATTAGCGATGTATAAATGTTGTTATTACTATTATCGTTATCATTCCATGAAAACACTTCTGCTCAGTAAAAGAGTTGTATTTCTGTAACACACATTCAAATGCTCGGCACTGCTTTCGAAAGGAAGAACAAATAATAACAAACATACTCTTTCTTCCTGGCTGTTTTTCCACATCTTGTTTAAATGCGTTACTCACTAGCATTTTCCACTTTTACCTATTCTGCTCCTATTCTGGGTGGGAGTGACAAATGAGACTCATTGTCCTTCCTAAAACTAGAGTCAACATCTGAAGTCTGATGGCAAGTCTTTGTTTTACCTCTCCTTTTCAAAGAAGAACAATAGTTTCAGATGATAGTTAAAGCGTTCTCAGTGAAAGGAAGTCATACCAGCGACTTGCCAGATGTCTCTGATTAATTTGCCTGTGTTCCACCAGACATTCTGCACGAGCTCATAATTTTGTTCTGCTGGTGCTGAAGTTTGTTAAACAATGTCTACATCAACAGAAAATTTAATTTCAGTAAAAGGTCTGACCTCTGCAGGCATGGTTGTCTTGGTGCTCAAGGCAGGTCAGACATGGACAGAAATGCGATCTGAGCTCTTTCTCACCCACCTTTGCCACTGATATTCAGTTCTCAGCCCTGAGAAGCTCTGTACTTGTTTCAGAACCCATTCGTGCCCCTCCATATATATCAGTCTGTACCATCAGATGGATCAAATCCATTCTCTGTGTCCTTTTCACACAGGTCTGAGCTCTCAGGATGTAGCACTTGGTGAATATTAATGAAATGGGTAAGCTCTGCTCAACTCTGCTTGGAAGAAGTTGGGAAGCAGCATTGTTCTTCCTACCAACCAATACAGTGTATCAAAATAAAGCAGACTGGTGCCCAAACTAACCTGACTTGAGCCCTTTGATCTTTGTGGGTTAAGAACACTGGTATAGGTAGGTAGGGTGGGGGACCCCCAGAGGAAGAGAACCAGACATATCTTTCTTGACATAAGAGAAGTCATTTTAGGCCTAAGCCATTTTGTGATCTAAGTCTGGCCACAATGCTTGCTCTTGATCAGGCCAGAAAATAACCATATTGGAGACAATAAGTCAGTTGTAAAGACTCCCAGTTCTATTTCAAAGATAAAGATCAGTCTGAAGCATATTCTTGAGCTATTCTGCAGGATCCAAAACTCCCTCAAGCACTCAACCACCCGACTAACTGGAACCTAAGGAATGATCATGCTGACCTTTATTGATTTCAGTCAACTAGAGCCAGGACTCTGTCAGTCTTTGCCCCACTTCTACACTGAATTCTCCTCCATGAATATGCATACAATGCCCAAGCCCCTTCATAAATATGCATGTACCCTTAGCTTAAAACTTTCCCAATTTTGCTGTTCAGGGACATACTACTTTGGGAAATACCTTCAGTGTTCTCTTTACTTGCTGCAGGTAATAAATCCTTCCTTCTCCTGCTCTTTGGTTTGGTAGTGTCTTTTGGCTTGACACCTACCCAGAGGCAAATCCAGTCTTTGTGCATCTGTTTTTGGGATTGTAGAGGGAAAGAACTGGTTTCAAAGTCAATCTTGGGTTCTAATCTTAGCTCTGCCACTTACCATGGCCTATTCTGCCACTCCCCTGCACCTGTTTCCTCACTTCTGCAATAGGGGAGAAGCGTGAAACAATCTCTAAGATTCTTCCAGCCCTAAAGTCTTCTGATAGTTATTATAATAGATTAAATCAGGGATCAGAGTATTTGATATACTGGAATGCTCTGACTCATCATGATTTATGATACTTCAGAAAGGCTGAGTACCTATAATAAAACGGGCTACATGCCCACATGGTTGTATGCTTCTGAAGATCTAAAATGGTCAGTGGGCACAAAGCCAAGTCCCTACAAAAGGCTATGATAGACTGCAGGTTCCATTCAGCTGAAGAGGGATTCCACATTGTGCCCACCTCAATCTGACAGGCTCATTTTCATTTTCTGTGACATTGTCCTAATACCGAACACAGGTCTTACTTTGTCTGTAAGTTCTCTCAAACTTCACTACGGTCACAATTCCCACCTCAAAAGATAGCGGTTACAGTCAAAACCACATAATCTAGAACTGTAGTATCCAATACAGTGGCCATTAGACACATGTGGCTATTTAATTTTAAAATAACTTGAAATTAAAAATTCAATTCCTCAGGGGCACTAGTCACACTTCCAGTGCTCAACAGCTACATTCTGCTGTTGGCTACCATATCAGACAACACAGATTCTAGAACATTTCCATCATTGCAGAAAATTCTCTTGAACAGCACTGAGTTATTCTAGAACCTGATCTTAAAAAGTAGCCCCTTGAATTTTGCAAGAGACAAATTAAAAGAGTTCTCCAATGCCATTAGAGCATATAAGTTCCTCCAAATAAAGCAGGGAGGTGCAACTATACTATTTAAGCTCCCCCTTCCTACCTTACAAGTACACTTGCTGGGTACAAGACAACAAAGATGGCATGAGTGGGCTTCCTGGCAGTTGCTGAGGTTCACTTGCCATTTACAATACATTTGAGCACAGGGGCCTCAGCAAACTCGCAGACTGCGGTGGCATGGGCTTGAGAGTCTCTCATGAATTACCGAATCTGAATCCTCAAATTCGAAATCTATCATCCCCCCAAATGTTATTCTCTGGTTTCTCTCAGTACTTCATATCTCCCCCACGCTGTTGATTGCAGGAGGGCTGGAATCTCCCCCCACTTTCTTTCTCATTGGTAAGTACTCATCAGAGACATACTGTTTGACAAAAAGACTAAAACACCATTCAATGACTTTCTGATCCAGTGTGGAGGGAGAACCTGATCCAAAATGTAGTTGACACGTATTAGTAAAAACAAATTTATTCATAAAGTCATCCAGGAAACTTTATAAAGTTCAACAAATAAATCATGAGAACCTAAAACTAAATGAAGGCTCCATTTTGACTGTTACCTTAAATTCTCTAATATCTATCTAACAGGAACTGCTTGGAAAAGTAGCCAAACCAATGGACACTGTCCATTATCCTTTTATCAATGAATGGTGCTCTCATCTTTTCTAATGTTCTAACTTCCAGAAAGTTTTTTCTTCCAAAATTTTTGATAGACTGTATAAAGACTGTATATAAAGACTGTATAAAATTTATATTTGGATAAATTATCCAAACTTTACTTACAGACTTTCTCTAAAACTGGAACTATTTGAAAATGGAAAATGAATTGTAATATTGAGCACTTTCAAAGAATTGGACATTTTTAAATCTCTGAATTGATGTTATCTGCGTTTAGCCACTTATTCCAGACTTAAGGGGAAAGACATTTTGTAAGGGAAATTGCAGGGAAAATTCAGGTACAAATGTCTGCAAGGGGAAATAAGACATAAACCAGTCAATGACAAAAGAGTGGTTCCCATATTCTAATTAACTTTTCAATTTAGAACTAAAAGGCTCTATGAAAGCATAAAGGGATTATGAAGGCATAAATAATCTAATTTGGTCTCTTTAGGATTTAATCATTAAGGAATCAGTTATCCCATTTCTTCATCGTATCCCCAACACAAACTTGTACCCACTGGGCCTGCCTTTATGATGGATGAGGGGAATCATTGCTCATCCTTATTCATCCATCCTTCTAAGGGCTGTAATGTCTTTCCTCTCCTGTGTCCCACTCACTACAGACAGATGGTTTGGCCCAAAAACTAACTGTGCTTAGCTATTGATTTCCTCTACCTCGTTATAATAGAGCTAATAAAAAATACAGTAGAATGTACTTATCTTGGATTGTTCTGTTACCTAACACCAGGAGAATAGTGTTTTGCCTCAAGACGGGCATAAGTCTTTGGAAAAAATAATTGAAAATAATCTTCATTCAAGAGGAGAAATCTGGTGGAATATGTAGGAAGAGGGTCAAAGAAGATGAATTACTATTAAATTCTCTCGCACTTCTCCTAGATATATAAGCACATTGTTATTGAAAGAATTTTTGTGGGTAAACAATATATTGTCTTATGTATACACATATAGTATGTATAACATATGTATGTGTATAGTACGTATATAGAGAGAATGCATAATACAATTATTATATGCGCATATATCTCTTATACATCAAAAGAGAACACTATGATGTTCAATTTTTGAAAAACAAGCGTAAGTTCATAAGCAACATTTATAATTTCTGAATTCACACCATTAAAAATAAATAATTATTATTTTTGCAATGGGAATACAGAAGACCTTTCTAAGCCAACTAATAAATAAACTCTTGGCTTAAAAAAAGTCTTCTGAACTCTAACGTCAATCAGATTCTTTCAACCACAGAGTATTATACGTTTATAATCCGGCATGACTTGTTTCCTTAACAAACATTTATTGCTCATTCACTATGTGCCAAGCACTGTCAACAAATTGATGAATTAAACTTCCCTTTATAATCCTGTTATCAAAATTAATCATTTATTTGTTTAAGTCAAATGTTTTATCTTGATTTATATTATTTATGTGTGTGAATAAATTAAAGTTGTTTTAATTTCACAAATCTTGGATTTTGCAAGAAGGACCCAGGCTCAGCCAAGACATTATCAAGGCAAAAGATCTAATTTCAACTGATAAATATTTACTCATTTAAAAATAGTGCAGAAAGGAGACCCTAACCATAATGTCTCTAATCAATCTTTCCTGGTTAGGAAATTCAAACTTGAGCCAGAAAAGAAACGTACCCATACACACACACACACACACACACACACACACACACACACAAGAATACTGTGGGAAATATTTACATGTTCTTTTAAAAATCCTTATTTTTAAAATTAATTCTAGCTTTTAATTGTTCCCTCTGCCTGAAGTAAGTGCCCTTTCTACCTGGTCTATTCTCCTTTTTCTCCTTTGGGTCTCAGTTAAAGGTCACCTCCTCAACCAGGTCTCCATGACAATCCCAATTCTGTCCCCTCCTTGACCTTCTCTCCCTCTTAATCCCAGACACCACCCACTCTACTGTCAGTTTCATCATATCATTCATCTTAATTAATAATTACACAATGTTTACTTGTTTCTGGGTATACTATCTTCCCACAGGAAATGCTCTGTGTCTATTTATTCACTGATATATACTTAGCATCTAACACAGTGGCTGGGAGAAGGCAGTGCTTAACTAAAACTGTGGGATGAATGAATGAATGCACCCCCCTCAGAGGCATCAGCTTATCCCTTTTTCATGACACTTGCAGACTAAGTGCTAAGAAGTGGCTTTTGCTATACATATTCATAATTCAGTGTGATTTGTGTACACCCGTTAAGTCTACTTCTTTGGAAGAGAGATGGGCAGACTCCCTAGAACCACCTCTGCACTCCCCTAGGGTTTTCAAGATAACAGAAATGACTTTTGTAAACTCGGTTCCTCAGTTATGCAAATCACAAATCAAAGTCCAGGTAAAGCAGGAGTCCTGCTTTAAAGAGAAGTTCTACTTAAAGGGAGACGCTGTTGCAAAACAAAACCCTTTCAGAAGCCCCTCTATCCCAAAATCTGAAAGGGTTAATATGCGCTTCTCCATTGAGGAGACTCAATAAATAGCGTTCTAATGTTTCATAATATTTAAGGCCACCTGAGTCCAAAAGCGGGTGGGAACTTACCTGGAGTCCTTTCTGACTCTCGCTTTCTCAAAGGAAAATTCAGGGGGTTTGTTGAGGTCATAGGTTCGGGTGGTGGGCTCAGCAGACACACCAGCCTTCGCTCCCCTCCTGCTATGGAGGGAGACCAATCCCGAGGTCTTGCGGTGGACCTCAAGAGGCACTTTATCCGGAGACGCCTGACGCGGGCTTCCTCCCTGCATGTGTACCACATCCTGAAGCTTGTTCAGCTGGATGCACTTGTTCTGGAGCTCCTCCGTGAGCTCTGCAATGGCCACAGTCTGCTTGGACAGCTGCTCCCGTAGCTCCTTCAAATGGTACTCCCGCTCCTGGATCTCGGCATCCTTCCTCCTCAGCTCTCTCTCCAGCTCTGTCACCTTGCTCCGGAGGGCACTGGTAGTGAGGTTCCCGGAGTGGCCATCTGGATTCTTGGAATGTTTGGGTTTCACGGAACCATTTCCCATTTTGCTCAAGGACCTGAGAGAGGGCAGAGAATTGGGGATTCCCTAGTGGAGTTTCACTTCCCAACCGCCACCGCCACCCCTCTCAATCCGCTCTGTTTCATAAAGAGAAACACAGCGCTCATCGCTGTTGGGTAAGCAATAAATTCCCCCACGCTTCCAGAAGAAAAGCAACGGATTGATTCCCTTTGTCCCTCAATGAGGAGGAGCTGGCACTTGGTTTCGTTCTTCCCCACCCCTTTGCTGGCCCAAGCATCCCACCTAATAAGCATTTTGCACAAACGGCCTGCGTTACCTGCTCTTCTCTTTGGTCGTTCTCTCCGGACAGCTGTCAAAAGCATCACAACACAACTGCGATTCGGATGTCAGCATGGCAAAGATAAAACACCAACGAGCAGCTGCAGCTACCGCAGCAGAGGCTTGTTAATGTCACAACTCTCACAGCACCCTGAGTGGCTACACTAAGAAACCTCCCCCTAGTTTAGAAAATAACACATCTGCACTTCGGGCAGAGGAGGCACAGTTGGTGTTGCTGTATTAGCACTTTTCTCCAGCCGTGTGTGCCTATTACGTTTGGCTTTTCTGACAACGCTCGCTGTTGCAAACTTCTGGATGGCAGATACCAGAAGGTAAAACAGAGGCATGGGGGTTCTTCTACATCCTTTACTTTATATCCTAAAGCCAAGATTGTCCAAAAAATGACAACCTATGGTACGATACTGTATTATTTTCCTGTAAAGAATATCCTCAGTGTAGGCCCCAAAGTAGTTACTAATCCAGTGAGTCTCAGGATGTAACAGGCAGACTGGGGATTATGAGGCATGATTTTAGTTGATTCAAAAATGTTTTTTAGGGATTTCCCTGGTGCAGTGGTTAAGAATCTGCCTGCCAGGGCTTCCCTGGTGGCGCAGTGGTTGAGAGTCCGCCTGACGATGCAGGGGACACGGGTTCATGCCCAGGTCCAGGAGGATCCCACGTGCCGCGGAGCGGCTGGGCCCGTGAGCCATGGCCGCTGAGCCTGGGCGTCCGGAGCCTGTGCTCTGCAATGAGAGAGGCCACAACAGTGAGAGGCCCGCATACCGCAAGAAAAAAAAAAAAGAATCTGCCTGCCAATGCAGGGGACACGGGTTCGAGCCCTGGTCCGGGAAGATCCCACATGCTGCAGAGCAACTAAGCCCATGCGCCACAGCTACTGAGCCTGTGCTCTAGAGCCTGTGAGCCACAACTACTGAAGCCCACGCGCCTAGAGCCCGTGCTCTGCAACAAGAGAAGCCGCCGCAATGAGAAACCCGCGCACCGCAATGAAGAGTGGCCCCTGCTCGCTGCAACTAGACAAAGCCCGCACACAGCAACAAAGACCCAACGCAGCCAAAAAATAAATAAATAAATAAATAAAATTTATTTTTTTTAAAATGTTTTTTAGTTCAATAGCTATGTATTTATTTTAACATTCATTAGAAATATAAATAATTGGCACCACAAAAGTTTGAGGTTCAGCAAGATAGTTAGATTTACTGAGTCAATTCAATGAAAATAGAAAAGAAATCATCTGCAGTTAATAAGCACATACGAGCAAAATCAAAAAGAACTTGAAAGGCTGAAGTTTGGAAAATACTGCTTTGATTAATTATCATAAGGTTTAAGTCTTTTTAAGCTAGCTACTTAAATTTCATACCTTTGCACGTGTAATTTTTGACAGCCATAACCCAAGAAACTTGTAAACTAAGTTTGAATGACCGCTTATTATCTAATACGAGATAGATGGAAGTTTGAAGTTATAAATCTCACACATTCTTGGCCCTCTCTCTCCCCAAATTTCAAACTCTGAGAGAAATAAAAGCTTAGACTGATTTCACTAGCTCTACCGGAATCATCATGAACCTTTACAACCAATACAGAGACATAAACAGCCTCTAAGTTTCAAACTGATGCAACCAAATAGTCAATGCAGGTCACCTAAGATGGATGGTAGAAACAGAAAATAAATGCACTTATAAAAGTAATCTTGCAATACCCAGACATTCTTCATAGAATTCAGGTTCAAAGTAGTCGTTAATAAACATTAGCCTCCAGGGAACTGCCGTAATATGTTGCAGAGATGTGGCAGGTTTAACATTTAAGTTTCTGTTGACTCGGCAGCATTTACTGTTCCTATATATTAGGAATATATAAAAAGGTTAAGGAGACTAGAATTCAAAGAAGTGGCCCAGGACACTGTGGTAGCCTGAATAAGCAATTCAGAAGATATTAGATTGGGACCTGAGAATAAACTTGAATGAGATTCTGAATGACAGGCAAGAGAAGGGTACCCCCAAAGGGATCTTAAATTCATGTGCGCACAAGTTTTAACATGCAGCAATGAGACATCTCCTAGATGTGCTTTTTTGGTTCATGGGCAAGCATTCCTAATCCAAGGCAGGATAGAGGGAGGGGAATGGGTGGAAGAAAAGAAATTGCCTTATAAAGAACAAAAGTAAGCACAAACATTTTAAAATCTAACAACTCATTCTTTATTCATAGAACAATTGTTTACTAAGACCAAACTAAGTGTCATGTACTATACCAGGGGCATAGCTCCATGAATTTGCAGTCAAATTCAACACAGAGAAGACTTCTAGCATTCTAAATATGAAAAGGCTTAGAATCATTTTTGCTCTATGTATGGTAGTCAAAACATTCTGTACCAATCCAATAATTTTACAAACCTGAAACACAATTAGGCAGAGGTGGTTAAATTCTCCCAAAACACCAGCTATTCTCTGGCTTTAATGAAGTCAGTTTGGAAGCTGAATAAATCTTTCGAGCTATTTAGAATTCTAAAGAGGGATGAAATGAGACTAACTAACCCATCTTTCAAGTCGCTAATTTAAGATATGTAAGGACTACTGAATGACTCAGTACTAAGTCTGATTTCTTACTTAGTTCACCCCTTTCAATTCTGGTGTCCCTCAAGCCAAGGCTTCCAGTGTCTGGCTTCATAAAACCTAATTAGACTCCCTCTGTTTCCTGTCTGCATCAGTCACTAAGAGAGACAAGCTATTTCTCAAATATGTATTGCCAGTCACAACTGAACCACAGGATTTTGTTCCATCAATCTAGCAACTATAGGTTCTTAGAATCATTCTTGTAATCAGAGAACAGCATGCAAAGTAATAAGAAATGAGCTTGGAGATAAAGATCAGGATATTTTTCCTTCCAGTTTTATTGAAATATAATTGACATATAGCACTGTATAAGTTTAAGGTGTACAGCAAAATAATTTGATGTATACACATCATGAAACGATTACCATAAGTTTAGTGAACGTTCATCATCTCATATAGATACAAAATTTAAGAAATAGAAAAAAAATTGTTCCTTGTGATGAGAGCTCAGGATTTACTCTCTTAACAGCTTTCATATATAACACACAGCAGTGTTAATTATATGTATCATACTGTACTTGACATCCCTAATATTTATCTTATAACTGGACATCTGTACCTTTTGGCTGCCTGTATCCAATCCCCCCTACCACCACCACCTCTGGTAACCACAAATCTGACCTCTTTTTCTATGAGTTTGTTTGTTTGTTTTCAATGTATAGTGAAGTAATAAGAAATGAGCATGGAGACGAAGATCAGGATTTGACATAAGCAATGGAGTCAAGCCAGCCAGGGTAGAAAAACAATCTGCCTTTTCCCAGCTGTGTTACCTTCTACAAATTACTTAGAATCCTCGGTTTTCTAATCTAGAAAGTGGATATAATTATGCCCATCTCATAGATTTATTATGAAGATTATGTTTGTAAGGTATCCTGTGCATTGTCAGGCATGTAGTACACACCAAGTAGCATTTATAGTGTGTGACTAGCAAGGCACTAAGTGACTTGGTATGAGGAAATGCCCAGAGGGCATCATTACTGGGTGGGGAAGAAGTCTAGTAGACTGGATGTCTTCCGGACAAGAGGTCTTTAAAGATGAAAATTATTGGGGGCAGGGGAGAGGGGTATCCTTACTCTGTCTTCATTAAGACAAAAAGTCATTCTGGGACTAACAACCTGGGAAACCCTCCCAGTTAAGCAAAGCCCCACCAACAGATGACGATCAGAAAGTTTCATAAGCAACGCAGCCCAGGTTCCAGGACTGCAAGGACTCCTCCTTTGTCATTCCCTTATGTAGCCTCTATCTATTTACACATATTACCCTGAAATCCTTAAACCAAAAGGGCCCACCTAATAATCTTCAAAGGCAACAAAAAACATGGTTCACTTTGAAGGGGATATTCTTCTGCAGCCAGGGACAGGAGCGAGGAATACAATGAGCAGTGGCATCTAGCAAAAGAGAGGA
Source organism: Delphinus delphis (assembly GCF_949987515.2). Classification (NCBI taxonomy): domain Eukaryota; kingdom Metazoa; phylum Chordata; class Mammalia; order Artiodactyla; family Delphinidae; genus Delphinus; species Delphinus delphis. The sequence continues at coordinate 42,344,112 of NC_082687.1, read as the reverse complement.
AAATTGTATAAAGTTATAAATTATTATTACATTAATTTAATCATGATTTAGGAAATGTCATATACAAGAGGTAACCAGAAAAGACACAGGAAAAGCAAAACTGACTGTGGACGCTCTTGCAGGCAGACTAACGCCTGACAGCCAATGTGGGAGGAATTAGCCTTTGTTGTCTGTTTTTCCTCCAGCTCTAAAGTAGTTTGAAACCAAAATCTTGGCTCTGATCTAGATAGTATCTATTTTTCTCTCTACCCGTCTGGATTCTGACATATATATATCTATACATACAGGAGATGGTATAGTGCTGGCTAATGTTATAGAGCCAGAGTCCCAATCCAAGCACTTTCACTTAGTATTTATAAGCCCTAGGCCTTGACATTGGGCATGAATGTGAATAATAGAAGAGGTGGATAGACACATAGATAGATTGACAGATAGATAAAATAATGTTGCATATCATTTAGAATTGTTAGAGGGTTAAATGAGATAAACCATGATAAGCATTTAGCACAGGGCTTGACGTATAGTATGCGTTCAATGTGCATTAAATATTATTGTTATTACTGTTAACATTATTTAGCCAATAAAACAACTCATTTTAGTGGAAAAACTTATTGATCAAAAAATATGTACTAAAGTAACAGGACATTATAGGAGAACAAAGTTAGAGTGCTGATACTACCAGACTTCAAGACTTACCATAAAGCTTCAACAATCAAGAAAACGTGGTACTGGTGAAAGAATAGACAAATAGATCAATGGTACAGAATAGAGAGACCAAAAACAGACCCACAAAAATTTAGTCAACTGTTCTTTTACCAAGGAGCAAATACAATTCAATGGGGAAAAGATAGCCTTTTGAACAAATTGTACTGGAACAACTGGGAATCCATATGCAAAAAAAAGAATCTGGAAACAGACTTTACATCTTTCACAAAAATTAGTTCAAAATGAATCAAGGTCCTAAATGTAAAACACAAACTATAAAACTGCTAGTAGACAATACAGGAAAAAATGGAAGTGATCTTGAGTTTGGTGATGACTTTTGAGATAAAACACTGAAAGCACAATCCATGAAGGGAAAAATCGATAAGTCGGACTTCAATAAAACTAAAAACTTCTGCTCTGTAAAAGGCACTGTTAAGCAAATGAAACAACAAGACACAGACTGGAAGAAAGAATTTGCAAAACACATATCTAATAAAGGACTACTATCCAAAATATACAAGGAATTCTTTAATATTCAACAACAAGAAAAAGAACAATCCAGCTGCAAAATGGGCAAAAGATCTAAACAACCACCTCACCGAAAAGATACACACATGACATACAAGGATATGAAATGATGCTTAATATCCTATGTCATTAGAGAATCTCAAATTAAAACAATGAGATACCATGCTCCTTGGTATTTATCCAACTGATATGAAAACACAGGCCCACACAGAGGTTTACAGCAGTTTTACTCATAATTGCCAAAACTTGGAAGCAACTAAGACATCCTCCAGTGGACGGCTGGATAAACAAACTGTGACACATCCAGACAATGGAATATTATTTGGTGATGAGAAGCAATAACTATCAAGCCCTGAAAAGACATGGAAGAACTTTAAATGTATATTGCAAAGTGAAAGAAGCCAATCTGTGAAACCTACATCCTTTGTGATTCCAACTATATGGCATTCTGGAAAAGACAAAACTTGGAGACAGTAAAAAGTTTAGTGGTTTCCAGGAGATTGGGGAGAGGGAGAAAGGAATGAATAGGTGGAGTACAGGGGAATTTGGGGGCAGTGAAGCTATGTTGTATGATACTGTTATGGTGGATACATGTCATTATATATTTGTCCAAGCCCATAGAACTGAACAACAAAAAAAAATGATCTCTAATGTAAGCTATGGACTTCAGTTAATAATTTTTCCATATTGGCCCATCAATGTATCACATTGATGCAAGATGTTAAGAATAGGAAAGGGAAGGGGAGACTATGGAACCTCTCCATAGTTTTCACCTTAGTTTTCTGTAAACCTAAAACTGCTTGAAAAAAGAAATTCTATTAATTAAAAACAAAACAAAACAAAACATGTACTAGGAGTGAACACAAGAAAGCTGATGGCATATTTAAGGAACAGGCTGAAATGTATGATGGGTGAAGGAGAGTGATGAGAAGTGAAGCTAAAAAAGTAAGATAATAGAATGAGATACTGAAAAATTTCATTTGCCATTTACGGTATCTGGATTTTAGTGTAGGTCAAGTTGTTTTCAAGTTATATGGTCAGATCTGTCCTTTAGAAAAATAAACAACTTTTTTTGGCAATAAATATGGAATGGAGTGAAAAGAGCTTAGAGGAAGAAAGACAAAATAAGAGGCTACTGCACCAATCCAAGTAAGAGAGGATGAGAACAGGGTTAACATCAGAAAGCGTCCCAACCCTATTCTAATATCTTGAACTCAAGAAAAAATGAACCATTTCCATGGTAGCCATTTCCAAAAGAGAAAAACAATATCATAGGGCATCTGGCAAAAGCTATGGCTATAGGCAACTCTGCAATTTCCTTCCCTTCAATAAATCATGAAAAGTAGAATAGATTCTTTTTCATGATATGGGCAGGTTAGCTTGAAGTCAAATGAATGACACAGCCTTCTCGAGATAGTTTTCTAAGTACATATGAAACCGATGCATCTGGTGTTACTCTTAACTTTGTCTCACCAAATGTCTTTTAGAAAATAATTAACTATCATTGAGTATATAAACCCCTGCTGCTCCTCCCTGAAGCAACCACAAAGAGTTGTCCTTGTGAGAAACAGCTCAATTTCATATTGATTCTACAATTAAAAGCGTCTGTCCATCTGACCTTGTGACTGTTGACCTTGGGCTCGGTTTTGAATCTACTGCTTGTTTTCTCTGTCTATGGAATTTTAATTTGTGGAGTAATTCTCTCTTGTCAGGCCGTCATATGAGCTTTTATTGTACCAAAGTTTCAGCTACTCCTGAGGCTATCTCCTTGTAATGGCGCCCTAAAACACACCCCGCAGAATGTTTACAGTGAGTCTTATAAATGCCACATATCCCATATGTTCACTGCCAAATGTAGTGGCATTCCATTCAGCTATTTTGGGGTGCCATAGTAGCAGATAAGGAGGCAAACACACAGAAATGTAATTATATAGGTGTAGGTCCAGAGATGGTAGCTAATGGAATTTGAGTGATGTTAAGAAGAAAGACAAAGATCGGGAAGTTTCCACTGTGGCAACTGGGTAAGAGAAGATGTCATTAACCAAACTGAGGAGCAGATTTGAGGGATATGACAGTGAGTTTAATTTTGGACAGTTTGAGGAAACTGTGGAAAGTTTAAGGTCAAGAAGTTCAGTAGGCAGTAAGAAACAAGGGACTAGAAAATCAAAAAGGGGGAGCTGAAAATACCTAGCAATCATAAGTAAAGGCTGAAGCTGAAGAAGTAGATAAAAGTGCCCATTAGATTGGCAATGAAGAGAAGAAAAGTGTTTAGGTCTATATGAAGTTTGAGAGAAAAACTAGAGATGCTAAGAAGAAGCTATCGTGTTAGAGAAAGGATGTGGAGGGATTAACTGTATAAGACAAGATGGTGGGAGTAATACTGCAGAGGCAGAATCTCTAAATGTGGTAATTAAGTGGGTGCACACAAAAGGGGAGTCAAAAAAGATTCCAATGTTTTGATCTTGGCAGGCGGGGAGAAAGGAAGGCAGTACTATGAACTCATTCATTCATTAAAAATGAATAGAGCACCATCGTTGGGTTAGGCACTGTGACACTGACCACAGTCAAGAGAATAAGCAAGCTTTATGGAAAAAGTGATGAATCTGGATTTATATTTGTTGACTTTGAGGTGCCTATGAGTCATCAAGGTGGAAATGTCTAACACATGGCAGCAAAGAAGAAAGGTCAAGGCAAGTGAACACTTCATAGGTAAGAACTGAAGTCCCACTAGTAGATGAGATCACTGAGGGAAAAAAAGAAAGGAATGCCTCTATGGTTACGTATGTACATTTAGATGGTACCTGTGGATATTATTTATAGGAGAAGAGGGGGAGGAGATGCAAATAAAAGCAGTGAAGGAACAGTTGTACAATAAGAGATCTAGAAGTACATTGGAAACCATAAAGATAAGATTTTCAAGAGGTGAGCAAGCTGCAGTTCACATCCCAGAGACATATTAAAGCACATGAGGGAAATATACTGAATTTGGCCTTTCACAGAAGAGTTGGGATAGAAACCGGATTACAAAGGACGGTGAGAAGAGCTGACACTGAGAGCAGAGACTTCAACATGGTACCATGGTTCATGCAGTGGATTTTTAGAATAGTGAAAACTTGAGAGTATTTGTAAGCCCCAAATAATGAATCAGTGAATATAGAGAAAATGAAAACATAGGAGAAGAGGGGATAATTGATAGGAAAACAGCCTAGAGGAAGCAAGACAATACGGGCTCAAAAGACTTGGGCAGCATCCAGGCAACATACGCCTTCACTGTGAGGTGAATTAGCCCTCACTTGTAAGGATTTCAGAGGACTGAAATGGAGCATTTCAGGTAAAAGAGAAAGATCTCTGTGTACCATCTTTTTATGTCGTTTATTCTTAGTTACACAATGTTCCAATGGAGACGATGGCCTCTAATTCTCCAAAGATAATTCTCCACCATATTAGCACCTATCCTCCTGGGTAAAACTGAACAGTAGTACTGGCAACACCTACTGTGTGTTATGTAGGTAATCGTCTTCTCCAAGAGTTAAATGGAAACTTGCAAAGAAAAGAGACAACAATTTCTAAGGCACTGTTCGGGGTGGGGAGCGCAGGCAGGTGTCTGTTGCTCTCTTCCTTTATAGAGAAGCCCCTGGGAACTGCAGCGACGAGATGAAGACCAGAGCTTCATCCTTTCTACCTGTTCATTCTGCCTGCGTTGTGCCTTTGCAGGGTCTCAACTGCTATGCATCCGTACCCTAGTTCTTCTCAAACTTGAACCCCTTGCTTTTTCTCTCATCCCCAAAGTGACGGATTGTTTTTTGTTTGTTTACTCTTGCTTCTTCACCAGGAAAAACAGAGCGAGAAATGTGAAAGCGCCGCACGGTGCCGAGAGTGACACAGGACACCCACACAAGTTTACAAGTCCTCGCCCAAGTCCTCGTCTCCTAGCAGCTCCCCGTAGCTCGGCGAAGCGAAGCCGGGAGCGCACGCCCTGAGAGCACTGCCAAGCCCCTAACCCGGAGCAGCAGTCTCCCCGGCCGCCGGGGCTAAAGGAATGAGAACCTGACGTCTCCCCACCCGGGCTGAGCTCGCCCCTCCCGCCCGGAGCCGAGCTTCTGGAAATCCAGTAGCCTCCCCCTGCCTCCCGGAGCTCCCTGCTGGCTGCCACCCCGAGCGAACGCACAGCGTGCACACGTCCACACGCCAGCAACACAGGCACGAGAGCGGCTGGGTGTGGAACGGAGGCGCACCGCACGCACTGCATGCCCAGCCGACACCCGCGCGGACCCCGGCCGCGGCCCCCCGGCGCCCCTCGGTGCCCGAGCCCCCAGCCCGCGAGCCTCACCAGACAGCCGGTAACTTTCCAGGTGCGCAGCTCGTCCCCTCGGCACCGCCGCCCCTGCGTCTCCGTGTCCGCTTTCTCGCCTCCCTCCCTCAACCAGCCTCCCACGGCGCCCCAGCCGGGCGCAGGTCAGTTTAGCCAGGCCGGGCGCGGGGCGCGTAGCGCGGGCCCGGGGCTGCCGGCGCCGCCGCTCGGGCTACGTGAGACCGGGGGGCACGGGCGAGGGCGTTGCGCGCAGAGGCTGCGGCGACTCCCGTGCTGCCGCCTGGCTTCTCCGCGGGGGCCGGTGCAGAGGAGACGCGCTGGGAGAGAGGGAGAGAGGCAGGGAGGGAGGGGGGAAGGAGGGAGGAGAGGCGAGGACGAAAGGGAGGGGGCGGGGGTCAGTCGGGGCGATGGCGTGGAAGAACAGGGAGCCGGCTTCCCTAAAGGTGGGGTCACCCGCCCGCGCACCCACACCGGCCCCAGCCTTTACTCCCGAGACACGGTAGCGGCAACAGCATCGCCCAGAGTGAGAGAACTTAAGTAGGGAGATAGCGTCGTGGTTGTAAGCATTTTTTTTTCATGTTATTGTTTCTATTTCAAGTGTGTGGGACGAGGCTAGAGGAAAGTTCAGGGAGGTGTTCGTCTTTTCCTTCCCCTCCTTCTCTCCCCCCGCCCCCGCCCCCAGGTCCGTTTTCACTGCAGGCTCTCTCCCGCCTCGCCTTCACTCCCAGAGCGCAAACAGGCGCACGTACCCCGGACGTGCTCTCCTCTGTCACACCGGTCCCCTTCTAGAAGACATGTGACCCTGGAGCAGCTTGGCGACGCGCTCTTCCCGGACTCTGGAGCCATAACTTGCATCGAGTTTGCCAGTTCACATGATGCTGGGGGCAGTGGTTTGAACCGAGTTTCAAGGGACCTTCGGAATCTCTAGGTCCTCTGGCAGGGAGCTTTCTTGATCACCCAAGTTGGTAATCCTCTCCCCGTCGCCTTTTGATTACATGTTTTTTCCTGAGGCTCGCATTATGGTTTTCTAAATATATATATACCCCACCGCATTATTTGCTGTGCCCTGGAGTTGTGAGATCTCCGTGTGGCTTGTCCCTTTTTCTCCTGCCTCCAGAGGAATTTCACTGGTAAATCCTCGGAAGACAAGGGCAGTTTCTGTGCGGAGGAATGGGAACTACAGTGAGGGTCTATTCACTGTGCTTCTAGAGAATGTTAGAACCCAGCTCCCTTGGGTTTTAAACCACAGGGTGGCAGTGGGACTCATGTAATGCCGGTCTGCACTAGTACATATATAAACTTACATAGAAGTTAGGCCCACGTAAAATATGTTGAATAGGGCCATTAAATTTCAAAGAAGGGAAAATGTAGTCCTGGTTTTTGTGTGTGTGTGCTAACTGGAAAAAAATCGGCAAAAGTACAAAGTACTTTTTCATGAACACATGAGAGAGTCTTTCCATTTTACGCAGGCCTTCGAAATAGCCCAACTAGAGGAGATGGGGATGGAGAAGAATTCCACAGGAAAAGGGAAAATAATTAAGTCATTGTTAAGTCACTGTAATAATGGACATTTAAGTCAATGGCCTTATGGACAGTTAAGCAACAAAAAAAAGAGAAAATCAGAGATTTTCAAAGTCCTTACATTTAATTTAGTACATGGGGGTGGTGCTGTGGGTAACTAATTAATGGGTCCAAAAATTGATGTATTGGGCCAGAACTTGCATTTTTCTAATGAAATAGAATAGGATAAAAATGTCAGAGACATTTACACATAGTACAAGTAAATATGCTCTATAAACCTTTCTCTTCGGTTAAATAGGTAAATGTGTGTGTACTGGGTCAACCGTGTAATATGTATTTTCTTACTGTTCCTTGAGGTAAAACTCAAAAGGCGCTGAGGTAGTGCAGGCTGCTGCCCAGAATCAGAGTTTGAGGGAGAACTTAGGTTCCTTCCTAGGGATCCTGTGCTCTGGCAACAGGGCAGAGTTATAGAGAACAAGGAGGAGGGTGAGAAAGAGGAGAAGAAAAGGGACCGTGTTTGAGCTCTTTATTCATTCTTCCCACAAATGTGCTTGAGCAGCTTCTATGCCTTAGGCCCGGTGCTAAAATCTGGGAATTTAATGGTGAGCAAAGTCAACATGTGATCTCGGCACTTTAGAATCCGTTGGGGGAAACAGACATCAATCAACTAAACACAAAAGTAACTATATATGTGATAAATGCTATGAAGGAAAATATGATATGAGAGCAAAAATGATGGTGTCATAATTTAGATGAGGGAGGCTACAATTAATAAGTAACCCAATTTAAAATGTCTTCAATGATAAGGAAATTTATTGTTTCATATGGCAAGAAGTCCCAAGGTCAAGAGGCTCTATCTAGTGAATTCAGCAGCTCAGTGCTGTCAGGGAAGGCCCAGGGCCGGTTCCGTTATTCCCCCTGCCATCTCCAGCATGCCAGCATGGTACTGGGTCTGCCCCACCCACGGTCCAGAGCAGCTCCCTATAGGACAGACAATCCTGACAGTGCCCCATGGTAGCAGAGTATGTCCTTTTTCCAGAGTGGGGAAATCTTTCTCAGAAGCTTCTAGCAGACTTCTCACCCGTCATCAGTCCAAACTAAGTCATATACCCACGCATGTCTAAATGCTGGGAAGGAGGGCCGCGGAGGCGGGGAGTTGAGGATTACCGTAATTGGTCAAGGCTCTTCAGGATTTGCCCTTGAATTTTTCAGGATTGCATTCTTTGAGGAGTCGATACTTAAACAAAAAAGGAGAAGGTGGCAGTGGATGCTGGGTAGCCAATCCAGAGTCTGCTACAGGAGCTCAGGGATGACGCCTCTGAAATAAATGACATTTAAACTTAAGATGAGTAACAGCAAGAAGTAAGGAGGACGCATCTTCAGGCAGAGGGAGTCGCGTGTGTGGTCTGACCGCGCCACCTGTTAAAGGTGTACATGAAATTCCTCATTTACTATGTCGACCCATAAAGGTAAGTGTACCTGAGGAAGCAAGCTCAAAGGGTTAAATAACATGATCCAGTTTACAGAGCTTATAAGTCACAGAGCCAATCAATCTAATTCCAGAGCCTAAAATCTTGGCTTCTGCCTCTACGGAGATGGTGAGAAGCCAGAATTCACTGGCCTTTCCCGGCCACTGACTGAGGAACAGAGCGCAACCTCCAGGCCCCCTCTGCAAGGTTTCTCTGGGCCCACTGGTAGTGCAGGACCCATGTTCATGAATAAATCCTCTAGTACTGGGTGTACCTCTGCTCCACTGGGTATCATGGTCCCCACCAAGCACTGTCACCAGAGCGCTAGCGCTCTCATGGTGTCAAAGCTCAGAGATGGCTTGTGGAGATGTGGAGAGTAAAATGCCCATCTTTGTGTTAAGAAGCCCTTAAGCAGCCTTGGTGTTTTAGAAAAATCTGTTTCTCGTACTTTCTTTCTCACATGGACATGCATCTAAGGGACTAAGCTGGGAACAGACTGCTTCCCCTGAGCTCAGACTCCCAAGGCCCTGCCTAACTGAGTTCTGGTTCACGTTCATCTAGATGAAATACTATTCTTTGGGAATAAATGCCCTCACAGGAGACTCTGTAGTTGCCCTTGCACTTGGCTGCCCCATTAGATCAGCCTTTGTGCTCACAAAGTTTGAGCCCAGCTCAGAGCACCCCGGGGTGCAAGCTGAGCTCTCTCCGTTGTGTCACCAGAAGAAGCTCTTCTGAGGGCACGAGAGGGGCACATCCACCATCCTGGTTCCCAGTTTTTTCTCCCTGTCTCTCTGGTTCTGCTCCCTTCTCTCTTGTCTTCTTTCATTTGTCTGCATGCTTATTTATCTCACCAGACTGACCTCGTGAGAAGCCATTTCAATTTCTAAAGCCAAAAGCTTAGGTCACTGTGCCCTTCTTTCACTTCAGCTTTGCCAAACCTTAACCCAGGAGAAATACTACCATTTGCTGTTGGCATTCCTGCTGTCCAGGGGCCGGCATCCTCAATATGCTTATGAAACAGGACCAATTGATTCCACCACCGTGTTCCTGCTGTCTAACCTCCCTGCAGCCCACCATCCCTTTCTTCACTTCAAAGCCATTTATTCCTTCCATGAAGTCTCCCTGATTCTGCCGAGTGGTGGTTCTGTGACCCCACAGGAGCGTGCTGCCCCAAGTCTCAAAGGCTCGTCAGCTTGTCTCCATCCTTTACTGGACATCAGAGCAGGGACATTGTTGTTTTAACTCTTATATCTTCAGAACATACATAGCTGAAGTCTTTTCATAATGCGAAAAACAATCCCCCCAATTCCACTCTTTAATCTACTGTCTCTGTTTTCTTAAAAAACAAACAAAAAGCACAAAAACTATTTGCTAGGATACTAGAGACTTGAGAAAGAAACCTATGGGAGCCCATTACACACAGCACACAATCTTCTGGGCCTAGTGCTGAGTTCTCCATCCCACTTTTGTGTCTCCAAGGGTACAATGGCTTCTCATTTGCCAAATCCCTCCCTGCTGATCCCTGGTGGGGAGAAGGGTGAGCCCTGTGCGCATTAACTCACAGAGCATTAGGGTAGTCTCCTGGCCCTTCCAGGCAGCAGCCGGAGCCTACAAGTGCCTCCCATTTTAAATTGACCAGTCTCTTGCCCACGTTCTCCTTGAAAGACCTTCCTCCTCTACCCCACTCCTACTCGTTCTAAATTTTCCCAGGATTCTGTCCTTAGCCCCTTCCTTCCTCCTTTCCTCCCTCCCTTCCTTTCCTCCCTCTCTCTCTCCCCCCACCCACCACCCCCCTCTCCTCATAGCTTCAATTATCACTTCTCAGTGTACTTCCTTTTTTCAGAGCTGCACTTTATCTCAGCCCTTCTGGTGGTATTTATCACATTCTACTTTGTATTATTGTTATCTATTTACATTGCTTATCTCCTCTACTTGACCGTAAATACCTGGAGGGCATGGTTCACATCTGATTCATCTCCCCTGTGTCTCTCACAGCACCCACTGAAGGTCCAAATCCTAGGGACAGAGAGAGTTATGACTTACTATCTAGAAGAATTGTATTTAAGTTTCTGAAATTCTGTAGAAAGAATTTGAAATGTGTTCTTGATTTTCCTTCTGGAATAAAGACAATTGTTTGGAATAATGACACAATTTAGAAATTAATAGTCTGCCCAATTAGCAAGCAGGTAGTAGTAAATTTTACTACAAAAGACCAATATACAAATACATTTTATGTTCTGTTTCTACCTGCACATACTGAGTTTTAGTCCCTAGTGCACTGACGTTCCTAAATAGTGACTTTTTTTTCCTAGTTATGGGTGTAGCCAATGTGCACTAACTATGCACTAGGCTCACAGTGTTTGGCATCCCACATCCTGTACTATTTCAAAATCCATGTGGACCATCCATCCAGCACTTTGGCCTCTCAACTCCTTAGACCTCGTATCCAATAATCTTCGTGTCCACTCAGCTTCAGGCATTCACTGCCACAGTTAGACCTGGAATCTTCTCTAAAATCATGGAGGCTTGTGCACCCCAGAACATCTTGGCCCTGCCTGCCCCCAAGGCTTTAGCCCTTTGCTTTTCTTTTTAGACACAGTGGTCTCAGCAGGGGCTCATGCCTTTCCCGTGGTTGTAAAGCCCCGGTGAATCCTGTCACCGCCCTCAGCCTCCTCTGGAGTCAGGACCAGACCAGCATGGCCTCCATAACACCCACCGGAGAGGGAACCTCAGTGGTTCCAGCTCCCAGGTCTGACCTGGCTGGACCCACAGAAGTTCTGGCTTCCCTAGCTGCTGCCTGGAGGGGCCCAAAACTCACTCTAGAGATATAGTGGAATTAATGTGCTGTGGAGCTGACTCTGACCATTGAGAGACAACAGCAAGGAAGAAGCCAGCAGGTAATTGCTCACCCTTCCTGCCCATCCAGGAGCTGTTCAGAGATGCAATGGTTCTGTACTTCTGGCTAATCAGGCATGACTCAGCAACCAGCTTTATTTTCTAGAGAAGCTGTGACAGATTGGTAATGCATCACCTTGAATCTGCTTTCTCTCCTCTCCATCATTTTCTCTTTCTCCCTCACTCCTGTTTCCTTAGGATAACACCCCCCCATTAAGAATTAGCATGTGAGCTTTGCCTCAGGCTCTGTTTCCTAGAGAACCCAGGCTAAGATAAGCCCTTATACTCTGTGACCACAACTTTCCATCCTTCAAGCTTATTTGCTCAGTTATTTTCTCTTCATGTGTGTTTGACCTTAAAGTGACCTCTAGTTCTTTGACCCTCTGTTTTCTTCCTCCCTGTCTTTACACTGCTTCTTACTCAGTTTAGTGTGCAGTCCATTATTTCACACTCTTGGTATTTCTCCCCAACGATGTATTCTGCAACAGCCAGATGAAGCACCCATCCTGGAGGAATCCCACTTCTCACCTTCTTTTTCTTTTTTTTTTTTCTTTTTTAATCTTCTTTTTCTTATACTTGGACAGTGAGTGCTAGTGGAACAAGGTAAATATAAGCCCTGTTCTCATGGAACTGAAGTTCTGGGTCAATGGTAGTATATTAGACTGGTCAAGCCATTCTGGAGAGCCATCTTTACTCAAATTAAGATTAAGTACAGCTCACTTGCAATTCTGCTTCTGAGTATACTATATAGCCCAGAAAAATTCTCACACAGGTCCCTATGGGGACACGTACAAGGACGTTTATTGAAGCTTCTTTTGTGTTATTGTGGTACTTAGGTATCCATCTCCAAGAGAATGGATATGTAAATTGTTCATGGAGATATGCCGTAGAATATTATACAGTACTTAGAACAACAGATTTGATATTCACAAGGAAAAATGATATACCTTAAATATATAGTATCTAATGGAAAAATGAAAGAAATTGAGATATTTATATATATAACACAATACTCTTTGCATAGATCAAAAATATGCACAAAATAATTTGCAAAAACACATACAAATAAAAAGATATAAAATTAGCACATTGGAACGTTTGCCTCTGTGGGAGAAGGGGAATGGGAGTAGAATATTTGAACAAAGGAAAGAATAAGGCAAAAAGAAAAAAACTCTGGAGAAGGAGAGATAGAATAGAAAAAAAGAATTAAGAGACATATTTTCCAATATTGACAAGTGTTATAAAGACCATAAAACAGAACATAGGTTTGATTTGGAAGACGACTTCCAAGAGGTGGTCAGAGGAGACCTCCCTGAAGAGGCAGCATTTGAGTGAAGCCTAAGTGATGAGATAAAACCTACCATAGGATGCTCCAGGGGAAGTGCATGCAGGGCAGAGAGAAGAGCAAAGGCCAGGAGGCCACAAGGAGCTTGGTGAGGTGCAGGAGCAGGAAGAAGGCCATGGTGGCTGGAACATGTGAGCTTGGAGGAGTGTGATGCAGGATAAGTCAGTGGGGCAAAGCTTGGAGTCAGACTGCACAGGGCCCTGGAGGCACTAATAAAATGTTAGGGTTTTTGGCCACTGTAAATTCTTGATACCAACCACTTCTGGTTGCTAAAGACTCCCTAGCAATCCTGCTAAATTTACTTGGTCAGCTCTTTCTCTCTATTATAATAAAAATGGCCAACTTTTTCCTCTTTCTTTAAACCTTCTTCTCACCACTCTTACTCATGGCAGGTAGCCTCACTGACTCTTTGCAGAGAAAAGAGTAATAATAATTGTCATGAAATGAATCGTGCGCCCTGCACCCCTGCTCCAAATTCATATGTTGAAGTCCTAAGTCCCAGTACCTCAGAACATGACCTTATTTGGAAATAGGGTCATTGTAGATGTGGTTAATTAATATGAGGTCTACAGTGTTGCCCTAATGTAATACGACTGATGTCTTTATAAAAAGGGGAAATTTGGACACAGAGACAGACACACATACAGGGAAGATGATGTAAAATGACCCAGGGAGATGGCCATCTACAAACCAAAGACAGAAGCCTGGAACAGACCCTTCCCTCACAGTCCTCAGGAGGAACGAACCCTGCCAACACCTTAGTTTCAAATTTCCAGCCTCCAGAACTGGGAGAGAGTAAAGCTCCCGGGTGGTTGTTAAGCTACCCGGTTTGTGGTGCTTTGTTACATCAGCCCTAGAAAAACGAATATAATAATATGCATATGAGCACTGCACTTGACATGTACTAAGGCAGTTAATCCTCATGAAGACCCTATGAGATACTATTATTATCATTATTACTTATTATTATTATTTGAAATAAGGAAACTGAGGCACGGAGAGAATAAGTATAACTCATTAGTAAGGTGCTACCTCAGTATTCCCACATCAGATTTAGAAACCCATCTGCACCAGGATGTGTCCTTTCCTCCCTCACTTCCTCTTAGGATGATGTGTCCTTCATCCCATCTGTGCTCCCACCTGTGCTCTTTATCCCTCCCTGCCCCTCTTTGTTCCTCAACCTCGTGATTCTACTTCTGAATCTTTCATCTTCCTGTTCTTACTGATATCCTTCCATTAGTATATATATATATATATATATATGCTAATTTATATACATTAGGAATTTATGTCTCTCTCAGCTTATGGCTTATAAGTTTCTCCCACCTTAAGCAAAGGCTCCTTCTGTTATATCTTACACAGCTCCTCCTCAAGCTTCCCACACTCACTGTCTTCATTTCCTCTGTTTTTCCTTTGACCTTCAGTGTATCAGTTTCTTAATGCTGCTGTAACAAATTACCACAAAGTTAGTGGCTTAAACCAAGCAACAACACACACTTATTTCCTTACAGTTCTTGAGGTCAGAACTCTGAAATGGGTCTCACTGGGCTAAAATCAAGGTGTCGTCAGGGCCGTGTTCCTTCTGGAGGCCGTGGAAGAGAATCTGTTGCCTGTGGCCTCTTGTGGCTTCTGGAAGTTTATGTTCCTTGGCTCGTGGTCCCCTCCATCTTCAAGGCCGGCATCTTAGCATCTTCAAAGCTCTCTCCGACTCTGACCTTCCTGGCTCCCTCTTTCACTTATAAGGACCCTTGTCATTACATTCGGCCCACCCAGATAATCCAGGATAATCTCATCATCTCAAGATCCCTACCTTAATCACATCTGCAGCGTCCTTTTTTGCAAGTGTAATATCTTCACAGGTTCTAGAGATTAGGGCATGTACTTTGAGGGAGCTGTCCTTTTGCCTACTGCACTCAGTAATCTGGCTTCCCACCACCCTACCGAAGATACTTTCCCAGAGGTCACCAATTTCTAGTTTCCTTAGAAATACGTGTATCTTAGTTGACATCTCAGCAGCACTGAATGCAGGTACTTCTCACAGGAGTGGCCTCAGTGACCATGTATTCTCCCAAGTTTCTTTCCTTCTTCACAACAGTAGACTCACCTTCCCAGTCTCTCTTGCCAATGACTCTGTCTCTAACCGTAAATGTTGAAAGTCCTTGCTCCCCTAAGCAAGGTTGTCTTTCCTCTTTGTCAGTGACCGACCTCTTAGAAGTAGCGCCCCCTTTAAGTTCTGCAGTAAGGACGGAGAAGCATAGAGAACCCCTCGTTTCCATCCCTATTTGCGTGCTAGTGACTCCCGAATCTCCATTGCCACGTGGCACTTCTCTTCCGTGATCCAGAGCAGATTGTTCAGCTACCTTTGTGATATTTCCCCTCAGGGACCAAGATACAAGTCACTCGATATCAACATGTCCAAAAGTAAAGGAACAACTTGTTCCCTAGAACTAATGACTCCTTCAGTGTCTCTTATACGAATAAGCTGTTTTCCAGTTAGATTTCTTAGTTTGGAATTTAGGGAGTCATCCCTGTCTCCTGCTTTCCTTCCCTCCCCATAAGAAATGTGTCCCAAGGTCCTGAAAATTCTGCCACACGCCTCTCTCTAATATTCAGGAGATTCCCTCTGTCACCACCATCAACATCTTCTCTTGCTTGAGCTGCCGAGAGAGTCATCTCGTCATTTCTCAGCGGCCACTCTTGTTCCCACACCAAGCCCTAGCCCTAGGGCTAGCCTCTCTGTTGTCAGTGATCTTTTTAGACCATAAAGCAGACTTTGCCACTTCTCTGCTCAAAGCCCATTAATCTAATAGGCATATAGCCACAGTGCTTAGAGCCATATGTTAGCAAGGACCTGTGGACCTGTGGAATTATATGGGACCTGGAAAAAAATCATTGCCCCCTGTGCTACAAAAGAGAAAAATACAAAGTGTTGAGTTAAATATCTACAAAGGATGACATTATGCAAACTAGCAATTCAAGTGTACGTGTGAATATATGTGTATATTTGTATGTATATGCATATATATTATCAATTTTAAAGCAGAAAACAAAAGGAATAATTTAGCCATATAAAAACACAACTTTAAAAATTATTAATTTTTTTTTTAAATATGTCTGCATTTTCGTGATGCCAATATATTTGCTTAATATGCTGTGGAAGTAGAGCCTCCAAAAGTCAGAGTGCATAGGGCCTATAAAAATCCCCAAACATTTCTACCTCCAAGGCCTTCCCACTGCGCTTACTATAAAGTCTCAAATCTTTAATGTGGCTTTCCAGCACGTCAGGCTGAATTATGTAGCTTGCCTTGGGAGGTGTCCATATCGAAGGAATACACTGGCCTCCTAGGCAGCCCTAGACCAGTGCATCTGATCACCCGAGGAGCTTGTTCAAATGCAGGTTCTGACTCGGTAGGTCTGGGAGGAGGCTGAGATGCTGCATTGCATTTTTCATAAGCTCCCAGGTGACACTGCTGCTGCTGGTCCGCGAATCACACTTAGAGCGGAAAGACCCCCGAGGGCAGCCTTGCCTCCTTCTGCTGGCCACTCCAGTAATGCTAAGAGCTCCATAGCGTCTCAACTGGTTTGGAGGTTCAAGGGCTGGGACATGCTTGTAACCTGATGGAAAATTTTTGTGGAAGAAGAAGGTGATTTTAAGGATTAGAAGCTGAGAGACCACAACGCTTTCCTGTATGCAGTATTGGAGCTGAATGTGAGGGGAGAGATAGCAGAAGCAAATACACTTACCTTTGTGTGTGCTTGTGCTCTGGACATTCACACAGCCCTGGGCCTGCCCCTAAGCCTGTTTCCCTAATGCTAGGATCTGACTGAGGCTTTGCCTGTGTCACAGCTTTTATCAAACAGTTTTATAATCCTATGTTTGTGTACCTGTTTTAGGATTAAACTGTAAACTCCTATGCAGCCCAGATGAGTTCTTCTTCGAGGTACTCATTCAGTAGAAGTCCATTAATAAAAGAAGGACGTTAAATCCCCACTCAAGTATAACTTCCAGCCAGAAGGCAATATTGTTCTGGAATGCTGGGAAATAATTCCATCTCACAGGACAACCTTGGGTACAGTAACTAGAGATGTGTTGGCTGTTTTGACATTCAGTTGCCAAATGCCCAAAAAATGGAAATAGCAACAGCTCTATAAATGGCAGCCCTAGCTATAAATTTTAAAAGAACACCCATGCCTACCTAGTAATACCTAGTGAAATAGAGCAGGACCCTGTGGTCTATGCACCCCATGTCCTCAGCCTGCCTTTTGTCTGTGGAAAAACTTTAGCCAAAGAATAAGTTTAATCAGAGAAGTGAAAAAGTAGAGAAACAAAGGAAAACACTCAAAAGAGACCAAATAAAAGTAGTTTAGTCATTAAACATAGTCAAGGACCTTTAGTTCCTCCTTAAGGGATACAGGTAATATTCTGAGCCATGTCCTGTGAGCTGTCTTAAAGATTCTGAAGCCCGCACCAGGTGGAAGAAGTTAACTACATGAGCAGGCTGTAGCCATGACATAAGCTGCTACAATTCCGAGAACTGGCCTCAAAGAAATGGAAACAAACTGACCTGAAGATTAACTGTAGCTGAAGCAATCAAGATGATGCTGGTCAGACCACCAGTGACCAATTTCAAGATGACTGTCAGAGCCAACTGTACTGTTTCTGCATGTAGCCCCCTCCCTCCATCTATAAAAGCTCTTGCCCACTGGTTGTAGGAAGTGGGGAGTCGGCCTTTGGACAGGCGTCCACCCTCCCCTCTCCCTGGCTGCCAGCATCCAAAATAAAGCAAACTTTCCTTTCCACCAACCTTGCCTCTCTATTGGCTTTTGAGTAACAAGCAGCCAGACTGCACTTTCAGTTACACTGGGATATCATAAACTGTTTCTTAATAGTAGCTGAGTTTTGTTATTGGTTTGTTCCATTTGTTGTTTATGTCGTTGTTATTAATACATTAATTGGGGCTTTTATGGTGGCGCAGTGGTTGAGAGTCTGCCTGCTGGTGCAGGAGACACGGGTTCGTGCCCCGATCCGGGAAGATCCCACATGCCGCGGAGCGGCTGGCCCCGTGAGCCATGGCCGCTGAGCCTGCACATCTGGAGCCTGTGCTCTGCAACGGGAGAGGCCACAACAGTGAGAGGCCCGCATACCGCAAAAAAAAAAAAGATATAATACGTTAATTGTATTAGACATAGTGACAACTTCCAAAGTAATGAAAGATAGATAAAGACAACTTGAGTGTTATTGTTTTTCATTTGGCTCTTTTAGAGTATTGTGCCATGTGGATATGGGCTATTATTTGCTCACCCTGTCATTTAAACAGCAAAAACCTGGCTTGAACTATATTTATCTTTCCATGTAACCATTCAAGAGGAACTAAAGCCATTAGGACCTCAGTGGAGATATAAAGTTGTCCTATTTCCCAGACCCAGACTGTCTGTAACTGCTGCTTCCTCTCAGAAAGTCCTCCAGACACAGAAGGTTTCATTTAATCAGCCAGCAATAACACTTCCCTGAAAGAAGGGTAACTGAGATCCCTGTTTAGTTTCAGTACTTCAGAGGGTCAAGTTGTTTTTCAGATTTTGCTCAGTGTGTGTAAACAGTGTGCCGCTAAGTGAGCTTATTGGATGCCATAATGCCAGGCAGAATCATCTGCTCAAGGAAAGCAAATAATAAATCATCTCCAGGCCTGTATCAAGCCGGCATGTTGCATGAAGAAGCCGGTAAAACAAGACTACGTAGTCTTCTGTCTTAGCATACTGTCAGCTCTTACTGTTTATTTCATGATCTGGCCAATCGGGATCACCACAGATTAACCTAAGCTACGTGACCCTCTCCTTTTCTCTGACCATGCTATTCTTTGTTACCGACTTGGCAATTTACATGTCCAGCTTCCCTTTGGAGACCCGAATTGGGAGTAAACCACCAATTTAATTGTCGGTGTGGTCCATTTAAAACAGGTTCCTACGTTTGTTCTGATCTCTATTTCATTTTATAAAGGCCAAGGTTCCGTAACTATTTATCAGGGGCTGGCCATAGGATACACAGTATCTTCTCAGCCAGGTATTTGCAAACATTCCCAGTATCCCTAACACAGAATGGGTGGTCCATCATTATTTCTTGAGTGGATGTATACATGTTGCTAGGCTCCTTCCTGTAAGACCAGAGGTGAACACGACTCTGTTTTCTGGCAATTTAATAAAAGTAAAAATGCTTGAGGATCAATTTCTTTTTTAATTATAGATTTTTATTAGAAATTCTGCAACTGTGATTAAGAGTTATTTTATTTTCCCCCATCACTGAATGGCTCCTTTATTGAGAGAACATTTCAGAAAGCACATAATCAGCCCACTCTCCAGGAGCTGATTGTAATGACTCGCCCTTGAACAGATTTTCTGTAGGAGTTGAGGCTCCCTGGTGCTGGAAGAAGATGGCTTTGAGGGACTTGCAGTAGGGAGAATGGACGTCAGAGTTTGGCCTCAGACCAGAGAGTAAATATCTGGTTCCAGTTGCAGATCCCTGATGAAGCAGAAATAACATGGCCCTTGTGGAGAGAGTAGGTTCAGAGGAATGAAGTTGTGAAGGGGGCGGGTGTCCAGATCCTTGTAAATGATTCGCCTTCTGCCTTCACACCCCACCTACACACCAGCTAGAAGGAAGCACACTCTAGGCAATGCTTCCTGAGAGGGCAGTGGGTCTGAAACTTCTTATGAGTCCGTGTTTGTCTAAGTCAGTGGTTCTCACATTTTTGGTCTCAGATGAGTTTTACAGTCTTAAAGGGCCCCAACATACTTTTGTTTATGTGGGTTACATCTATCAACATTCATCATGTTCAAAAGTAAAACTGAGAAAATGTTTGTAAGTATTTATCTTAAAATAACTGGTATACATCATTAAATATTAACATAAATGACATCATTTTATGAGAAATAACTGTTTCCAAAACATAGTGAAGAGAAGCATTGTCTTATGGTTTTGCAAATCTTTTTAATGTTTGACTTAATAGAAGATAGCTAGATTTGCATACTGACCTCTACATTCAGTCTGGTGTTATGCCACATACCATGTAGTGCCTGGGAAAGTCCACTGAATGAGAATTAAAAAGGCAGATAAGAGCTCAGTATTGTCCTAATGATTCTGATCTGTAACTCCCTGAAAAGCTCTTGGGGACTCCCATGGGTTGCCAGGCCACACCTTGAGAACCACTGTTCTAATTTATAAGCCCCATACTCCTTTATATGTCATGGATGGTCCCAAAGGCATCTTACCACAGTGGCTGTCTTTGGGATTCAGCCCAATTGGCTTCCCAAGCTCACGCTTCCAACAATTGGACAAAAAAAAAAAAAAAGAAGGATGTGAATTACTCAGCTCTCGGGTGCTTTTTCAATTCCCAAGTGTAAGTGAGTAAGTGAATGAATGAATAAATGAATGAAATAATGAAACTGTTCCTCATTTTTATTTTATTTTATTTTTTTAAAATGACATGTCAGTTTAAATTATTTATTTATTTTTGGCTGTGTTGGGTCTTCGTTTCTGTGCGAGGGCTTTCTCTAGCTGCGGCGAGCGGGGGCCACTCTTCATCGCGGTGCGCGGGCCTCTCACTATAGCGGCCTCTCTTGTTGTGGAGCACAAGCTCCAGACGCACAGGCTCAGTAGTTGTGGCTCACGGGCCCAGCTGCTCCGTGGCACGTGGGATCTTCCCAGACCAGGGCTCGAACCCGCGTCCCCTGCATTGGCAGGCAGATTCTCAACCACTGTGCCACCAGGGAAGCCCCTTCCTCATTTTTAGCACTTTCATTTTCTTGATCTTAAAATCAGATTATAGTCCCCATCATGAAGCTGGATAAGCTGCATTCAATCTGAGATTAACAGAGATTAGACAAATTTTTGCCTTTTTGTATGATCTTATATCACTTGCTCCTAAATCTTTAATGTTTATTTATTTATTTATTTTTGGCTGTTTTGGGTCTTCATTGCTGTGCGTGGGCTTTCTCTAGTTGTGGCAAGCAAGGGCTACTCTTGGTTGTGGTGGCTTCTCTTGTGGAGCACGGGCTTCTAGGCATGCGGGCTTCAGTAGTTGTGGCACACGGGCTCAGTAGTTGTGCTCGCAGGCTCTAGAGCGCAGGCTCAGTAGTTGTGGCACAGGGGCTTAGTTGCTCTGCGGCATGTGGGATCTTCCCGGACCAGGGCTTGAACCCGTGTCCCCTGAATGGACAGGCGGATTCTTAACCACTGCACCACCAGGGAAGTCCTGCTCCTAAATCTTACAAAGCACAGAGGGAAAACTGCCACATGCTGGGCTTTTAGTCACCTATAATCATTCATTCAGCCAAATCATTCATTGACTAAATCATTCATTCTGCCAACAGACTTTTATTCAACTTTGGGGATTCAAAATTTACAAAGGCAGGTCTCTGTCTTCTAGAAGTTCACAGTCAAATAGAAGATGCTGTGGCCTTATAATCCATGCATGCATTTATTCAGCGTGCTCTAATCCATTCAGCAAATATTTGGAGGGCATCTGTTATGAGCCATGATTAAAGCAGGTGGGCAAAATGCCATTTCTTGTCTTGCGGAATTCAACCAACTGGGGCTACAAACCCAAATAAGTAATTAAAATATAAATTATTGTGACTTATCACAATAAAAGTAAGTACAAAACTCTCCAGGAACTTGGAGGAGAAAGTGAATATTTGGCTAGGAACGTTAAGGAAGATTTCTGGCTTGGCAAGAGGTTAAGAAACAGGAACATTGATTCTGTGATCTGAAAGAGAGAGGTTCCAGTGCCACCTCCTTATCACTCTAACCTCTCTCAGTCTAAATCACAAGGTTGTGAATACGAATGGGATCATATCTGTGTCGTACCCAGGACAGTGTTGATTATCATAATTAGCGAAGTGATGGCGTTCTTTAGTTGGAAATGAATCAGGCATATGTTCTAGGTGAGGAAAATGACACATGCAAAAGCCAGGAGATGTAAAAAAAAAGCATAGCGTATCCTGGAAACGAATGAAATAGAACAAAATTGATAAAGTGGGTCAAGTAAAATGCCACAAGGTCCTTATTGAGGTAAGGTCAGGATTTCATTAATTTTGCTCAAAAATCACTCCCTACACCACCTACAAAGAAAAATAAGATATAAAAGTCTTTGATAAAGTAAATCACAATGCTGAAAAAAGACAAATAGGAGTAGCTTTCTGAGTATAAGCCTAGGTAACATTTTACAGTTTTTATCAAAAAGTGAGTCTGCATGGAAATGGGCTTTCCAGGGAGCTAGAGACAAAGATATGATTAAGAGATTCCTGACACTCACTGTCGTTTCTCCCCTTGGATGAAGTTGTGGCTTTGTCAATGTTGAATCTGGATCAAGAACGAGTAGAACGCCACGTTTGTAAACATTCTCTTGAACAGAAGGCCAGAGTTTGTAAATTCTTCAGGGATGGTGCTGTAAGTTTACACATAAAAGTGCAGTGGTGGCACTTTTTCCAGATCCAAGGCACCTCTGCCATGCAGGGACAGTGCCGCCAGAGCAGCTGTGCCCACCAGAAATGCTAGAGGCTGGGAGAAGCTAGGCTTTGTGACCACTCTGCATCCTGTGAAATCTCGAATCTGTATTAGCTCCCCAGGGCTGCCTTCAAAAACTACCACAAACCAGGTCCCACAAACAACAGAAATATATCGTCCCACAGTTTTGGAGACTAGAAGTCTAACACCAAGATGTTGTCAGTCCCATGCTCGCTCTGAAACTGGAAGGGGAGAATCCTTCTTTGCCTCTTTGGTGGTCATCAATCCTTGGCATTCCTCGTCTTGTAGCTACAGGACCTCCATCATCATGTAGCACTCTCCCTTTGCGACTGTTGTCCAAATTTCCCCTTTTCATAAGGACATCGGTTATATTGGATTAGAGCCCACCCTAATGGCCTCATCTTAACTTGATCCCATCTGCAAAGACCAGTTTCCACATAGGGTCACATTCCTAGGTACCAGGGATTAGGATTTCAAACATCCATTTTCAGTGTAATATAATTCAACCCATAACAGTATCCTTGGTGAATTAATTTTGGAACTAAATCTAACAGTGTGTGTGTGTGCACGCACGTGTGTGTGTGTGTGTCTGTGTCAGTGGTGGAGTGAGACAGAGTCCCTCTTTCACCTGTCCAACACCTACCTGAAATAATACAGAGTCATAAAACTAATATATCAGAGTGCCTTTGACTCACAATGTTTAAAGTCAATTTAGGTATCATTTGTGAAGTGAGGAATAATTTGCTATGTCTAGAAAATAAGTTTGGGCCAATTATGAGATAACAAGGTATTTGTACATAACCATTTAGGGATTGAGGAGCCATTGATGTTTCTAAGTAACAAAGTGATATGAGTAGACTTGGTTACAGAAAGGTTGCTCTGGCAATAGTGTGTAATGAGTAATTTTCCAGGGCAAATCTTAGAGGCAGAAATAGGAATTAGAAAATCACTGCAAGAGTCTGGAGAAAGAAACTGACTGGGGAGGGCTGGGGATATAGGTGTATATGGCAGTGGACAGGTATGCTGGACCAAACAGTGACCAGAAAAAGGAGAGGAGGGGAGTGATTAGGAACATTCTGAGTGACATGTTGGATGTGACTAGTAAGAAAGACAGAAGAATTGAGATCGACTCTGAGGTGATGAGCTTGGCTAAGTGGGGAGAATATGTCACCATTAATGGGGATGGAAAGCACAGGAGAAAATGCAGATTTTCTAAAAAGTGAAGTGCATAACAATGAAATATAGAGGGTGCTATACAGGGATAACAAAGGCATGAATGTTATTAAAAATATTTGTGAAAAACTGCCTTTGCCTGGGCAGTTATGCAAGGACACTGAGGTGCAGTGTCCTCTACTCTAAAGGTCCGCAGTTACCCCACACTCAAAATGACCCAAAAGATTGATTTGTCCTCTTTACTATCAACTTGCCCCATTCCCCCACAAACAGTCCTGTATTCCCTACCTTGGTAGGTAGCACCGTCATTTACCTGTCTCTTAAGCCATGAATCTGTTACCTCCCTCTCCCCAGATCCTCATATCTAGTCATCAAGTCTTGCATCATCTTATACATCTCTTGAATTGACCTGGCCTCTTCATTTGCATGGAGTCTGCTTTACTGAAGGTTCTAGTTCACTCCCATCTGCATCATTGTCACAGCACCTTACCAAGTCAATCCCCCGGTGCACTTGAACTCACTCCAATGACACAGCCGGAGTGCTCTTTGCAGAATGCAAGTCTGATCCTATTGCTGTGAGACGTAGCAATCTCATATTACTGAGACTCAGCTTATCCACACTAAGACATTTCCCTGCCCCCTGCCTCACAGCCTGCCAAACAAGGTCCCAACTCCATAACATGACCTACAAAGCCTTGGATGTTTTTACTCCTGCTTATCTCTAGACTTTGTCTCCTTCTATATGTGTTACCTTCCGCACATTTTAGCCCATTTAAGAATTGTGGAACTTTATAATCTCTGAATATTTCTTGCTTCTGCTTTGCATGGTGTTTCGTCCACCTGGGTGTCCTTCCCCCGCTGCTCCCCTAGAATCCCCTCCCCTTCCATGCTCTCCCTGACACTTTCATGCATAACTCATCTCACTCTCTTTCCCTCTTCTACTTCTGTATCATGACATGCTTCCCCTGTTCCACTTACAACAGCACTGTGTCATTTTTGATGCAGCTGACTCCGCAGGTCACCCACAATCTCCCTGAGGGCAGGGCTGTCCAGATTCCATTCCACAAGCAGACTGGGCATCTGTTTTGTTTCATGCACTGTCTTTCTGCTCAAGATACAAAGATGAATGGGTTCCTCACTTCAAGTTTCTGAAACCTGTGGACCAAAGAATTGGATAATTCAAACATTGAAAAGGAGCTTATCGCCTAATAGGAGAGTCAAGAAAAATAAAAATGTAGAAAAAAAAATAAGTTGGCACAGTCAAAAGTGAATTATTACAGGTCAGAATTTTAATGGGTTTGGTTAAAAGCCACTGCAAGACATACAGACCAGGATAGCTACAGTATTATCTTTAAGGCAAACCATATAGATCAAAACAGAACAAAATGAGAGTGAATTTCCAAATATAAAAATGATGACATTTTTCAATTCTTTTGAAGAAGGCACTAGACCAATACATTGCCTCTGACATTTTATTCACACCAACTAAAGTAACTGTCAACTCTGCTTTGCTCCACTCAAAATGGAGAAATGGGGCTTCCCTGGTGGCGCAGTGGTTGAGAGTCCGCCTGCCGAAGCAGGGGACGCGGGTTCGTGCTCCGGTCCGGGAAGATCCCACATGCCGCGGAGCGGCTGGGCCAGTGAGCCATGGCCGCTGGGCATGCGCGTCCGGAGCCTGTGCCCTGCAACGGGAGAGGCCACAACAGTGAGAGGTCCGCGTACCGCAAAAAAAAAAAAAAAAAAAAAAAATAGAGAAATGGTATACAAATAAGTGCATTTTAAAAAATAGTAGAGTAGCTAAGGTATTCATTTTCTGATCAGAACTGGCCTCCGGAATCATCTGACCTGACTTTTGACGGACAGAAAACTTTTCCGCCACTGCAGTCAGCACCTGTAATCTAGCCACACCCATTTCTCCCTGGAGTCAGTGCAGTCAGGTCCAGTCAGAACTTCCCTGCTCCTCTCTTGCTCTCTAATAGCCTTCTTTGTTCTTTTTCCCGCCTTCTAACCAGATTTATTAAACATAACAAAAGTCTCTCTACAAAGCGACCTATACCTTCAAAACATGCTAATACCATACGCTAACACATATATATGGAACCAAAAAAAAAAAAAAAAAGGTCCTGAAGAACCTAGGGGCAGGACGGAATAAAGACGCAGACCTACTAGAGAATGGACTTGAGGACACAGGGAGGGGGAAGGGTAAGCTGTGACAAAGTGAGAGAGTGGCATGGACATATATACACTACCAAACGTATATACACTACCAAATCGATAGCTAGTGGGAAGCAGCCACGTAGCACAGGGAGATCAGCTCGGTGCTTTGTGACCACCTGGAGGGGTGGGATAGGGAGGGTGGGAGGGAGGGTGGGAGGGAGGGAGACGCAAGAGGGAAGAGATATGGGGATATATGTATATGTATAGCTGATTCACTTTGTTATAAAGCAGAAACTAGTACAGCATTGTAAAGCAATTATACTCCAATAAAGATGTTAAAAGAAAAAAAAAAAGAAAAGAACAAAGAGAGGGTTTTCGATTTAGAAAGAAATTTCCAAACTCTCATTCATTGGCTGGAGAAATGAAGAGACATAACCAAGTCATACATGGCTTATTGATAGCCGTGTGGGACAAGAGTCAAGAATCTGTGATCTCCGGCTCATTGGACCAAAAAACAAAACAAAACAAAAAGCTATTTTCTTAACTAGTATTTTGATAAGTCAATCCATAGAATGTCCAAAAGCAGCTTACTCTAAAATTAATGGAAAAGTGTCCAATGCACATTCCATGACTTGCCTAACTACTGGAACTCTCGCAGTTCTATAAGATAATTAACACAAGGTATGATTGAGTCCCTGTGACAGGCTGCTGGGGAACGGATACGAAATGTCAAGAGGCCGTTTT
Organism: Delphinus delphis; assembly: GCF_949987515.2. Taxonomy (NCBI): domain Eukaryota; kingdom Metazoa; phylum Chordata; class Mammalia; order Artiodactyla; family Delphinidae; genus Delphinus; species Delphinus delphis. Next base: position 42,317,743 of record NC_082687.1, on the reverse strand, counting down.
GTGCACCGCCGTTGTAATGCCATCGCGTTTCTAGATGATGATAATGTTCCCTGATTCTAGACACACCATAGGAATATCAGTGGGGGCCAAGGTCAGCTTAGCTGCTTGCTGGGCTAGAACAAATATCACCCCAGCATGCTCAGCTGACAGGGTTCTGCAGCAGCCCAGATCGAGTCCTTGTGAACCTGTGCACAGGACTCCAACGGTGGATGGATTCTTCACCGCATCCTTCAGGTGCTGCTCCAAGATCGCCTCCATCCCGCTGTCCGCCCCCCGGGCAGGACCCCGAGGTGTGTCACCTTCTCCTTCTTTGTTCTGAAGTTCCAGTCCCCAGTTTAGCTTGCAGGTTACTGCATGGTCTGCAGATCCATCAATAGGAGGCAGCCTACTTTCAGTCAAAAACACTCCAAACACTTTCCCTTCTCAGGGCCTTTGTTAAAGGCTAGATTAAACAAAAAGGCTCAGCAGGTCTAGATCAGCAAAACTATCTTGAAATTATTCAATATTCAAAATTTCAAAAGTGAAAACACTAACCTAGTCGTGGTGGAAAAACTGTGAATCTGGTGGAACTTGCTTCCACCTATTTTGTGGTTTAGTCCTGTTTCACTTTTGAATTACATCGCTATTACATGTGTCTTGGGGAAGAGGAAAACAATAGTCTTTTCAGAATTTAAGTCTTCTTTAGATCTTAATTTAATCCTGTTTTCACTGTGTGAATGAAGGCGTCTCCTTACCTTCCAGCCGTGGGTCTCACCTTCCATTAACCTTACTTAGGGAAGCCTTCTTGACCCTCCTGCTCTACCTCATTCCCGTTAAAATGCCACTTGCTCCTCTATTCCTCCCTTCCGTGGCCTCGGTCTGGGCTGCCATCATCCTTGACCTAGACTACTGTAGCAGCTGCGTCACTGGTCTCACTACTCTTACTTCTAATCCTTTCAATCCATTCTCCACACAGCAGCAGACTATTAGAATAGGTCAGATCACTCTCTGCTTAAAATCCTTCAGGGGCTTCCCACTTCATTAGAATAAAATCCCCACTTCTCTCGCTGTCCCACGAAAGCCCTGTGATCTGGCTCCTGCCACCCACCCACCCCCAGCCCCCGACAGCTCTGGTCACTGGATTTCCATTAAGGTTTCTTCTCCATCCGGTCGTGATCATTCACCCTCAAGACTTTGCACTTCCTGTTTCCTCTGACTGGAAATTTTCTACCTCTTCCTAAAATGACAACTTCTTTCATCTTCAGATCTCAGCTGAAATATCACCTTCTCTATGGAAATCTTATCAGCTCACAGCCTCTAAAGATGGTCTCACTTTTGTCCCTTTCTTTGTTTGTTTGTTTTCCCGTAACGTTTATCACAAGTTATTGTTACGTCTTTGTTTATTTGTAATTAATTAACTTATTGGTCTTTGGGGCTGAAAGTGAGCTCCATTAAAAAAAAGAGGTGTCTCTGACTCATTCACATTGGTATTTCCGTTGTCTAGCACATTAACTGGCTCATAATAAGCCACTCAATACATATTTATTGAATGAGTAATCCTTTATTACACACTTTATGTATATTTATATAAAATTTTACAATTTTAATTATGTTTGTATGTGTTCTTTTATTGACTTAATGTCTTCTTCTACTTTACTAAAGTTCTACAAGAGCAAAGATCAAGTCTACTTTGTTCACTGATGTGTTACTGGGACCTTGTAAGTAATAAGGCCCTTGCCGTTATTTATTTCATAAGTAAACGCATTAAATAATTATCAATCAATGGAAGACACTTAAAAAGGTAATACTAAAGAGTCCAGATAGGCCACTGAGTTATAAAACAAAGCAGATGAACTCTGCTTTCAAAATCCTAAACTGGGGAAAGGCAGGTTTCAGCAGGTAATGACTTCCTATAATCCCTTTAATTGCTTAATTCTATCTATAAAAATTAAGATCTAATAACCAGCCTGTTGGATAGAGAATTAATTTTCTTTTTTTTTTTTAAATCAAGGATCCAGTCTTGTATGTTAGCATCTACTTGAAACGAACTTGGTTTATGGGGATAGAATGTACTTAAAAACATCTATGATGTTTAACAACCTAGTCCTTATTTTTTGGATATTGGCCTCAATATAATCTTGATGGAAAGTTCTGTTCAAGAGGTTTCCAGAATTGATATTAGAGCATAATGTTGGCCTACACTTCTGATCTGTGGGAAAGCTTTTGTGCCATAATGTCAAATGGCTATTGTGGTAAATGACAAAAATGACCACGAGACCCTGTACCTCCTTCCACCAAGCAGTGGAGTCCATTTCCTAACTGTTGAATCTGTGCTGGCCCTGGAACTTATTTTGCTCAATAGAATACGGCAAGAGTGATAGTGTGCCAGTTCTAAGTGTCCATTTCAAAAGACCTTATAGCTTCATTCTTACTCTCTGAGAAACTTGCAAATGCCATGTGAACAAACTTGGCTAGCCTGCTGGAGGGTGAGAACACAGTGAGAGAGACCCCAGTTCTTTCAGACACCTCAGCGGAAGCCATCATAATCAGCTGGCCTGGCCAGTCCACCAGCTGCCTGCAGAGGCATGAGAAAGCCCAGCTGTATTAGTCTGCTAAGGCTTGTACACACACACACACACACACACACACACACACACACACACACACACACTGGAATATAACTCAGCCATAAAGAAAGAATGAAATCTTGCCATTTGCAACAACAGAAATGGACCTGGAGGGTTTATGTTAAGTAAGTCAGACAGAGAAACACAAATACTGTGTAATTTCACTTATATGTGGAATCTAAAAAAATGAAACAAACAAAACAGAAACAGATTCATAGATGCAGAGAACAAATTAGTAGTTGCCAGAGGGGACAGAGGTAGGGGGGTTAGGTAAAAATAGGTGAAGGGGATTGAGAGGTACAAATTCCCATTTATAAAATAAATGAATCATGGGGATATAATATGCAGCAAAAGGAAAATAGTCAATAATATTGTAATAACTCTGTATGGGATTAGACCTGACTTATCATGGTGATCACTTTGTAATGTATTTAAGTGTCAAATCACTACCATAATATTGTACATCAACTCTGCTTCAATTTTTTTTTTTAATGCAAAGTACCACAGACTGGGTAGCTTAAACAACAGAAATTTATTTTCTCAAAGTCCTGGAGGCTAAAGGCCTGAGGTCAAAGTTAGCAGCGTTGGTTCCTTTCGAGGGCTCGGAGGGAAGAATCTGTCCCAGGCCTCTCCCCCTGGCTTGTAGACAGCTGTCTTCATGTTGACATAGTGTTCTCCCTGTATCTTCACATCATCTTCCCTCTGTATGCATCCCTGTCCAAATTTTCTCTTCTTACAAGGACACCAGTCATATGCAAATATGCATTTGAGTGGCCACATGGGGGGAATCATGCAATTCAGCTTGTAACACTAGCCAAGATTGGTAAAGCAAGGAGAACTGCCCATCTCAGCCTAGCCCAAACGGCTAACATACAAAATAGAGAGCCAAATAAATAGCTGTTATTTTAAGTTACTAAATCTTAGAGTAGTTTGTTACCCAGCACAGGTTAACTGACACAGCCATATTTAATTGAATTTCAGTGCATTTACTACTTGGTTTTAAGACTGTAGACTATAGCAGTCTGTTTGAGCTGCTATAACAAAAGATGGGTGGCGTAAACAACAAACATTTATTTCTCATATTTCTGGAGGCTAGGAAGTCCAAGATCAAGGCACTGGCAGGTTTGGTGTCTGACAAGAGCTGTCTTCCTGGTTCATAAGATGGCCATCTTCTCCCTGTGTCTTCACATGGAAAAGGATGAGGGAGCTCTCTAGGGTCTCTTTTATAAGAGAAGTAATCCTATTCCTGAGAGCTCCACTCTCTGACCTAATCACCTTCCAAAGGTCCCTCCTCCTGATGCCATCACTTGGGGATTAGGTTTCAACATGTGGATTTGGAGGGAAAACAAACATTCAGTCTTTGGCAGTCGACTTTCCAGCTATCGCTAAGTGAGTTACAACAGCTGTGCTGGTTACATGGAAAACTTACCGTGATAAACATTCACTGAAAACATACTTAATCCCTCTAGTACTCCAAGGATGAGCTAGTTGTAATTTACCACAACTAGTTAATTTTTTCTTTCAGGTTATCCTTTGTGAGCTCCAACAGCAGTGATCACTTCAAACTCAGATTTAGTACTTTCCTATCGATATCTCTGCCAAAAGTATGTTCTTCAAGGTATGTTCTTAACCAAGTTTAACAAGGCCTATTTTCTAAAAAAATCAAATCATCACACCTCATAATACCCTCACATAGATAGAAAGCATGTTTTTTTTATTTTTATGTGTAATGTTCATCTCTAAATACCAATATTTTCACCAAACTTAGTCTTGAGAAGTTAAATTTCATGCATGTAAGAAATGTTTCCCCAACTGAGTAAATATTAAAATGAACAATTCTACTTTTTGACAGACAGTGTTAAATGTGTTTGGTCATCAAATTTGACTTAGTATTACACAGGGTATCCTAATGTTTCAGGCAATATCTCAGAGCTCGTATGAATCTCCCAACCAACTGTTGCTTTGAAGGGCAGTTTCTTCACCTAGCAGGAAGTTTTTCTAGTTTATTCACCTTTACTTAGAGTTCCATATTTTCCTCTTTTAATATTTCCTACATATTTAAGCACAGCTAAAAATGTGACCAAAAAATGTTCTAAAAGTTTTACTTGGTTACGAAGCTTTTCTATTCTCATGCTGGGAAACTGATAATTTGTGATTCTAATTTTAACTGGATTAATCTCACACAAAAACCCTTCCATGCCTATTGCACATGTTATTGTCCAACTTCATGAAGAATTTAGCAACTACTCTATGTGGAAAATGCTGAGAATTGAGATGTTTTTGCTGTTGAAGGAACATTACTCATGCTCTAAAATGCAGTTTAAACCTAAGTCAATGTTATATGCAAGTTAATTTTTATTTTGAAAATACTTTTGTAAAAGTTTAGTTTCTTTAGGATTCTTGAACAAAAATCATAGACACTCCTACTCTCAAAAGTACCACTATGTTCCCACCACCACAGTTTCTCACTCTATTGAGGGCTAGTTACTGTTCAGCTTCAAAGCGTCAACATTTTCCCCTTGTGGCTATCTGGGGACATGGCTAGGTTTTGCCATTCCTTGAGGGTTACACTGCTTTCCTTTATGCATTGGCTTTAACTGGGTATCTGCCCTTTCCTATGTCCAGGAAGTCTGCTACTTTCTACCTGGCTCTAATTCAGTTTGTTAATATACAGCATTTATCTGGCTTATGGACATAGAGTAAATCCTGGATAATTTCATCTACGCTTGCCAATTGACTATACCAGATAAGAGCCTTACCATCAACATTAGGCTGCCCAGAAATTCTTTTGTGCTTTGACCTTTCATTTTAATAGTCTGTAGCTGGACAATGTTGGTTTGGCATATAATCATCATTTCTTTGGCTGGGGCCCTCTTTCTGTCTTTCATCTCTGGTAGTGTAATAACCTCTCTACCATCTTTTTTCTTTTTTAAATTTTCTTTTTATCTTTGCATATTGGAGGACATGAGAGTTCTCCAATTTTGCTTTGCTTTCTTCCTTACTCTGGAAATGCTCTAGCTCCTTCAAGGGTCTCTTTCTCATCTAATTTCCTTGATTTTGCCAGAATCAACAAGGAAGCATTTCTTGGTGTCGTCCTTCCTGAGCAGAAAGTCTATGTGCCAGACCATATTAGACAATTTTTTTCTCCAGAACTATCTAAGTTGAAGTGACATTGGTGTCTGTGTTCTTGCAAAAATCGCCATTGGAATCCCCCTCTTCAAGACTTCCAGCAGCTTCCCCTGTTCAGAAAATACTTCTTTCCCACTCAACAAATTCTCCAGAGATCTGGAAAGAATGTTTCTCTGTCCAGGAATATCAGTTCGTCTAAAAACAGACAAACAAATAAAATGTGTACCCGGTAACAGCAGCCAGAACTGTACCTTTACCTTCCCCTGATTTACCATTTGAAATAAATGATTCTGATAGTTTTAATGATAAATGTAACTCATGTCAGCTAAACTAATCAGTCATTGTGAGGGTCAGAATAATCTTAAGGCAGGTTTTGTCCTGGGGTCACCCTTTGGCGCATCAGATACCACCTGGGACTGCCTGTATCGCTAGATACACGAAGATCACTAAATATTTGAAAATGGCTAGGAAACCTTTTTAGGCATCAGATATCCTCAGAAATTCAGATAAATTGGTGGGCTTTGGTTTGTTTGTTTGTTTCTTTTTGCGGTACGCGGACCTCTCACTATTGTGGCCTCTCCTGTTGCGGAGCACAGGCTCTGGACGCGCAGGCTCAGCAGCCATGGCTCACGGGCCCAGCCACTCCGCGGCATGTGGGATCTTCCCGGACCGGAGTACGAACCCGTGTCCCCTGCATCGGCAGGCGGACTCTCAATCACTGCGCCACCAGGGAAGCCCTGGGTTTTTTTTTAAGAAAATAGAAGGCAAAAATGCTTAGATAACTGTAATGCATACCAAAAGAAGCAAAAGTGGAAGGAATCAATATTTATTACGCATTTACCCTAGGTAACATGACACGTTGCAAAATGATCTCTGTATTCCTCATAATAAACCTTTAAGTAAATTTTACATCTCTATTTTATAAATGAGAAAACTAAGACTTGAGATCTCTAAGACTAGAGATGTTAAGCTACCTGCCTAAGGTCACAGTGCACCCTGGCTAGTATGCTGATATGCTGAAGCCAGGATAGTAACCCCCTTCCAAAGGCCATGCTTATTCCGCTGTACTTGTCTGGATTCCTGAGAAGCAGAAGCAAAAAAGAAAAAGCAAGGAGATAGGATTGATTTATTTTGATCATATTTCATACATGATTTATTTTCCATGTATGCTAGAACTTAGGAAAATGATAAGTATGTTGTGTAAGATAGCATCTCATGATTGAACATGGAGACCCTGAATGTATATGTTTTCTGCAGAGTAAATGATGACTGAAAAGAATGACAACAAAATTGAAGTTATATTGCTTCGGATCAAGTAATGTGAATCAAGTACTCTATGTCCATGCTTTTACTTCCACAGACCATCAGAGGCACAGTGTAGTGGTTAAGAACTCGGGCCTCTGGAGCCAGACTGCACGTTCAAGGACCTCTTCTTCCTCTCACCAGCTGTGCAGCTCTGGGCAAGTTACTTAGCCTCTGTTTGTTGCCGTTTCCTCCTTTGTAAAATGGGGATGGCCTTAAAGAACAGCTTACGTTGTTGGGTTAAAAGGATTAAATGAGCAATACATAAACATTATTTAGAGCTGTGTCTGGCTTACAGTAAGTACTTAAAGCATGCTGCCTCATTATCTTCTGCTCTGAATCTCAAAAATCCTGTGAACATCTATCTGTTACGAACATGAGCCATAAGGACCTATGGTAGTATCATTAGATGGTTTCTGGAGTTCTTAAAATAGTTCACAGAGTTCTTGGGAACACAATCTGTATCATAAGTAGCTGGTAGAGAGGCCTAGACAGCAGGCCATCAAGACCAGTGGTTGAATCCTGATTCTACCACCTATTAGAAATACAACCAGGGTATCCCAGCTAAGCATTTTTCCATGTCTGTAAAATGGGAGAATAGTACCTCAGGGGATTATAGAGGAGATTAATAAAATCATGTTTTGAACAGTATCTAGAGGCTCTCATGGAATTATTCGTGTGTGTGTGTGTGTGTGTATTATATATATATATATCATATAATATCATATCAGTTCAGTGCTCTCAAGGCCAGAATATGAATTTCTTTGCTTGGTGTCTTTTGAACTTACCTACCTAAACCTTATAATGATAATGTCTTAAATTCGTGTGGTGTGTTTCAGCTTACTCAGTGCTTTACATCCATCATCTCATTTAATCCAGAAAATCACTTTGTGAGACAGGTATCATTATTCTTAGAATGTAGACTCAGGATCACAAAGTTGCTAAGTAATTGAGCTGGAACTTGAACCCAGATCTTCTGAGTAAAGGCGTCTAATGGCAGTTTTTCATGTTTCTCTACTTTCTTCTGAATGTTCTCAGGAAAAAATTTTTAAGAATATGTAGACCAGGAGTTATACATGTCTCCACCATACATGTTACATTGGCCAAAGTGAAACAAAGAAAGAAAGTCTTTCCTAAAAGCAATTAGATAGTTTCAGAGTAGAGAAAAGGAGAAAGAAACACAATGATATGCTTCATCTTTTGCAAATATCTTTCCTTTGCAGTTCTCAAGTCAGTAAGAATCATGTGACAAATTAGTTTACAGAGTTCCCATTGAAATTTGTGAACCTAGAAAAGGTAGGCAGGAAAATAAACTGGACAGACAATCAAACTTTTTATATTTTATGTTTTCACTTATTTTTTTAAATATATTCTGTTTTCATACACACACAAATATGAACATTGAGAAACCATTTTAAAACCCAGTAGAAGTATTATTAAATTACAAAAAAGACATAGTTGATAGGGATGTGTAGATAATTACTATGATTTTTTCCCCATAATCCACTGTCAATAACTTATTCCAGTGGTATAAGCTGACATTTACTTTCTTACCTTTTTTAAACTCCTGGGTTTCGGCTAAAGTTCAGTTTCCAGGAAATCCCTCCCCATTTGGGGTGACTGTGTACCACAGCCTCAAATTCCTCCCGAGGCCCTTGCCCATGTACACAGTCATACAACTCACCGTCTGTTCAGGCTGGTTTGGTCGACAGCGCCCATGTGACAAAATTATATCCCTTGGGAAGGAACTGGAATGAAAGAGAACAGATATTACCCACTCAAGGACAGGTTTAGTAGGAAACCATGGACTCTAGCTGGACATGATCACAAGCTTTGCCAGCAGGCTCTGATTTTTGAATTTTGGTCCCTTGTATCTGTCATGCTTCTTTTTAAAGAGTGCTGAGATGTAGAAAATATAAAACCAAGTCTTTTTTATCCAGGAAGCCAGCCCTGCTGATTTTCACACTGAGAAGTTTAAACAGAGAGGTAGAAGATCAGGATATTACAATAACCACTTTCTCCTTGATGGAGAAAAAATAACGGGGGTGTTACAAGTCGAATATAAATATCGACACCTTGACAAGCCAAAAAGGACTAAAGAAATAAGATTGTGAATCAAGCTGTACTGTGATTCAATTTTGGTTAATGAAACTAATGGATTGACTAAATTTTTTTTGGCCCAAGTGATGCATTTAAATGCCTGGTTATTTGCTATTTCATTCAATATCACACATTCCTTCTCCCACACTGAAGAGAACACTGTCACTTAGAAAATCAGGGCTTTCTGTTGTTCCCTGTGACTGTTCTGTGAGCTTGTTTATCAGCTACACAGATGTGCTACAAGGTCTTTAGTTGGCTTGGGACCACGAGTGAGTGTGTGGTGCAAAAAAGACCTCACCATGCAATTTAACAGATTCCAAAAAAAGAAACAAAAATCCTGAGAGAAGGCATTCATAACAGTAAAAATTACGGTTGGTGAAACTTGGCTGAATTGGCTGAGGAATTCTTCATCCTTCTAAAAAGATTTGCCTCATGTATTGGGTTTAAGTTCAGTCCTGAAACGACCTATTTGAAATGCTGTTCTTGCATGTGGCTGAGGACATACTACCCCAAATTAACCACACACAAATGCCATTTTTAGTCTTTCAACATTTGATTAAAACAAGGGTTCACATCCTTTGAAGCACAATTCTTTATGGTTGCAGTATAGTCAGTAAGCATTGACATACTTATTATGTTCTGATTAAGTGAATATTCTGGTAAGATAAAATGCTACCCATAATCAATTTTTATTTCAATGTTTATTTTTTGAGAATCATGCTAATGTGTTAGACTAGTGTTCTCTGCTTTGAAACTCAGTATACGGAATATAATTGAATTATTTCTTTAAAAACGGTAACCTAAAAACAGAGTAAGATATTAAATATCTTAAAAAGTAGCCTTTTGAATTTGTAATCACTATGAATGTAGGGCCTTGGAAATAGAACATAAGAAAGGAAATACCTGAATAAGGAATCTGGCCTCCAGAACAATGCTTCTGATAGCTTTAAGTATCTTGGCATGCTTTTAGTTTCCCATTATGATTATTAATATATATATTTTAAATGATGTTGAAGAAGATGATGACTGGTACCAAGCTAAGGCTATATTCTAAAAGAGCTCGTTGTAAAAATTCCATGATTTATGAGCACAGCAGTATGATTCATAATAACTGGAATATGGGAGCAAACCAAATATCTACTGACAGATAATTGGATAAACAAAATGTGATATATACATACAATGGAATATTACTCACCTTATTCATACAATGGAATATTATCTAGCCTTAAAAAGGAAGGAAATTCTGTCACATGCTGCAATATGGATGAACCATGGGGACATTATCTAAGTGAAATAAGCCAGTCACAAAAAGACAAATACTGTGTGATTCTACTTACATGAGATAACGAGAGTACGTAGTCAATTTTATAGAAAGAGAAAGAATGATGATTGCCAAGAGTAGGGGCAGGGGGTGATGGGGAATTGCTGTTTGATTGGTACAGAGTTTCAGTTTTTTTGTTTTTCCCACATAAAAACACTTTATTACCATATTAAGTAACAAGTTTTTTTTTTTTATCCCAACCCCCCCTCCCACTTCCCCCCTTGGTGTCCATACGTTTGTTCTCTGCATCTCTGTCTCTAGTTCTGCCTTGAAAACCAATTCATCTGTACCATTTTTCTAGATTCCACATATATGCATTAATATACGATATTTGTTTTTCTCTGTCTGACTTACTTCACTCTGTATAACAGTCTCTAGGTCCATCCACTTCTCTACAAATGACCCAGTTTCATTCATTTTTATGGCTGAGTAGTATTCTGTTGTATATATGTACCACATCTTTATCCATTCATCTGTCTATGGGCATTTAGGTTGCTTCCATGACCTGGCTATTGTAAATAGTGCTGCAATGAACATTGGCGGGGGGCACGGTGCATGTGTCTTTTTGAATTATGATTTTCTCTGGGTATAGGCCCAGTAGTGGGATTGCTGGGTCATATGGTAGTTCTATTTTTAGTTTTTTAAGGAACCTCCATACTGGTCTCCATAGTGGCTGTATCAATTTACATTCCCACCAACAATGCAAGAGGGTTCCCTCTTCTCCACACCCTCTCCAGCATTTGTTGTTTGTAGATTTTCTGATGCTGCCCATTCTAATCAGTGTGAGGTGATACTTCGTTGTAGTTTTCATTTACATTTCTCTAATAATTAGTGATGTTGAGCAGCTTTTCATGTGCCTCTTGGCCATCTGTATGTCTTCTTTGGAGAAATGTCTATTTAGGTCTTCTGCCCATTTTTTGATTGGGTTGTTTGTTTTTATAATATTGAGCTGCATGTGCTGTTTATATATTTTGGAGATTAATCATTTGTCTGTTAATTTGTTTGCAAATGTGTTCTCCCATTCTGAGGGTTGTCTTTTCATCTTGTTTATAGTTTCCTTTGCTGTGCAAAAGCTTTTAAGTTTCCTTAGGTCCCATTTGTTTATTTTTGTTTTTATTTCCATTACCCTACGAGGTGGGTCAAAAAAGATCTTGCTGTGATTTATGTCAAAGAGTGTTCTTCCTACGCTTTCCTCTAAGAGTTTTATAGTGTCCAGTCTTACATTTAGGTCTGTAATCCATTTTGAATTTATTTTTGTGTATGGTGTTTAGGGAGTGTTCTAATTTCATTCTTTTACATGTAGCTGTCCAGTTTTCTCAGCACCACTTACTGAAGAGACTGTCTTTTCTCCATTGTATATCCTTGCTTCCTTTGTCATAGATTAGTTGACCATAGGTACGTGGGTTTACCTCTGGGCTTTCTATCCTGTCCCATCGACCTATATTTCTGTTTTTGTGCCAGTACCGCATTGTCTTGATTACTGTAGCTTTGTAGTATAGTCTTAGGTCAGGGAGTCTGATTCCTCCAGCTCCATTTTTTTCTCTCAAGTTTGCTTTAGCTATTCGGGGTCTTTTGTGTCTCCAAACAAATTTTAAGATTTTTTGTTCTAGTTCTGTAAAAATGCCGTTGATAATTTGACAGGGATTGCATTGAACCTGTACATTGCTTTGGGTAGTATTGTCATTTTCACAATATTGATTCTTCCAATCCAAGAACATGGTATTTCTCTCCATCTGTTTGTGTCATCTTTGATTTCTTTCGTCAGTGTCTTATAGTTTTCTGAGTACAGGTCTTTTACCTCCTTAGGTAGGTTTACTCCTAGGTCTTTTATACTTTTTGTTGCAATGGTGAATGGGATTGTTTCCTTAATTTCTCTTTCTGATCTTTCATTGTTAGCGTATAGGAATGCAAGAGATTTCTATGCATTAATTTTGTATCCTGCAACTTTACCAAATTCATTGATTAGCTCTAGTAGTTTTCTGGTGGCATCTTTAGGATTCTCTATGTATAGCATCATGTCATCTGCAACAGGGGCAGTTTTACTTCATCTTTTCCAATTTATATTCCTTTTATTTCTTTTTCTTCTCTGATTGCCATGGCTAGGACTTCCAAAACTATGTTGAATAAGAGTGGCGAGAGTGGACATCCTTGTCCTGTTTCTGATCTTAGAGGAAAGGTTTTCAGTTTTTCACCACTGAGAATGATGTTTGCTGTGGGTTTGTCATATATGGCCTTTATTATGCTGAGGTAGGTTCCCTCTGTGCCCACTTTCTGGAGAGTTTTTATCATAAATGGGTTTTGAACTTTGTCAAAAGCTTTTTCTGCATCTATTGAGATGATCATATGGTTTTTATTTTTCAGTTTGTCAATATGGTGTTATCACATTGATTGATTTGCATATATTGAAGTATCCTTGCATCCCTCAGATAAATCCCACTTGATCATGGTGTATGATCCTTTTAATGTGCTGTTGGATTCTGTTTGCTAGTATTTTGTTGAGGATTTTTGAGTCTATATTCATCAGTGATATTGGTCAGTAATTTTCTTTTTTTGTAGTATCTTTTTCTGGTTTTGGTATCAGGGTGATGGTGGCTTCATAGAATGAGTTTGGGAGTGTTCCTTCCTCTACAATTTTTAAGAAGAGTTTGAGAAGGATGGGTGTTAACTCTTCTCTAAATGATAGAATTCACCTGTGAAGCCATCTGGTCCAGGACTTTCGTTTGTTGGAAGATTTTTAATCACAGTTTCAATTTCATTCCTTGTGATTTGTCTGTTCATATTTTCTATCTCTTCCTTGTTCAGTCTTGGAAGCTTATACCTTTCTAAGAATTTGTCCATTTCTTCCAGGTTGTCCATTTTATTGGCATTGAGTTGCTCGTAGTAGTCTCTTAGGATGCTTTGTATTTCTGCAGTGTCTGTTGTAATTTCTCCTTTTTCATTTCTAATTTTATTGATTTGAGGCCTCTCCCTCTTTTTCTTGATGAGTCTGGCTAATGCTCTATCAATTTTGTTTAGCTTCTCAAAGAGCCAGCTTTTAGTTTTATTGAGCTTTGCTATTATTTTCCTTGTTTCTATTTCATTTATTTCGGCTCTGATATTTATGATTTATTTCCTTCTACTAACTTTGGGTTTTATTTGTTCTTCTTTCTCTAGTTCCTTTAGGTGTAAGGTTAGATTGTTTATTTGAGACTTTTCTTTTTTCTTGAGGTAGGCTTGTATTGCTATAAGCTTCCCTCTTAGAACTGCTTTTGCTGCATCCCATAGGTTTTGGATCATTGTGTTTTCATTGTCATCTGTCTCTAGGTATGTTTTGATTTCCTCTTTGACTTCTCCAGTGATCTCTTGGTTATTTAAAACATATTGTTTAGCCTCCATGTGTTTGTGTTTTTTACGTGTTTTTCCCTGTAATTTATTTCTGATCTCAGAGCATTGCAAGTGGAAAAGATGCTTGATATGATTTGAATTTTCTTAAGTTTACCAAGGTTTGATTTGTGACCCAAGATGTGATCTATCCTGGAGAATGTTCCATGTGCACTTGAGAAGAAAGTGTAATCCACTATTTTCGGATGGAATGTCCTATAAATATCAATTAAATCTATCTGGTTTATTGTGTCATTTAAAGCTTGTGTTTCCTTATTAATTTTCTGTCTGGATTTGTTCATTAGTGTAAGTGAGGTGTTAAAGTCCCCCAATATTATAGTGTTACCGTTGATTTCCTCTTTTATACATACCTCAATACATAAGCATTTGCCTTATGTATTGAGGTGCTCCTATGTTGGGTGCATATATATTTATAATTGTAATATCTTCCTCTTGGATTGATCCCTTGATCATTATGTAGTGGCCTTCCTTGTCTCTTGTAACATTCTTTATTTTAAAGTCTATTTTATCTGATATGAGTATTGCTACTCCAGCTGTCTTTTGATTTACATTTGCATGGAATACCTTTTTCTATCCCCTCACTTTCAGTCTGTATGTGTCCCTAGGTATGAAGTGGGTCTCTTGTAGACAGCATATATATGGGTCTTGCTTTTGTATCCATTCAGCAAGCCTGTGTCTTTTGGTTGGAGCATTTAATCCATTCACGTTTAAGGTAATTATTGATATGTATGTTCCTATGACCATTTTCTTAATTGTTTTGGGTTTGTTATTGTAGGTCTTTTCCTTCTCTTGTGTTTCCCGTGTAGAGAAGTTCCTTTACCATTTGTTGTAGAGCTGGTTTGGTGGTGCTGAATTCTCTTAGCTTTTGTTTGTCTGTAAAGGTTTTAATTTCTCTGTCAAATCTGAATGAGATCCTTACTGTGTAGAATAATCTTGGTTGTAGGTTGCTCTCTTTCATCTCTTTAAATATATCATGCGAGTCCCTTCTGGCTTGTAGAGTTTCTGCTGAGAAATCAGCTGTAAACCTTATGGGAGTTCCCTTGTATGTTATTTGTCATTTTTCCCTTGTTGCTTTTAATAATTTTTCTTTGTCTTTAATTTTTGTCGACTTGATTACTATGCGTCTCAACGTGTTTCTCCTTGGGTTTATCCTGCCTGGGACTCTCTGTGATTCCTGGACTTGGGTGGCTCTTTCCTTTCCCATGTTAGGGAAGTTTTCGACTATAATCTCTTCAAATATTTTCTCAGGTCCTTTCTCTCTTCTCCTTCTGGGACCCCTGTATGTGAATGTTGGAGCATTTAATGTTGTCCCCGTGGTCTCTTAGGTTGTCTTCATTTCTTTTCATTCTTTTTTCTTTATTCTATTCCATGGCAATGAATTCCACCACTCTGTCTTCCAGGTCACTTATCCGTTCTTCTGCCTCAGTTATTCTGCTATTGATTCCTTCTAGTGTATTTTCATTTCAGTTATTGTATTGTTCATCTGTTTGTTTGTTCTTTAATTCTTCTAGATGTTTGTTCTTTAACTCTTCTAGGTCTTTGTTAAACATTTCTTGCATCTTCTCGGTCTTTGCCTCCATTCTTTTTCCAAGGTCCTGGATCATCTTCATTGTCATTATTCTGAATTCTTGTTCTGGAAGGTTGCTATCTCCACTTAATTTAGTTGTTTTCTGTGGTTTTATATTGTTCCTTCATCTGGTACATAGTCCTCTGCCTTTTCATTTTGTTTATCTTTCTGTGAATGTGGTTTTCATTCCACAAGCTGCAGAATTGTAGTTCTTCTTGCTTCTGCTGTCTACCCTCTGGTGGATGAGGCTATCCAAGAAGCTTGTGCAAGCTTCCTGATGGGAGGGACTGGTGATGGGTAGAGCTGGGTGTTGCTCTGGTGGGCAGAGCTCAGTAAAACTTTAATCTGCTTGTCTGCTGATTGGTGGGGCTGGGTTCCCTCCTGTTGGTGGTTTGGCCTGAGGTGACCCAGCACTGGAGCTCTTTGGTGGGGCTAATGGCGGACTCTGGGAGGGCTCACCCCAAGGGCTACTTCCCAGAACTTCTGCTCCCAGTGTCCTTTTCCCCACAGTGAGCCACAGCTACCCGCCCCCCCACCCCCCCACCCTTGCAACACCAGCAGGTAGGTCTGGTACAGTCTTCCATGGGGTCTACTTCTTCCCCTGGGTCCTCATGTGCACACTACTTGGTGTGTGCCCTCCAAGAGTGGAGTCTCTGTTTCCCCCACTCTTGTTGAAGTCCTGCAATCAAATCTCGCTAGCCTTCAAAGTCTGATTCTCTTGGAATTCCTCCTCCCGTTGCTGGACCCTCAGGTTGCAAAGCCTGAGGTGGGGCTCAGAACCCTCACTCCAGTGGGTGGATTTCTGTGGTATAATTGTTCTACAGTTTGTGAGTCACCCACCCAGTGGCTATGGGATTTGATTTTATTGTGCTTGCACCCCTCCTTCTGTCTCACTGTGGCTTCTCCTTTGTCTTTGGATGTGGGATATCTGTTTTGGTGAGTTCCAGTGTCTTCTTGTTGATGATTGTTCAGCAGTTAGTTGTGATTCCGGTGCTCTCACAAGAAGGAGTGAGCACACGTCCTTCTACTCCGCCATCTTGAACCAATCCCCCAGAGTTTCAGTTTTGCAACATGAAAATTTATGGAGATTGATTGCACAACAATGTAAATGTACTTAACACTGTCGAACCATATGTACACCAAAAATGATCAAGACTAAATTTTGCTGTGTATTTTACCACAATTAATTTTTTTAAAGATAAAATGTTCCATGATTTAAGCTTGTAGTCTTGTCATTTTCTCCTCTTTTAAATTCATATGTAGAAAAAGATGTAGGTTGAGGAAAGGATGGAATTAAGATTTTTCTATACAGAAAGCTTGAGGAACCACAAGGACTTAGTACAATAGCCTTGGTCTCCATTTTATAGCAGATAGTGATGACAGGAAATACGTTCTTTCCAGGAAATTAAGGAAGACTGTTTTCCTAAAACTTTCTTGTTCTCTAACGTTTTCTTATTCCATTAATTATCTCCCTTGTCATTTGTTTCTTTCATTTCTCCATCCCCACTGGCTCTTTTCGTGCAGTCTACCCAACACCTTGGGACTCCTAAATCCATTAACCCAATTTCCCTCACTCTACCTCTTATCTTTCCTAGTTCTTAATATGTATAATGTGGGCTTTATATACAAATTGGAGCTGACTGGGAAGTAGTTGATAAGAGAGGGAGGAAATTTAAAATGCTAGGTAGATATTCTAAACCATTGAATCAGGATTTATGATTCAAGCCAGAGCTGAGAAAGCAGGCAGTGGCACAAGTGACAAGAGAAATGGCTGGAGAAGGAGCCAAAGGAAAAGAGAGACCAAAGTAAAGACCAGGTCTTCAGCTAGGGGCACAAAGAGACCCAGCATAAGGCCAGGTATGGAGGCTATACAGGATATAGGATCAGTGCTTCCAAAGCTTATTAAAATTTGAACACAGCCTGTATTCCAGCCATCTATCTTCATTATGGCCCTATTAAACTATTTGCTCCTCCAAGTTTCCATGATTTTATTCATCCTATTCTCAGTCTAGTTAGAGTACCATCCAATAGAACTTTTTCTGTTGGCAAAGTGTTCTCTATATCTGCATGGACCAGTACAGTAGCTACTACCCACATGTGACTAAAGGCTGATATATTAAATAGCACAGTTCTAGAATGTTCTTCCCTATTTCCAAATCTGTTGAAACTCTATATTTTTCCTTTGAATGTCTAACACTATTGTGAATACTGCCAGTGTTCCACCCAGAGCTTCTCAGACCCCTTTTACTGCTCTGTGTGCCTCTCAGCTTTTGCTTCTAATAGCCTGTACTTATGACTCTTCAGAGGACTGTCCTGATATTACCGGAGAGATTGTGCACAAAGGGGAAGAGGTCAGAGAGCTTGGGAGTTTATGCCCTGCCTCACCTCCTATCCCCCACTCTCAGGGCATCACTCTGGCTCTGACTGACCAGTCCAGAAGCATGAAAACCCAGCTGTCTGACTCAGGCCAACTCTGAGATAAAACACACTCCTGAGCACCCTGCAGTGTCAAGTTGAAGGTACATTCTGCCAGACTTTGCCTGAAATCTTGCCCTTGTGCTTGGCTTCTTTCTCTCCTTGTCCTGCTTCCCTAGATTCCTTACTAGTTTCTCCTGGGAGCACCTCCTTAATAAACCACTTGCACATAAATCCTCATGCTAAGATATCAGGGTCTTGTCTAGGAAATTCTAAGGCAAACTAAAATGCTAATTGCTCTGTGAAACTTCCCCCAGTCCCCAATCAGTATTAATCTCGAATTCCTCTAAGCAGCCATAGCACTTTATTTATTTATATCTATAGTACAGCATCAAGTAAGTGTTAGATAATTACATTCATGACTGGGTCCCCAACTGGAATGTGAGCTGTCTGTGAGTAGGGATCATGTTATATTTATCCTTGTATCCTCTTGCTCCATGTCTCTGTATTATAGATTCTATAAAATATTTGTTGAATTTATTCCAATATAAAGGAAAAGGTGGATACAATATTTATCATTTTTAATAAAAATATTTAATGATTTAAGCTTATTTAAATTGTACAGAGAGAGTTTTTGCCATAAGGTATTTATTTATTGAACTATAGGTTCTTTCCATAGTCAGTGATGTTGGCTAGCAGTTCTATAAATTGAAAAAGATTAACGTAAAAAAATGGTTTATAACTCACAGACAGAGACAATGACAATAATTCCTGATTTTAAGGAGTTCTTCAAACTTTAGACTCTTTAGAAATTCAACTGGGAATGATTCAGATACATCAATTAGGTGAATCAGGGCAACACACACAGTAGAAAGAAAAAAAGCCATACCTTTCCCATCTTTTGTTGATCATAGTAAAACATGGACAATGTTGAATTTCTTGTAGCTCTTTAAAAACATATAATTGAAACAGTAAATACTTATCAGATGAACAAGTAAATAATGTTTAATGTCAAGGAAAAAATAGATCACAAAGTAGTACATATTTTAAAAACCAAAATATACATAGGAAATAAAAAGAAGAAAAAATTATACCAGAATGATAGAAATGGCTTGCTCTGAATAGTGCCATTTTGGGTGATTTCTACTTCCTTGTTCATGCTTTGTTGAATTTTCCACATTTTCTACAGTGAATATGTACACTTTTTGAAACTAGAAAACAAATATATTTTTTAAAATTTCTAGCCACATCCACATCTTTGCAGGACTGCCTACTCCAAAAATCAGCAACAATAATCAAATGAAAACTCAAGTCAGCTTTACAAAGAGAAAAATAAAAATAAGAGTTGTTTTACTCATTGAGAAATCATTCGCAATTCAATCAACTGTAGAGTAAAGCTTGGTGCTATGAGTCAGGCAGACCCAAGCAATGACTTGTTATGATAGAGACATAACCCAACACAAACCACAGGGAGCCAATTCAGTTGCAGGATTCAATTCTTTCCTTACATGCTCTCATGTATGTATGTATTTTACACACAAAGCCCGTGTCATTGTACCAAAATGCATTAATTCAACTATTTGAACATTTAGTTAGCAATTCAAGTTCATCATTCTTACTTTGAATGATTATGTTAGAAGCTAACAAATTAATTTGGCTAAAAGGACTGAACTATGCCTTATACTGTCATGTAAAGGCTTTTTTAATGGACTAAAATTATTAAATTGGAAATAAATCACTCAGAGAATTCCTATTGAGCAAACTGTTCAGATTCTTCAAGGAAATATCCTGGGAATCGCCTGGCAGTCCAGTGGTTAGGACTGTGCTCTTCCATAGCAGGGGGCCCGGGTTCAATCCCTGGTCGGAAAACTAAGACCCGCAAGCCACCTGGCGAGGCCAAAAAAAAAAAATCCAAACATCCTAACTTCTTTCCCTTTGAAATTCACCTTTGGCAATAAAATTGTAAAAAGAGAAACCTGATCTCAACCTCATTGTATGGAGAGGGAAATGATCTATAAAGCACAAAGTTTTTAGGTAAGGTTAATATTAGATTCCTATCTAAGGAAAACTTTTGTTAATACATAGAAGTATTTCTTTTAAAAATGTGTTCATCTTTATTTCCACATTTTAGACATATAATAGCACTGAAAACTTCCAAGAACTTCTCCAGAGTGCTTAGCAGAAGTGTTCCAGCCCTCTGTGCCAGATGGGGCAATTCAGCACCACTCACACCCCAGCCCTGCACTGTCCACGGTCTGGGTGGTCTTTAGCGGAAGCCCTCAGAGGAGTACTGATTAGGACCAGAATTGCCTTGCCACACACACAGTTTCTAGTGTCAGAACCCAGCCAGCTAAAGCGTAGTAGCTATCCTAAAATAATAAAAACAAATTAATAGAATTGCCGCAAGGGGAAATCAATTTCTACTTATAGACCTAGTGGCAGAACAGCTGTTAAAATTCATTAAATTGGAAGTTCATGTAGTAGCTTCTTGAGGATGTTTTTCAAAGTCTTTGGGCCACTACTATAAAAAAACCTGGTCAGGGCTTCCCTGGTGGCGCAGTGGTTGAGAGTCCACCTGCCGATGCAGGGGATACGGGTTCGTGCCCCGGTCCGGGAAGATCCCACATGCTGCAGAGCAACTGGGCCCGTGAGCCAGGGCCGCTGAGCCTGTGCGTCCGGAGCCTGTGCTCCGCAACGGGAGGGGCCACAGAGGTGGGAGGGCTGCGTATCGCCAAAACAAACAAACAAAAAGCCTGGTTTAACATTTTTCATCAGAAAGTATTTTTGCAGGGAGGACATGGAGCATATTTTGAAATCTTCATAGGATGTAAGACTGTGGCTGGACCATATGCAAAGTTTACATTACAGTAGGTTTTGACAGATGGGCTCATTGTAGTTTTAAAATTTAAGGGGAGATCAATGGCTGCATTAAAAACCCCAAAAACCTTTCCACTGAGCGTGATTTTCTTTATCAAAGAAACTTCTATAAGATGTTTATAGCTTTTCACAAGTCTGGCTACAAATTCTATAATAAAATTCTTAGCTAATGACAAGAGCAACCTAAAGCCTATGTTACTTTAATTTTTTTTAAAGTGCGTTTATCTACCTTTTTCTTCCAAGGATATTTCCATGCTGTTACAATTAGGACTGTGCTATTATATAGATGAAATATTTCAGGAAGAATCCTTATAATGCTAATAATAAGGGAATGTGTCTGATGAGAAAAGAAATGAGTTTAGCTGTTCTCTGTCCTTCAGATTCTTCATCTCTTAAAAAAAAAAAAAGGAGTTTGAATAAGCTGATCTCTGAGGACTTCTTTGGCTTTTGAGTTCTAGGAAACTAGAATTCCAAGATACCTCTAAATACAGAGTTCAATGCATGCATTCAGCAAGAATTTGGGGATTGTTGACACTGCAAAACAGTGTTCATATATGTATCATTTACGGTCTTTGATTATAAATACCAGAACTCAACTCTGGCTAATTGCAGATGAAAGGGAAATCATGATGAGGTCAGGGTGTGGCTCACAGGGGAAACCTGAAGAAGCAGAAGGCTGAAAGGACAAGAACTAGGGCTTTGGGGAGCTCTAAGTGGCAGATCTCCAGGACCCTGCACTGGCTCCAACCGTTTTTCTTCTGTCCTTCAGTCACTAGGCTCAAGAGTCCACGTGTGGAGAAGAGTCCATTGCTCACATGATGGATTGATGCTCTCTATTCATTTTGCCCTATTCCAGGATCCCTTCACTTATGGTAAAGGCTAGAAAGCTAAAAACTATATTCCCCAGTCTCCCTTGCAGCCAGTGTTCTGGAAGAGAATTATTATTCAGGTAGTCACATGCATTTCTGTGAGATTGGAAAGGCAGAAGTGAGGTAGAGACCACACTCGTGCTGCTTCTGCAATTTCTACTCCAGAGCGTGGATATCAAAATGTTTGATTTTTCTGCAACATCTCTAGCCAAGGTTCCAATACCCAACCACTAGCTTAATAAGTGTTGAGAGGCATGGCACAGCTCATCCATATTATTGGTACAGTCCCAGCAGACGTCATGGCTCTGGAACCACCAATTCTGGCAGTGAATTCTAACCCCAGGTCACAGCTCAGGTGGCATATTCCTGGAGCCCACAGTTGCAGTGGGCACCAGAAGTTGGCATGGTGGCTTCCTAATTCCTCAGCTTCCTGATGGGAGTCATTCTCTTTGCACACCAATCTTGTACTGCCAGTAATTCCTGGAAGCCTTGTTCTCTGTACTAAATCCCCTTCCGCTTAAATAGCTAGAGAGAGTTCCATTAGAGTCTACTTGGCCATCGTGGTTCATATACCCACCTTGCAACTAGAAGAAGGCAGGACATGTTCTTTTGGGAAAAAGATCACAAACACCGATGGAAGAGAGATAATTCTCCCCCAAAGTAAATAAGGCACCATTAGCAAAAAAAGAGGTGATGGACTGTGAGTGGCAGAAAACAATAAACAACTGTCCTGCAAATTAATACAAAGATAATTAAATCAGCGTTGTTTCAAAAGTGTGTTGCAGGTCCATTACACAAGCCAAAGTTTTCTGAAGTTTTACAGTGCATTGTGAAAGCTTAACTAT
Source organism: Delphinus delphis (assembly GCF_949987515.2). Taxonomy (NCBI): domain Eukaryota; kingdom Metazoa; phylum Chordata; class Mammalia; order Artiodactyla; family Delphinidae; genus Delphinus; species Delphinus delphis. Next base: position 42,295,328 of record NC_082687.1, on the reverse strand, counting down.
CCTAATGGAAGGAGTTAGAGAAGGCTTCATAATGTGATATCTGATCAAGTAGATATGAAGGGCTTTCAGAGTAGTGGAAAATTAATAACTTAATTTGTAGTGTGTGTGTGAAGTATCTAAATGTAGATTGAAGGGTTGATTAAATAGTGAAAAGAAAAGTTTCATTTTGATTTTTTTCTCAAATAGGTGTAAATTTCATAATTGGAAGGAACCCTAAAAAGGCAACTCAAACAATTGAGACACTATAGACCCCTGTTAGCTAGCAGAAGATTCCAAGGGCCCAGCCTCAGTACTTCCAAGCCCTACCCAGAGGGCACATAGAAGCAGGCAGCTTCCTATCTCTGTCCCTTTAATTGTCCTGTGCATCCTAGCTTCCTTAGGTAGAAAATGGATTTAGTTCCTGAATGCGTCCAAATGCTAAGATTCATTATCTATGGACTCCCATATCACCTGATTTTTTATGACTTCCCAACATTTTTCCCTAGGCTTAGTTTGCCTCTCAGAGTCATGGTCACTAGCTCATGGATGGGCCCCTAGGGATATAAGATAGTCCTGCTTCCCCCAAGGGAAACTAGACCCCTATTATTTCTTTCTCGACTCCAGCTAAGGCTGCAGTTTTATTTCTATCCTGATCCATGACTGCTGTTTTTCTCACTCAGCCATTTCACACATTGAGTTCAACTTTTACCTGCATTGGAAATGTTGCTGAGACAATACTGTCACAATGATGCTTTGACCCAAACTCACACAATATGTTTTATCTGCCACCTGGTAGCATCATCACCAGCAGGAAGGGAAGGAAAACTAATACTAATTGAACTTCCATTATGCATCAGGTACACATCTAAGACTTCTCCCATGTGTTATTCATTGAATATAATTTATACAGTGGTTTGCATCCCCAAACACATCCTTCAGCCTGTGTCAGCACTTCCCAGGGACTGGCTACGATAGAATTTGATTTCATTAAATATCTCCCTCCCAGCAGCGCCCTTTCTTCCACTCATCCTGCCTATTAATCCAGGTGAACCTCCAGCCCATCTCACCTACCCTTGCCTTCGCCACTGCCATCCTCCAGAGGTCCTCTCTCTCTTCTTTCTTATTCTTTCCTGACTCTAAGCTTTCTACATGCAGCTCTGACCTCATCCCCAAATTCAAGTCAATTCTAAGTCAAATGCATCCAGTACCTCAGATGCTGATACTGACCACACAGAGAGGGAGAAATTGTGATAAGAACCAAATTTCTAACATTCCTACCAGTTTCCTACAACTGTGTCCATCTGTTTCGAATCAGTGGCATACATTAAGTGAATGTGATTCTCCCAACAGGATAAAAATGAGTAGATGTTACTTATCACACAGTTTCTCAAAGCTTTTCTTCTTTACTTGACCTTCCACATTTTCTTTTCAAGTGGCAAGAGGACTACTAAAAGAGAAGTTTCTGAAATATGATAGTGTTCGCCAAAAGATGAGAAAGTAAAGATAAAAATCATAGATCAAAAAAATGAATGAACAGTAATATAAGCAACCCTGAGGAGACTTCTGTGAGCTGCTAAAAAGAGGAAAGTCCTGATTCCTCTATGTACAAGCTTGCACACACACACACACACACACACACACAACTCACCACTTACTATTCTGTCGTAGTGTTTAAAAATCTGTGTTGCATTGCCTCCATTTATTCACACATTGCGTTTCTAAGCATAAAAGCTGTAAAAAAAAAACCCCACTATTTTTACAACCAGATCCCTGCTATTAGGTGCTGGATGAGACTTTGGTTTTTTAAACAATTATGGCCCTGGCTGAGAGAAAAGGTGCTAAGTTTCTAAGAGAACTGTGAGAAGCTGCGTCCAACCACTTCTCCAAGGCTTGAGGTGTCAGGACAAGGCATTTCTATTCCCCCTCTTCTCGCCCCTCAGCGATATAAGAGGAGAAATGGGAGCTAGAAAGACTTCATCTTTTAGGGGAGTACAGTGTGTTATGCAATGTAACTATTTCCTCCTTTCAGCTCCCCCTACTGGGACGAGAGGACTTTGCCTCCCTGAATCCAAAGGAGGGCAGCCCCACAAGAAGTCTGATGAGGTTTGCGGTGACTGGGAAGTAGAGACTGATGATTCATTTTTTGGTTTCATATCTGATTAGGAACTGAGCTGGCTCATCTTTGAAATGCCATTCAAGCAAGGAAAATGGAACACTGGAAATCTTGCTGGGAACCCCTGCAGCATAGGGGCAGAGAACTTAGTGGAGGAATGCCAGCTGATGTTACCAGCTGCATGTCAGAGTGTGGTAAGGACTGAGATATTTCAGCATTTTTGCATCTTACGTCTCAGACTATGAAGTAATAAAGCATGTATGTGCTTCATATACATTTGTCTGGAACTGGTTTCAAGAAGAGGCTTCAAAACTAATTTGAGCAATGACAGCTAAACAGAACAAAATGCATCATTTTTCCTAGGAGGAATTTTGAAAGGAAACACATTTAGATCTCCCTATTTTGTTGTGCTTGTTCAAAAGAACTGCTCAGCCCTTAGAGTCTCAGTTTACATGGGTTGTTGTATAACTGGAGTAGCTGTAATATTCCCACCATCATGAAGACTTCCAGTGGTGGATTTTTATGATTCACCTTTGTCCTCCTGCTTTCATTTGTGGACCATTAGTCCAGATGTATTGAGAAATGTTTAACAATTGGGCTTGTGGTGGGGGTAGAGGGAAGATACGACTGATTTTTAAAGGGATAAAAATCACGGCTGACTCACCACCGTGGTTAATTTCAGGCTACCAACGTGACATCACTAAATGTGGGGCTGGGAAGAGAGGAGCAAAGTAGCTCTCAGAAGCCAGTATAAGCATCTCCAGGACACCACTGGAGTGGTAAGTGTGACAGTAAGAGCCATACACGGTCTGCACCATGGGTCCAATTGAAATGCTATTGTACTGTTACTTTCTATTTTATATTAAATCTCCTTCCTCCAACAGTCCCAAATTGCATAGAAAGAATATAGTACTCAAGTACAAGCAAGAATGGGAATGAAAAGGAAATATAGGACATAAAAATTATCAGCTATTCAGAGAAGCCTTCCTAGATGAAGGAGCTAATCGTTCGTAGCATGGTATGTACCAATGCTGTTTTTGTTTTTTTTTGCAGTACACGGGCCTCTCACTGTTGCGGTCTCTCCCGTTGCGGAGCACAGGCTCCGGACGCGCAGGCTCAGCGGCCATGGCTCACGGGCCCAGCCGCTCCGCGGCACGTGGGATCTTCGCGGTCCTGGGCACGAACTCGTGTCCCCTGCATCGGCAGGCGGACTCTTAACCACTGTGCCACCAGGGAAGCCCCCAATCCTGTTTTTAAGAAGACAAAACAATAGTCCCACTGGTTTTAGATTCTTGCCATAATGGCCCCTACTGCAGCACATCTTACAGCACGGGTCTTTTGGTGGATTTGCTGCTGTGGTGTGTAAAGTACCTCAACACTGTGGGGTACTAGTTCGTCAGCCACACTTGGAGGCACAGCTCCTCGTCCTCTGCAAAGGAGAAAAGACCAGAGTCGAAAAGTTAGTAGAGTTCAGTTTCTAAAAAAGGAGTTGTTTCCCCCAAGCTGATGGAGGGGTGTACTAGCAACAAGCCACAGAAGCCCAGGGATTCTTTAGAGCCAGTAATTTCAAAAACAAGATTTCTACCAGGACCTCTGAAGTTGTAGTCTGCATCCATTCAGATTCTCAGCTGTAACCCAAGTAGAGATGACGATGACCATGGCCCAATTAAGGTGCTCTCTCAGAAAATGAAATCAAAAGATTATGGCTCCCACCGTTCTTTCTTAGAAGAAAACACCAAAAAGTCATACGGTTTTCAATCAAAAACAAAAAAAGCAAGAGAATTAACAGCATGACCTCAATTTCACATCTGCATTAACAATTCAAGAAGAACAATTTTGCAATCATCTCTGAGTAGAAGATTCTATCACTGGCCTGATTCAATTACATGTTGAACCGAGAAGGCCAAGTCTCTAAAAAAAAAAAGCATAGCAAAGTGTTTCTGAGTTTTCACACAGAACTTTTATAGAAGATTCACTTTGATTTTGAGGTGCTACATTTACACATTCCAATTATGTCCTTATAAAGTTCAGTGAGCAGCGTGAGGTCAACCCAATTAAATGGCAACATGATGACCTTCTTTCACTTCCTGGTCCATCCCTGCCCAACGCCAGTCATCCCATTTTATAACAACTGGAAGCTTAGCATGGAGCTGAAGTTTAAAGGTCTTACTATTTCCCTGCTTTTTTTAATTTGAAGAAAAGGCCATTGTAATGGTTTCATTTAAAACCCATTCTAGGAATATATAATATAATTTAGTCCCTCATCACCAAAGGAATAGGTCAGAGGTACTGGACCATATTTATTTGCATTTTGCCACTTGTCATAATCCATTCTCCTCTTCTTCATAGAAAAATAGGTAGAGAAGGAAAGAAGAGAGAAAGAGAGACAGAGAGAAAGAGATAAAGCAGATCAAGACAGGTTAAACTGCCTCAGAGGAATATACTCATATTTTAAAGAGTTTCTTCAGTCATGCAAAGGTGGAAGCCATCTCCAAAATGTGTCAGGAAGTTATCAATCCAATATTGCACAGATTGACAGAGAAGAAACCTGAACAAACAAGGCTAAGCCCTTTGAGATGACAGCAGGCAGAGTGTGACTTGAAAGACTAAAGCCCAACTCTGAACATTTTGAGAGTCGTACCTACCTCAGAAGCCACTTCTTGTTCGAGCATTTCCAGTGGAATTCCCTGTGAACTTATGGACCAGGAAATGGCCTGCCAGGGACTCCAACAATAGAGTGACATTTATCTTGGCATAGCTTTATGAAACTGACCCCATGTGGGAAACAGATGACCACCAGACACTCAAGGAACTTCCATAATTGTGAGTGAAAGTAGGGCAGCCACAAGCAGGTTGGCACAAGAGTACTATTTTAAGGATTCCTTGAAGCACAGCTTCAAATGATGAGGCCCAGCTTTGTCACATTAGTCTGATGGGAAAGTAATTTTAAAGACCTTAGGCTAACACATGAAACTCAGAGCGAGCAAAAGGCTCAGATTCTGCAAATAGCAGCTGCAACTGCACTTCCAGATACAGAATGGGTCCTTTCAGCCATTCTGATTCAAACTATCAGTCTCTGTCACTGTCATCTTGGAACTGAAAAGTCAATGCCAGGCTTCCCTGGTGGCACAGTGGTTGAGAGTCCACCTGCCAATGCAGGGGACACAGGTTCGTGCCCCGGTCCGGGAAGATCCCACATGCCGCAGAGCGGCTGGGCCTGTGAGCCATGGCCGCTGAGCCTGCGCGTCCAGAGCCTGTGCTCCGCAATGGGAGAGGCCACAACAGTGAGAGGCCCGTGTACAGAAAAAAAAAAAAAAAAAAGTCAATGCCTGCAAGTGATCTGGCCTGCATAGAGAAATTAATTTGGAACAATTTGCCCCAGCAATATAAATGGCAACCAAAGTGTCAAAATATAAAGAACTGTTACTGATCAATAGGAAAAGAAACAATGCCCCAATGTTTTGAACTGGGGAAAGAATATGAAAGAACAATATTTAAAAGTAGAACTACAGTCATCAGCAAGAATATAAAAAAAAGTTCAAACTAAACATTGATCAAAGACATAAAAGACACCATCAACAAGATGTCAGTTTTTACTTATTTGAAGATTTTTTTCTTAATGATAGTGATAGGTAGTTGGCAGGAAAATGGACTCATATGCATTAATTTATGTGTTAAAAATTTTTTGAACACATTACACATGCCAAGCACTATTCCAGATGCCAGAAATATAGTAAAGTAACAATCAAAATCTTTGTCCTCATGGAGATTACACTCTATGAGAAGAAGGAAATTAATAAATTATTAAAATACTTTCAGACGGTGATAATCCTATAGAACATAAAACAGAATAATTGGATAAGCAGTGACAGGAGAGATGTCTACTTTAGACTGGTTAGGGAAGGCCTCTCAGAGGCGATGACGTTTGAGTCGTGATGGCAGTGTGAGCACAATTCTACCTCTAAAAATATATGTGAAGGAAACTATGAATGTCTAAAATATTTAACTGTAAAGATGTTCATTGCAGTCTATTTTATAATTACAGAAAATTGGAAGCAATATAGAAGGCACCAAAATGTTCTGCCTTTTCTTTGTCTTGGATCACTGGTTATGGAGGAAGCCAGATGCCATGTTGTGAGCCGTCCTATGGAAAGGCCCACGTGGCAAGAAACTGAGGCCTCCAGCCAACAGCCAAAGGCCTAGGCTTGGGAGGGATCCTGCAGCCCCAGTCAAGGCTTCAAATGACAGCACCCTTGTGACTACAGTCTTATGAGAGACCTTGAGCTGTTCCCAGGTTCTTGAACCATGTGTTGTTTTAAGATGCTAATTTCCTTAAGACAATTTGTTACACAGTAACAGCCAACTAATATACCTGGCCAGAAGGATGCTTTTAGAAATTTGAATCTAAATGCTTTGGGATTGGGAAAATATCTCCCAATTTGTCACAGACTCTTATCTCTACCCACCTCAGGCTTTCACCCAGTTCATAGAGACATCTGAGCTGAAAATACCTGTATGACTTTCATCAGATATTCAATGGAAGTTGCATATTTTAAAGAATTGACCCAGGCCATATGTTTTTCTAATTCAAGCCAAAAAGAAAACAAGTTTGGCTATAAAAAATGTTTGGGAAACGCAGACATGAGCTAATTCCTACTCCTATTGCATCCTGACATCTTAAAGTCTATAGGGTGTGCTTCATGAAAGAACTCTGTTTAACTTTCTTTAGTTTAATTTTTAGTCTAATCTTGGTCTAATATTTCCCAAAATTTAGTTAGTTACCTTTCATTTCTTTGTTTCTTTCATCCTTCATTGCATGATAGCTCTCACCATACCATGGAACACTTCAAGAAATGCTGTGCCACTTGCATATCAGAGCTCCTAAAATTGTGAGGTTTGCAACATCACCCATGGTGGACTAACAGAGACATGACTTAGAGTCTTAGCTTTTTTGTGCTAAGTGAATAGCTAGCGCAAAGTGAACAGCTAGAGTCCTGTCTGACCTGGTGTCCTAGGAATTTGCCTTGCTTGCTTTTTTATTATAATCCATTGCCAAATACAGGTGCATAGAGGAGTCATTCTTTAAGTATTAAATTGCTACCATACATCCTGCCTAGTGCCTGGCTGTCACTCAAGGAAGCAGAAACTGGCACTTGGAGTAGATCACCCAGGAACAGGGGCAGCCAGGTGTGGGTTTCCTGATTGGTGGCAAGACAGGCAACCTGAAGCATACCTCAGAAGGAAGAAGTTGAATGACACCAGAGACCATCAGTCCTCTTTTTCCAATGGGAGAGACTTAGAAGGGCTACTATAGCTTAGAAGAATTGTTAATGGTATTCATTTGCTCCCATCTGTATCCATAGGTGGCCTTTGTGGAGAGAAAGAAGGAAATGTATGGACATTGCCATTTTCCATCTTCTGACAAAGAGTGTCCTCTTCTTCTCCAAGTGCTTTGCTGGGTTGAGTTGTCTTAGTTTGAATTCCTCCTGAGGCAGACCCTGAGACAAGATTCCAGTGTAAGTAGTTTAGTGAGGTGGTGGTGCCAGGAAACCCTGTAGAGTGCAGAGAAGAGAACAAGAGGGAAAAGGAAGCCAGTGAAGAGGAAAGATCAAGCCAGTTACCACCGCAAGCAAGTGGCACTTATCCCCACTGGGAGCTCTAGGAGTCAATGAGGACTCAGCTCAGAGTTTTCCCTGCAGGGAGCTGGGCATTTTGTCCACAAACTCCTATGAGTGATTGGAGGGAAATAACTCCCCTTTTTGAGGGGCAATAATTCCCCTTTACTGCCAGCCTCTCCTGGCAGTCAGAGAGCCTGCAGGCAAGGACCAATGGTGCCAACAGTTAGAAGTCAGGCCTGGGTGCATGGAAATGGTAAATTGTCTGCTACAAAAGTCAATTTCTGTCTTTCCTGATGGCTTCCTCTTTCACTTTCATTTATGCTTGGTCTCTTTCCCTAATCCCTCTAGTTCTTCTAAGTCACTGAGTGCCTCTTTCTAGAAGAGCCAAGGCTCACCTGTCTACCTGATCTTTCAGGCAAACTTACCTGCACTTCTGCGAAGTTTTGGTCAGTCTCCTCCGTGTCCTTTTCTACCCCCGTTGGACTCTGTTAGGAGTCTGAGATGCAATTAGATATCACATGCAGGATAGTTAATAGAAATCTAGTTTCTTCACAAGCATGCATATTTTAATAACTTTTGGTAGCAACCAACCACTTTGAAAACTTGACCGTTGCTGTTTCCCTGATAAGCTATTCAATTTAATTTACTTGGTTGTAGTAACCATTTGGTAGTTAATCAAAGAGGAAAAATATTTGAATCACTTAAGTATGTGCAGACATTTTCTCTTCATATTGACTTTAATCACAAGTCACTTTCTTTCTGTTAAACATCAGGTAAGCAAATTTTCCAAGTCTGATATATAAAACCTCTGAATTCCCATTTCTTCATAGTTAACTAAAAGTTGAGACTGTTGCTTCAAATCTTGCTGGTTTTTGTTTTTTTTTTTTTTTTTGCTGATGAGATAAATGATTTTATGTGTCCTATGACTTTAGAAAGATCACACTGTTTATTCACATTAACTGTTACATTTTGGTTAATAGTTAAAGTAAAAATGTCCACCCAGCCTTTCCTCCCTCCAAGACTTTGCTGGGATTCAAGGCAGGCCACCCCCAAATGTACCTCAATGGCATAGTGATTATTTTTAATTAAAGGAATTTAAGAAATGGCCAACACAAGAGGGACACCTTGACCCTCCTTTCCGTCGCCCTGAAACAAGAATTAAATCTCTCATGGGAAAGGCACACTCTTTGCATCTGGAGGTAGAAGGGCACCCTTAATTGCCAGAGACAGGGAATTAGGGCCAAGAAGCTTACATAAACAAACACTGTTACTTCTTTAATCTACTGCCTCAAGCCCAATCTCTGTTTAGATTCTTCACTAATTGAGCTCTCAAAACCTACCTTTCTTTATGCTGTCAATTTCTCACAAATTTATATTTTGTCTCTCTAAAAAGGATCAAAGCTGCCTGCTTTGGCCACTTCTTAGGTCCCATTTCTATGAGACCTCCATGTGCATGAATTAAAATTTGTTTCTTTTTGCACTGTTAGTCTTGTGTCAATTTTACTATTACTCAAGAGGGAAATTTTCCCCTTTCCAACAACTTCTTCCAGGGAAATGTTAATCAATGAAAATTAAATATGTCTTCCTAGGGAAAGAAACAATTTATGCCTTTTCAGTACCTAAAGGGCATAAAGGTATCTATTGCTTCAATCTGAAATGTCAAGGTGGGGAGCGGGGGAAGAGACAGAGAGAGAGAGAGACAGAGCAATAAAACTCTAGCATCCCTGAAGGAGAGAAGAGTTGCCAGTTTAATGATGTAGGCTCAAAGGCCTAAACACAAACATTACTGGAGGCATTTATCTGGAAATTACTGAGAGGGTTTTGAGTTGTTTTTGTTGTATCTTTCAAAGTACTCTAGGTTCATCAAGGGTCCTGGAAACAACTGTGAAGGAGGCAGGGTGGATTTGTTTTTGGTTTGCTTTGTTTGTTTTGTTCCCAGGGTTTCTTCATTGTTTGGGAAACACTGATCTCAGTGTCTCCTTACCTTTTCAGGACTCCCTTACCTAGAGTCTAAAGTCTCCTGATTCTTTGTAAGAGTCCTGGTCATTTTCTAACCAATGTTATTAAATGTTTACATGCCTGCCTCCCCAAGCACACTCTCTTATTCGTCTTTGCAGTTCTCACAGAATCTAGCACCCTGATTTGTATATAGGTTATCTTATTTATATATTGACATGTGGTTTTATAGTATACTTATATTTACAGTTATATAATGCATATACATGCATGTAAATGTATATATGTCCATATAGAGAGTATCTACCATTGCTTAATTCAGTTCAGCAACACAATGATCTGACTCTGCTCACTCTGCATGAGAAAACCAAGCTATTTCTCATGCTTGAGTTTGACCATACGCCACATAAATATGACAGCACCCTCAGTTTATCACACACTGGAAAATCTTTAGACTCTCCGAAGTTCTCATGCTATTTATCAAAACCCAATACTAAATTTAAGTCTTTCACGTACATGTGTTTTCTAATATATCTGCCCCATTTTTGAAACATCTCAGCTGTTGCACATCACATGCCACTTAGATATAGGAAATGATTCCAATATGTTTTTAAAAGTATGATATGCAGATATATTCTCGTATTTCTAGAGTCTTCAAAAACAAATGGTGACAACTCACCAATTCCTGCTGAAGATACATGCATAGGCACACATGATTTTCTCACCCACAATAATCACCAAATCTAGTTAGTACGAGTAGATTCTTCCAAGCTAGTGAGAGAGGGAAACGAAGTTTCACGATTTCAGGAAAGGAATTTAAAGCAACATAGTTATGATGGAGGAATGGAACTAGTAAATAAAAACTTAAGACTCTCAGGAACATTCTTCAAATCCCCCAAATTATAACTCTTTTTTTTTTTTTTTTTTTTTGCGGTACGCGGGCCTCTCACTGTTGTGGCCTCTCCCTTTGCGGAGCGCAGGCTCAGAGGCCATGGCTCACGGGCCCAGCCTCTCCGCGGCATGTGGGATCTTCCCGTTCCGGGGCACGAACCCGTAGTCCCCTGCATTGGTAGGCGGACTCTCAACCACTGTGCCACCAGGGAAGCCCATAACTCTTTTTTAAAACTATAAGTTTATAAGAAGAAAACTGAATATGGCAATTTACAGACATCATGTCCACACGGTTCTTAGGAAATCAAAGAAAGGCAACTTCTTATACTCTTTTAAGAATACGTATGGATCTCAAACCCTTTCATCGGAAATGTTTCAGGTATCACTGGTGGAAGAATGTTTTACTGGGCGGAGAAAGAACATGGAGGTGTATTTCGAAAATAATCTAAACCTAGAATGGGGTGATATTGGTGAGAAGCTTGATACAACATGGTGAAACCTGGCCCCTCGTTCTAGTCGAGGTTCTGCTGGGTATTGGCTCTTATCTTTTTACCTTCCTTCTGCAATAATTGTTTCAGCCACCAAAAAGAGGTTGAGCTGGAAGACCTCTTAAGCTCCTTTTTTTCAGGGTTGTTTCAAAAGAATCTGAACTTTGCAGCCCATATTCCAAAAGTGCCTTTAACAATCACAATTTATATGTTTGACTCAAATGGTATAATAAATAGTACAGTCATGATGACATGTATGTGATCCCAAAAATGAATTTGACTACTCTGATTTTCTCTCTGATTATATTGGCTAGCTATTTCCCTAAATTGACTAAAACTTGTCTGTTGTTTAGAAAATCACGTAGACATAGTAGTAGTAGGCATGTAGTCATGCAGAGTAGGTGAAGACACCTTTGAGGTGAAGATGGCTTTAGTAAGATGAAGATGGCTTTAGTAAGGTAAAGCCAGGGATCAACAGTATTCTTTTTCCTCCTAACGTTGCTGGTTTAGTGACATGATTTTATTTTGACTAAATTATAAAGCCAAGGATATGGTGATATTTAACAACATGATATTAAAAGTTAGCCTAGAATATTATTGTTTTATGATCAGTGCTCAATGAAGGAAATTAGTATACCTGAAAAGGATGATCTGTATCCTAGAGCTAATAGTAGAATAGATTTGTCTCATCATTTTAGGGACCTTCTAAATTGTTAATGAGATTTTCTGATGACACAATGATAACAGTTGCATTCAGGCTCCCAAGGCTGACTTTAAACATCTGCTTTTGCTGTTAAAGTTATTGTTCATTTTCATCTTAAAATAGGAATAATACAACACTCAGCTTTTCCAGAAATAGATTTATCACTTGTAAAACAATGACAAGTGAGAGCACTATTCTATAGATAAAGAAAATTTATATTTAACTATTCAATAAATAGAACCCAGTCTTAGATAAATCACAAAGATAGACCCTATTATGGGCTGAATTCTGTCCACCCAAAATTCATACGTTGAAGCTCAAGCCTTCAATGAAACTGTATTTAGAGATAGGACCTTTATTACTAAAATAATTAAGATTGAATGAGGTCATAAGGGATTTTAGGATTAGAGTCCTTATAAGAAGAGGAAGAGAGACCAGATCTCTCTCTCTCTTTGCCATGTGAAGACATAGCAAGAATGTAAGCCAGGAAGAGAGTCCTCACCAAGAACTGAATCAGCCAGCACCTTGATCTTGGACTTCCAACCTCCAGAACTGTGAGAAATGCATGTCTATTGTTTAAGCCACCCTGTCTATGGTATTTTGTTATGGCAGCCTGAGCTGACTAATGTAGACCCTATCATGGATGACGAAAATCAACGTTTTTAAGTTAGGATAAGTAGTAGGTGAATGTGCTTTTTAATGTCTTCTTGCCATTATTGTTCACTTGTTTGTTTGTTTTTCAGAAGTGGAGCTCCCCAATATGGCCGGAGAATAGACTATTCAATGAAAGGCAAGAAGCTAGTGTGTAACTGACATACAATTCTTTACAAGATCTCCTGTGTTCTTGAGGAACCCAACCTAAGCTTCTGACCTCTAGATTAGCACGTAGGCTTATGCCTTTTCTTTTTTTTTTTTTTTGCTGTACGCGGGCCTCTCACTGTTGTGGCCTCTCCCGTTGCGGAGCACAGGCTCCGGACATGCAGGCTCAGCGGCCATGGCTCATGGGCCCAGCCGCTCCGCGGCATGTGGGATCTTCCCGGACGGGGGCACGAACCCGTGTCCCCCGCATTGGCAGGCGGACTGTCAACCACTGCGCCACCAGGGAAGCCCCTAAGCCTTTTCTTTACATTATCCAGTGACACCTGTCCTTGTTTCCTTGACCTGGCTCTAATTGCTGTCTATCTCTTTCCAATTGGCCTGCAGGACCTGTTGAAGAAACTAAGAGTACTATAAATTTACAGATCTCATGAGGTTGGTAAAGATAGGAAAAATAAGTCCATGTGAGCACTGCTGTTGTTTGAGCCCTGATGTCAGATTCATTTTTATCTGCCCAAGTGGGAATACAATAAAAATGTTCCAGAAAAGAAAATAGTGTTTGTTTCTTCTCATAAGGGTCATAGCAGACAAAATAGCTGGGTGAGAACTGAAAGAGTCATAGCAGAATTGCAAAGATAGAAATAGACTAAGTAACAAACATATGCTGTGGATAAGATTTCTGGAGCATACACTATGTAATGCGCACTCTGGGGGCATAAAGAAGTAGAATCTGACCCTGCATGTGGTGTAAGATGATGTCATGAAACAACACAGCACAAAATCAATCAACTTGTATTTACTCAACCCTAACTACGCTCAAGGCATCATACTTGATGCTGTGGCATATACTCCATTTTTCTGTATGCAAGTGCATACATATGCATGCTAGCAATAAAAAATAACAGCAAATTGACTGGAAATTTGTTATACTTACATGGAGACAATAATTCTTCCCTCACAGCCTTTTGGGGGATGGGGAGTGAGGATTAAATGGAAAGCAAAATACTTAAGTGCTCCAGACAAACTTAGGTTTGATTCCTTGCCCTGCTGCTTATGAGATAATCTTAGGCCGGTAATTCACCTTTTATTAAGCCTCAATATCCTCATCTGGTAAGAAGGGATAATAATAGTAGCTTCACATGATTGGTGAGAGGGTTAAATAAGATGATCTGTATAAAAGTGTTTAGCACAATGCCTGGCATTTAGTAAGCACTCAATAAATATTAGCTAATTCCTTATATTCATTTAAAGTGCCCAGCACAGGGCCTGATTTATATAGTTGTTAAACACATGTTATGTCTTATTGTTTTTTCCCTAAGTGTCAAAGGAAGAAGATTATTAACAAGAAATAAAATGCACAACTGTTATATATAGAGTGGATAAACAGCAAAGTCCTACTATACAGCCGAGGGAACTATATTCAATATCCTGTGATAAACCATAATGGAAAAGAACATGAAAAAGAATGTATATGTATGTATAACTGAATCACTTTGCTGTACAGCAGAAATTAACACAACATTGTAAATCAACTATACTTTAATAAAATTTTTGAAAAATGAAAGAACATGCACAGCAAATATTTAGTTAGAAATAGATGAAGAAGGAGAGAGCAAAGGAATGGGGCTATAGTCTTACCTAATCTGATCTACAGACAGACAAACCCAAAGCCAAATAGCACTAGCGGAGTGGTCGCAAAGGATGCCACTCAGAAGTACTGCAGGGTTTGATGTAATCAAATCCATAAGGAAATCCTGTTGGCAGTAACTTCAGAATACCTCTCACCACCGTCACTGCTACTACCAGGTCCAGGCCACCTCATCCTGTACTGGATTATCAGAGCAGCCTCCTGACTGCTCTTTCAGCCCCTCTTCTCTCCCCCTTATACTCTATCCCCACGTAGCCAGGGTGATTCTCTTAAAATGTAAATCAGATTGCGTCATGCCCCTTTTTAAAACCCTACTGTGGCTTCCAATTTCACTCACGATAAGCGCCCCAATCCTTGTAATGTCCTATGGGGCACTCGTGATCAGCTTTCCCACTCTGCACCCATTGTTTTTCGGTTCTTGACCTCATCCTCTTTTACTCTCCCCAGGCCCCTCCGTGCCCGCTGCAGTAGCCTCTTTGCTGTTTGTTGAACACTCCACCTAGCTCTTTGCCTTATGGCCTTGGCACTGGTTGCTCCTACTACCTGGATCTAGTGTCCCCCAGGTATTCCCCCTTCTCCTTCAAGACTTGCTCAGACTCAACTTCTCGGTGATTCTTGCCTCATTGAAAATTGCCTCTTTCCCCTCAGCATTACTGATTTCCCTTGTCCTGCTCTACTTTTAATTTTTCTGTAGCAGTCATCAACTATTTAATTTACTTATTTATTATGGTTATTGTTCTTTTTTTCCCCCAGTAGAATGGAAACTTCTGCATTCACAAGGATTTGTGTCTGTTTTAAGTTTGTTTATAGATCTAAAAGAATGACAAATGAATATTCAAAAATTATTTACTGAATGAATGACTAATCTATAACTAATATTTATATTTATAGTTTATATATTACTACTGTTTATATTAGTAATAGATTAGTCTCAGTAAATATAATATATTCAGTAAAATATATACATTATATATATTTTTATATTAGTAATATATTACTAATAATTCTAATATGCCTGCTACCTTTAATTCTAACATACTATTTAAAGTTATTAATAATATTAGTAATTACTAAAATTGCTAATAATATAGAATTACTAGTAATTCAAATATGCTATTAATATAAAATGGACAGGTAAGGGTTTGAGGTATCACAGCCCCTTGAGTCTGTTGGACTGTGTATCATTGCAAGAGAGAATCAATCCTTGGATGGCCTGGCTAGAGTGCTTAGAGGTACTAGTAGAAGGAAGCAAAGAAAGGGAATGGGGTCTCCCTGGCTGTCTTTATGGAGACTACTATAGAAGCCATTTAGGGATGCAGTGGTTATATCTTAATTGTCTGGCTCTTTGAATACGATTTTTAGGTAGATGACTTAAATCAGGATCATCTAGCAAGTCATTGAAAAATAAATCCATTGATCTGACAGATTATGTGATGGATCATTAATGTCTGGATGTAAACTTTCCAGAAATTTAGCGGCAAATGCACACAGAAATGCTGCATTTACTGAACTCACCAAGAAGCACAGCTCATGGAGTCAACATATCCATCTTCATTATGTGTGTCAGTTAAGTGTCTTTAGAGAGAGATCCGAGGAATGCCTCTGACCCTGTGTGCCCATCTTACCCCTCTTACTAAGGGAATTCCTTTGTTTTTGTACCTCCCTCCCTCTACCCCCAATCTGTGGCATGGACATACATCCCCTTCTTACTGAAGCAGCAAAATCTTTCCCACTTCTTCCCCACACACATTGTTTACCATGTTCACCTTCTACCTAAAGTGTGGAATGTATATTTTCCTCATACTAAGGCAAGGTCCTGTTCCCAACAATTTGTTTCAGCGGGCCACAGGGGAAAACAGGTGTTTTTTCACATAACTAGATGTGGAATATGGACTTTTTCTTTCGACAGTTTACTGAGTGATATATATTTTTTCTCTCTCTCTTTGTTTTTTCTTGTTTCAAATCTCTTATGGTGACCCAAAATCTTGTGAGCAAAGTAAAACGTCTAGAACTTGGCAATGGAAAGTACTTGCAGGAAACCTCTTTCTGAATTCTAATACATATATATATTTTTAAATTTCAATCAAATAGAACACTGAATTCTATTCAGTTTTCTTCATGTGGTGGAGAATCTCTTTATTTAAACAGAGGAAAGTATTTTCCTCTGTTTTCTTTACTATACTCTGGACTAAGTACTATATGACTGTAAATTGGAAAGGCCTGTTTTCTAATAGAAACCATGTCTAAAATAAGAAGAATTTAAAGGAAAGTTCTGAATGCAAAACGACCACAAAGCATTTCAGACTCTGTTAGGGGGATAGTGACTTCTCTGTTTAAAGGTTTTATGTTACTGGGGACTTCCCTGGTGGTCCAGTGGTCAGGACACCACGCTTCCAGTGCAGGGGGCCGGGGTTCGATCCCTGGTCGGGGAGCTAGGATCCCACACGCCTTTTATGTTACTGTAGGAGGGTAACTTATTGAGAAGGACTTATCATTGGTTTCTGTTGCTATTTAGTGACTAGGAGCATTGTCACCTCGTTCTGTTATTCCAGAATGACGTTCATTATTAAATGAACATTATTTACATTATTAAAAATGAACATTATTTACATTATTAAAAAACATTATTTACATTATTAAAAAAGCATTATTTACATTTTTAAAAAAAAAACATTATTTACATTTTAAAAAAAAAAAAAAATCTGTGGCCTTTTCCTGAGTTGAGGTGAATGCAAGCACTATCAGTTTGGAAAAAAAGGACTATTGCCCATTCCTTTCAGCAGAAGCCACATTTATAGGGATCTAGAGCATTGCAAAATCATCTCAAAAAACATTTTGTATTAAATGGCATATAAATAATGAATAAATTGTTATCAAAAACACCGGGCAGGATGACTAGCCAGGTAACGGAGAACTGGGCTATGGGCAGAACAAGTAAGAAGAGAGAGTCAGGAGAGGTTAAATAGAAATGATGCCTCTTTAGATCACTGAGAACGGGCTGTGAGGCACCCTCGCACCTCGTCTATGAAACGGCCACCAACTGCTGTGTGGCACGGCTAAATCACACGGGAAAGACGTACGGTCGCACGTGGTGTCAGGGGACCCCATACGTAATAGCTGACAAAGCATTTTGGGCCCCCTATTGTTGCCACTGTGCCCAGAGATGCAGATGCCAAAAGGAATGAACTTTCAACAACTTAAAGAGCAGAGGACCCCTTGTTGAAGGGCACACACAGTAACAGTCTTCAAAGACCCACAGGTGTTCGAGCCACAGAATCCTGAGTTTGTTCAGATCCCACGCGCCTTATAGATTTGCTTTAACTTCTAACAGTGAAATGGATCAAATCATAGATCCTTTTTCACTGACTCTAGAGTTGAAGAAAATGATGCATTTCTTCCAGATTTGGTCTGAGGAAGCTTTGAATAAGAGATGAAGTGAGGGAGGTTACATTTCACCTTGACAGTAACTTGGGTTGATTTGTTTACTGTTTTTTTTGTTTTTTTGCTTTTGCGGTACATGGGTCTCTCGCTGTTGTGGCCTCTCCCGTTGCGGAGCACAGGCTCCGGACGCGCAGGCTCAGTGGCCATGGCTCACGGGCCCAGTCGCTCCGCGGCATGTGGGATGTTCCCGGACCGGGGCACAAACCCATGTCCCCTGCATCGGCAGGCGGACTCTCAACTACTGTGCCACCAGGGAAGCCCTGATTTGTTTACTTTTAAAGGCCTCTGTCAGAGCACGACTTTGGCTGGTTCACATCCTACTGCCCTGTATGGTTTCGCAAACTTGCCTTTAGGCCTGGGATGGGAGGAGACGAGAATCAGCCCTGTTGTTTCACAGGTGCATCCCCCAAAATGCTGGAAGATAGTGACATGTGACCCCCAACATTAACAAATAATAGGGAAAATATGCTTCTGTCACCAAGAATAGTACTGCCAGATGGTTGGCACAGGAGGAAAACGCCAAGGAATCATTTTCCTAGTTTGTAATGAAAACTTGTTTTTGAAAAAGAATCTTAAAGGTGAAGGAAGCCTTAATGAAAAGGGTTGAGATTGAAGATTTTATTTGCCCTACTTGCTCTACAAATTCTCTTTAACTTAAGTCATCCTTAGATCTAACCCCACATCCATCCCCAAACACTATAATACTTTGTTATAATGAGTGCCAGAAACAAGTCTCCAGTATGTGCTTTGGTTCCAGTAATAAACATCATCTGTGGAAAGAGAAAATATGGATGGTAATCAATGGCAGAGTCTACATTACACCTAAAATCCTCTCTGAGATAGTAAATAAAGTCTGTCTGACCCGATATGACTTGCCTTCATGACTTGATTCAGAGTTATTAATTTCACCCTGTTAATAGTATGAGGCAGAGAAACAAAGTCACCGGACTATTCAGTTCATCACCTATACCAACTTGACTTTAGTTAAAGGAAAAAGATCCCCACCTAGGTAGATGAGGGACTGTATCAGGTGTCTGGGAGACTCAGCAGCATTAAGCGTAGCTGACGAAAAACTTCCACCATGGCATTTTGGATCTGCAAGCCCTAGAGATGTTGCTACGCCAGGTTCAAGTCTATAAAACTCACACCACTTTCCACCTGCTTCATTCCATCCTTCTTCAGTCCCTCCTTCTTTCCTTTTAAGTAACGTCCAAAGGCCTTAGGGAGAGTAATGTAAACGCTACTCATACCATGAGCCTGATCTGGCTGGCTGGACTTCCATTCCTAGAACGCTTTCTGCCTATACAATTGATTTGGCACAGGAACCCTGCAGTGCGGCCTTGCTTTACCATTTAATTGCATCCTATTTACCCATTACCTTCTTCAATAAGTCTGAGAGCCTGTATGGAGCAGAACTTGGACAGTTAGTACTTTTCCCCTCTTCTTCATCACCCCTCCCACAGTGCCTTATCCTGTGTACAATTTAAGTGAATTGCTTTGAAATAAATCACTTTACTGAGTAGGACTATATTCCTTTATAGGGAAAAATGCCTTACGACAAACTGGTTCTGTGACACTGGAAGTTTATATTCTAGCCCCTTGGGCAAATTTTCCGAAAAAGTTTCCAACTGTAACAAACATTTCTCCTGAAGAGCAATTAAAAACCAAATCTGAATGGACAAAACTGTCTTACTAATGGGCTAAAGAAAATAGTGATGTCTCAAAAATTATTTGATTTGGGAATAATATTACTATTTTAGAATTGAACTACTTCATTTTCCACTTCTAATCTTTTGAAGTTTATATCCTCACATTGGAAAGAGTTGATGAAATGTTTAATAAGTAAAGACTAATTGTAAAAGACATTTGCTGGCTCAAGTCTGTGTAAACATAGGACTTTAAAAAAAAAAGGAATTGTATCTTATGAAAGACCCTCTGAGACTGTCCTTTGTACAAGAAAACAATTTGTAAATTGACCTTTTACACTACAAACTCTCTGTCTTCTTAGTCTAACATGCGGTGCCAAGCTTAGCAATCTGTAGACTAGAAAGGTGTGCATCACGGCTGGGTAGTAATAGCGACACCAAGGTTCTGTTGGTCTGGAAGGCGAGCATTTCATTTTTCTGCCTCACAAGCAAGCGAGTGTCTGTCACAGGGTCAAGTATATTTCCCAAATAAGGAGGAAAAGCAAGACAGCATATCTATTCTATGTTGTCTAGAAGTCCTGACTACAGCCGCCGTTAAGGTTCACCTTTTTAAGGATGGAGATAAACTTCATTGCTGCTGTCTTATGTCCTCTGGCAGCCAGAAACTAGAAGGATGTAATGACAGCAATCCTCCTGTCTAGGGCAGGGTCCCAAGCTGCTAAACAGTCTCCCAGTCTTGAAGAAGTGAGTTAATGCAGAGCAGTTACTTTCTCATGGTCAGCATTGTGATCTTGCTCTAGTTCTCCCCATATTTATAAACCTTTAAACCCAGAGTCCTGATAAACACTCCACCCCCTCCACACACACACACACACCAGCCTCTTCCACTACCTACCCAAACACACTGCACAGCGTTTCCTTTTCTCTTGGGAACCAACAGAATCAAGCATACAGAGTCTTGGGGTTGTCTTTTGAAGCAGATCTTCCCTTCATGAAGAGAATTATTAAAATGCATGGATGCTATTTTATAGCATGTTGCCCCAGAGTTCTTTGCATTTAGTTGGCATGATTATGTCCAGCAGTTGCAGCTTTCAAAAGTTACCAACAAGTGTAAAATTTCTGCTAAAATCATTGATACTAAATTCCCTACCATTTCCCATATGAAAGTCTTCCTACAAGCAGGTATAGAAAGCTTTACCAACTGAAGGATATGCATTGATTATTGAATGAAACCTCCTGCCATGTTGTATCATGTTATATGAACTAGCGTCAATTGAGCTTATTCTATATGCTAGGTACTATGCCAGCTGCCTTTGCATGTTATTTTATTTAATCCTCCCAACAGTCCTAGGATTTACATATTACTCCAATTTTTGCCAATGAAAAGTGAAGGCTACAGAGGTAATTAGTAGTAATATGAATTCAAAATCAGGTTTTCTAAACTTAACGCCAGATTTTTTTCAACGATGTCAAGACGCCTCTCATTTATTTAACTTCTCAAGCTCTGAAACAAAATACCAGAAAATTCAAAATTAAGAATCATTCAGTAAAGGACCAGGCTCTCTAGACAGAAAAGAGAATATGTTTACTTCGTCAGTTAAAATCCCAGTATACCCTCTTTGCTTGGAACCAAAGTTAAATTGGAGTGTATTCAAGTTGTATGCTTAAAATATACAACAATATTGGTGTTCAGTAACTTTGTTTTAGAAAAAGAGTTAAACTAATAACTCACTCTCACTGTGAAATGAATGGGAAATATTCTATTCATTTCCTGTCCTCATTTTATCCTATTTCCCATGGCTCAGATAGAGGTCAGGACAAAAGCACTTCCTTGTGTCCTGCACAAACATCCAGCTCATGTGAGGACACTAGGATCCACTAAGACAGAAACCTGAGGCTGCTACAGGAAGCTGAAAGGAAAGAATTATGCCTCCACTGCATTTCCCTACAGCAAGCCCTAATCCCGCTGCCTCTGTTACTTATTAAATCATTTACTTTATATCTCAGTTTTTAATCTTTCACTAATAAGAACACTGGACAAAGTTCATCAAGATTTATTGGGCTGTCCAAATGTTTAGTCAACAGGTCATATGATGTTAGAGTCATACAGAGTAGCCTGTTTCCATAGATAAAGACAATAAAAATTTATGACCATGCATGTTTTTAGCAAAAGGAAATTGAATTGCATCCTCAAGTCCAAACAAAAGCACTTCTATGTAATTGAATAAAGTAATATGACAGTTAATTATTTTGTTATGATAACTCGTTGTTGTCTAAGTATCATCTTCTCTGGGTTATTTTACTGAAACCGATCAGTGCGTCTTACCTATAGACAGAGATTTCTGGTGTTCTTACCTTCACCATCTCCTCTGAAAGCCAACCTTCAGAGATCAGCATGAGAGCCATGGAAAAGAGCATGAGGATGCTGAAATTTTCAATAATTGTTCAGAGGAAAAGCAAATGAAGAAAGCTTCAATAAGCAACAAAATCTATGAAACTTTTGGAGAAGAATGTTTATGTTTGTTCTTTCTTATGACATATAGTGCAACACAAGGAATTTTATTTAGATCAGTGATTCTCAAACTTTGGAATGCAAAATGAGCCCATGGGGAGCTTGTTCATAATTCAGATACCTGATCCTCAAACCGTTGAATATTCTGATTCAGTAGATTTGGGTAGAGCCTATAATTTCAATCCCCGTTTCCAGCTCTCCCTGTGACCTTCCCTGCTTTACTTTTCTTCCCTGGTACTTACCACCTCCTAAGATCCTAGATAAGTAAATTACCTAGTATGTATATTGTTTCTTTGTCAGTTTCCTCCTATGTGTTTTGTTCACCAGAGTGGTGTCTGGCACAGAGTGGTGCTCCAAGGGAAACAAGGAAGGCAGACAGGGCTATCAGCTATGTGGTCTTCTCAGAGCTCTTTTAGTCTATTGTTAGAACCAGATGGCAATCTCAAGATTGAAATGTCCATTTAAATTCCTAATACACTGTGTGCCAGGCCTGGCACAGGCTATTAATGATTCTTTTGAGAACTGGCACACACCAACCCCACTCTCCTCACTCTTATCTCCTGGCCAACTTCCCTGCCTCTCACTACTTCTCATCAGACTATGTCAAATGTCAGGAGAACCAGGAAAGGCTAATGGAAATGTTGTCAAGGACTAAGACAGGTTCCTTCTCATCTAAACATGAAGGAAGGAAGGAAATGTGAAAGAAGGAAATAAGGGATTAAAAAGAGAGAGAGAAAGAGAGATAATTTTCTAGATTGATCCTGAAGCCAATTGAGTGGGACTTTGCCCAGAAACTGCCTAGTTAGTTACAAGTGCTAATCAACTTTCACATAAGAATAAACTCTACAGAGCATATCGTTTTGGATTCACAAAAAGCCAAATCTGAATCATCTTAGATCTCTCCTTTCTATAGAGTTTGATATGCATTACATTTAAGGAGAAAATTGTGAGAAACTTGGCTACACTTGGACATGAATGAGCTGGGAACTTGGTCGAGGCTCACATGAGACTTAATATCTTGAACTCACTCCACCAGGCTAATTAAAGGGAGCCAGAAAAAAACAAAATGGGGTTAAACTGGGAAAATCTTGGGTTATACTTTATGCTGTGTCATTTAACTATTAGAATGCCTGTCTTATTTAAAAGAGATCTAATAATGTGATAAGTATGAAAATCATGTAATGGATATTTTTGTTATTGTTTTTTATAGGCATTGTGTTATTTATAGAACAGATGGGCCCAACTGACTTAGATCATAGAGTAAGTTTCTATAAGGAAAATTTCCCCTACTGACTTCTATTACAAATTGGAGGATTCCCAGAGAAAAATAATAGTATAATACTGAGGACTGCAGCTTCTTTCAAAACTCTATAACCCAAGAAGTGCTCACAACTGTCTTTCTCCTATCCTATAGATCATGTTTGGGTTTTCTGACATATTTGCACCATATAGTGCACAAATAAAAACTAATCTGGAGAAAACAAGTTATTTTTTAAAAAACTATTCTCTGGATAAGTTAATCTTACCACTTAGTCATTCAATAAATAATTTTTATAAAGCCCAATAACACTAAGCACTGGAGGGAATTAAATAAATTTGGTCACTGACAAGCTCTATATAGTAAATACACTGTAGAATGTCAAACAGACAATATCTATTACATATATAACATAAACTCAGCATTATTCTATAGCTGGGAAAGGTCTAGAGAAATAAAAGATGATTCAGTCCTTAGGTTATGAAATTAACAAACACCAATACCATGCTGTATTTGTCTATGAGGCTCTGATTTGCAGCTTGAAGAATCCCATCAAGTGCCCAAACAAAGTGAATGAAAAGCAAAGAGTATAACATTAAATAAAAAGGTAAATTTAAGACTGAATATATATGTCACATCAATGAACAAATGGTTAGAAGTCACCTATAATAGCAAAAGGATTCTTAGACTGGATATAGACTACAATCCAATAAATGTTGATATGATACATTTAAAACAAAGTAATTTGGAAACACATTTCAGAAAACTTAAAAATACAGTTCTTAAAATTAAAAAAAAAAATAACATGGTTGGATGATAAAGTCAAGAAATTCTCTTGTAACAAAGCTAAAGGAAAATGAAAGGTGTAATGAATGTCCAGCCCATTAAATTGAAAATAAACACGTAAAGGGATATTATTTTGAAAGTTTAGAATGTTAGGAATAAAGAGGAGATCCAAAAACTTCCAGAGAGGAAAAGATCAAATACAAAGGTAAAAGAAAGCAGACATCCCAATAGCAACATGGGCTACTAGACAACAAAGGCGAAGTACCTTCAAAATTCCAAGAGAAAATAATTTCAATCTCAAATTCTAGAATCAAATGCAAATGGAGATGGTTTGTGGAATTTTAAGTGCTCACTGTAGTAAATCTTTGTTTTGTAGATTTGAAGGGACATAGTTTTACAAGTTTATGAAATCATCACTAGTTATAAATATTAAGTAAAATGAAGTCAATATGAATTATTATTTTCTGTTTGAAAAAAAATTTAAGTGAAAATTATTTAATCATTTTGGGGCAGAAAAATACAATATAAGATTGGTATCTTGGTGTCTGAAATCATTTTATGGTATGCATTTTAAGAATATTGTTTCTTATATTGCATGTTGGTCAAAGGGTACAAACTTGCAACTACAAGATGAATGAGTTCTGGAGATCTAGTGCGCAGCATGGAGGTTATAGTCAGCAAGACTACGTTGTGTACTTCAAAGTTGCTAAGAGACTGTATTGCAAAATGTCCTCACCAAATATAACCATATTGTAATACATAAATGTATCAAATCAACAAGTTGTACACCATAAACTTATACAATTTTATAGGTCAATTATATCTCAATTTTTAAAATCATTCTGCTGTACATCTTAAACTTTAAAATATATTGTTTCTAACTACGAAAATATCCACCAGAAGAAACAGTTAAGAGTTAAAAGCAGTTGGCATGTAGAGTAGGACTGTATTCAACTGGTTTTGTGGTGGTTTTTTTTTCCTTTATAAAGCTTCCCCAGATGATTCATTTTTTAAACTATCATATATATTTAGTCTATTTTAAATGCTTAATAAAATAAAAGATATTCATTACAAAATAAATTAACAACAAACAAATTAACACCTTCTGAGCTCACCATTACTTAAAACACTGACCCCAGCCATTTTTATCCCATAAAGGTACTTTTGCTAGTGTCCAAAGTGTAAATACTCCCACTATGATTGGTTTCAAGCTACCAACATGACATCACTGATTGTGGAGTTGGGAAAAGAGGCAAAGCAATTTACCATTATCTAATATTTCTACCATACAGATATCAGAAATTTAAATAACCTTAAGAGCACAGATAATACTGAAATGTAGTAAAATTATTAGGAAATGATGAGTTTTGAGTACTTATTTTTATTTGTAATTCATTGCACTGTAGATTTATATAATTTAATATTTTTTTAATTTTTAAAAAAAAATTTTAAAACATGCAAATTTTTTAAAACATGCAAATTCCTGGAAATTTAACAATTGTCACAAGCCTGTGTGAGCCAGATTCAGCACCCAGCTGACAGATGACATTAACATGCCATCACACTCTTGTGAAGTTCAATGAATGTTAGATGGATGGATGGATGGTTGAATAGATAGATCAAAACATAACTAACTGAAAACACTAGCCATTCAAGAGGAAATTCTCAAGGATGGGTTTTCTCTTTTGTAACTAACATTTTGAAAATTAAAGGCAATGCATCCACAACGACAGTCATTCTGTGTGGTGCTATAGTCATCTATACAGGCACTGCTGGTTGTTCTTTTATTTAAAGCATCATTGGTTATTTTCTGACAGTTTTGGCTACATTCATAAAAAGTTGGAATGTTTCATCAGGAAGCACTATCTTGAAATCTAAAGAAACTACCAATAGTCATCAGAAACCATAAACCAGGAACCAGAGTGGATATTTGCCTGGATTATCTGATGAGGCTGTGTTAATAGAATTCAGTTCTTCAAGTAAATTACAGGTATTTGAGGGCAGATACTGTACCTGGCTAATTTTCCTAGCCTCAGTAGCACTTACACAATGTTTAAAACTAGACTGGGATTTACCACTCAAGTATTGCAATAATCTTTTCTTCTAATAAACTGTGCACTCTCCTTGAAAGTGAAGGTTTTATCTTGTCAACTCTATGTGCCAGTGCGTGGTTGCTATTAACCTCTCATTAAATATTAGTTCAGGTAGATTGAAGTTATCTAATAAACATTTATTGAATTAAATTAATTAGACTGAATCAGAACCTAATTTAATGTTATGTTGGCATAGTCCAAAAAGGGCTATCAAAAAAGAAGGCTTTGTATCATTAGTCAGTATAATATATGCTTTTTGGATTTAACTTATATCTCTATATCTTACATGCTTCCAGAACTTCATCAAGTACATAATTCCCACAAAACTCGGTTTCTCCATCCTAACATGCAGATAATAATCATACGATCTATTGTTAAGTGTTTAACATAATACTTGGCACACAATAAGCTCTTAAAAAATGTTTGCTGCTATATTATTATGGCTTTGTGTCATAGATAAATCTGATATGTGGTCATAAAGCATGATTGGCCTAAAGGGTAACTTAGGTCTTTAAAACAGTGAAACATACTCCCAATTGCCAGCCACAAAGCTTCTCATAAAATTGAACTTTATAATGCTCATCAGATTGTCACAGTTTCCCTTCAAGATGTAATCTGTGATTCATTAACCTAAATCCAGACTGGATTTTAAGGGACTATTGAATTTTGATCTTTTTTCTGTCTTAAGTTTGCCTTGGAGATAGGGCATGCTAATTAAAGCCACATATTGGTCTTCACATTATTTCAGTGGATCTTCATGTCAACCATGGATGTTAACACATTTTATTAGCCTTGACCAGAAAATGGATCCTTGAAGGCAAAAAGCTCAAGCATATAACACAGGATTTTGACTCATCAGTTCCTTCCACGCAAAGCCCTTTCTAGTACAGAATATTGCCTCTCTTAGATTGCATAAGATCTCATCTCGCTTTTCTCACCAAGTTTTCTATCTTGAGGTGTGTGGTCCAGGGAAATCAATTATGTGCATTTACCCCTGATCCTCAGTTGTAAAAGTGAAGTTGTATACCAAGGCAGGATTTTAAAAAGAGCTGAAAATTTTTTGACACCTTTTCAACTGAGAAGTAGTGTCTGTGTTTCCTTTCTTGGCATCTGGGTGGGCTTATAACTGCTTTGACCAATAGAGTATGACAGAAGTGACACTATGTTGCTTCTGAGGTTGGTCATGAAAGGGCTCCCATCTTTCACCTTGTTCCCTGGAGTGCTGTTTCTTGGAATCCTGAACTGCCATGGCTGCCTTGTTTAGAGAAGACCCAACCCGTATGCAGAGGCCAGAAATAGACTTTCTGGTCAATAGTTCCAGATGAAGCCAAACTTGAATCCCTCCAGCCCATAAGTCAGACATGTGAGTGAAGAAGCTTCACTCCAAGCTTCTTGAAGCTTGAAGAAGCTTCAAGCCATGTTTCTCCTTAGGACCCACCTGCTTCCTGTGCTAAGTACTGGTGTATCACAATACACCTCAAGTCCTGCACCTTTGTGTCACACACCACACCTGAAAACCACATCACAGAGGAAAAACCAGGTATAATTTAACTGATTGTAAACCCCATAGATAATACCAACCTAAATCTGCTCTCACCTCAAGTCCCCAGAGTGTTCACAGACACTCCAAGGCATCCTGACAGGAGAGTAAATATGACAGAGAGGAGGTCAGAGAAGAACAACTCAGATGTCTGAACAGATTACAGTTAAATATTCTACGTTTGTGAAACTTACAAAAACACGTGTCTGTAGGAAAACATTGCTTGGGCTGCTTCAGGGCCTTGAAATTTAAGCTTCCTCAATGTCATGGTGAACTACCTCTGTCTTCATGAAAAGGGTGGCAGAGAAGAGTCTGCAGAAAGATTGAAAAATTATTAGCATCTCAAAAGCTTCCCTTAATTCTTTGACTTGGACTTTCTTGGGCCAATCAGGAGGGAATAGAAATTCTAATTGTCTAAGGATCTGTCCACAGCATCTTTTTTTTGTAGGTGAGCCTCATCTACAGTGGGCTGTAAAGGGACAAACCTGAGCACTTAAAGTATCCAAAGAATTGAAGCTGCAAAACCATGTTATCTAGATCAATTAAAAAGTGTTCTTGGCTAAGCTTATTTGCATATTTATATTAATTCCCCACTTCACTTCAACTGTATGATCTACAGGGCTTCACTTAGTTATAATAACCCTTTGTCTATCAACCACAACTCATGCTAACAGTAAGTGTTATCTATCTAATCAGTATAAAGTACATTATAATCCACAAGGAGCAGTCATTTTCAGGCTCGGAAAACTTGAACAAGCATGATGGCAAGGGAATGGAAACCCAGGAGAAGTGGAAAGCAGTTGGAAATAAAGCTCTTAGTGGCTTTAAATAAACACAAATCTCCAGACAGAGATGAATTCCTTCCTGAAGAACTGAGAATTGCAAATGTGAATATTGCTCATTTTTGTAACTTGCATAATTACAGAAAACAGAGGCAATGTTGAGAATCAAGAAGTAGAAAAGTTGCCACTCCAAAAAAGAGGAGATAGACATATTTGGTGTCAATTTCTAACAAAATACTAAAACAGATTATTATTTTATCGCGTCGGAATTTCACAATTACCAACTCAATAATCAAATTTGATTTCTGTCTACAAGCTACAATTCTAGCTGATAAAGAAAACAATCTACTCGTTTCTAAGTTGAACTCGATGCAACTCAGCCATTTTCTCATTTAGGTTTATGATTCAGAAAGACCTTCTCTCAGGGTTTTTTCTCTTCCTTTCCTCCTTGAGGTTGATTCTAAGCCCTAGGGAGCACTTTAGAAATTTCCACGTTGTCTCCCTTCCCAGTATGGAGGAAGCTGATTATCTCTGAGTTAGCTCTGTCTGCCTACATCCTGTGTGAGGCTTCTGCTCCATATATAAATCCTTACACAAGGTCCTCGAGGCAGACAATGGACACCGCCCCCTTCAAGAGCAACCTAGTTGGTCCTCGTGGAGTGGGATAGGCTGCCACTGGAGTCTAGAAAAAAAACCCATCAGCCTTAGCCGGAGATATGACCAAGGCCCAAGGTCTCTTCTCAGAGAGATCACAGGAGTCACTAACTTGATTATGTCAGGATAACCTGCTCCATTCCCGTGTGTTTTTGTAAAGAGCCTTTAGAGCAAATTGATGCTGCTCTTATGAATTCTGAATGATCCTCCATTTGCAGAAGTGAAAATGATAGCACACAAGCCTGGATGTGTCAAGATAAGGGAAACCCCTGAATTCCCTGAGAAATTGCAGAATTCAGTGGAGTTTTCTTTGATTTCGTAAGATTACATTTGCTCCTAGAGAGTGGAATTGGAATTCAACAATGAATTGAAGCTTAGTTTTAGAAAACAAATGTTCTGTTTTTGTACAGCTAAGCTGTGGCTTATAAAATTCATACCACAGTCTTTGAAGCACTTAGAAAAAGAAGCATTTATGGCTCAGAGCCCATAGAAATTTACAAACTATAACTCCTATTAAACTAAACACCATTTCTCAATTTAAAAAAAAAATCTGAGAAATCAGGGAAACATTGTACACTTGCATCTTTTTTTTATTGAAGCAGGGTCGATTTACAATGTTGTGTTAATTTCATGTCTACATCAAAGTAATTCAGACATATATAGATATATCTATATATGTCTATATATATATTCTTTTTCAGATTTTTTTTCCCATACAGATTATTACAAAATATTGAGTATAGATTCCTGTGCTATACAGCAGGTTCTTGTTGGTTATCTATTTTATATATAATAGTGAGTACACATGCATCTTGATTGAAGAAAATTAATACTTTTAAAATAAATACTTTTTTTCATAACATCTCAGAACCAGAAATGACATGGGAACAGAATTACTTCAAATTCTAATATTTCAGGGACTTCCCTGGTGGTTCAGTGCTTAAGAATCCACCTTCCAAGGCAGGGGATGTCAGTTCGATCCCTGGTCTGGGAATTAAGTTCCCACATGCCACAGGGCAACTGAGTCCACGTGCGGCAATTAAGACCCGACCCAGCCAAAAATAAATAAATAAATAAATTTAATTCCAATATTTCAAATGAGGAAAACGAGGTTCAAGTGACATCCTCAAGGACAAACACTCAAACAGTAATAGAGACCGAATTTAGAATCTGGACTCTTGTCTTTCAGACCATTTACAGGCAGGCTATGTGTCAGATGCTGTGCTAGAAGTTAAGGACATGAAGATGAGCAATCACAGTCTGAGCTTTAGGAAGCGTGAAGCTAAGGCAGGAACATTAAAATGAACCCCAGGTGGCTCCAATCTCTGGGCTCAAGGGAGTTCCTGGCACTTTTCTTTGCGGGCACGTGCTGGAGATAGCTCTCCACCAGCGCACGTAGCCGAGTGTATGCGGCTCTTCCCACCTGCACGTTCAGTGACGTTATGCCAGTGTATTGAATTTGGCAGTGGTGAGAAAATTCACTCCAGGAGAGCTGGCAAATCCACAAACGTTACAAATCAGGGCTTTCCCCTACCACCACAGCCAGTTTTAAAACATTTACCAGTTCACCACTGCCTCAGGGATTCTCTTGTTTTTCATCTTCTTGTTGCTGCCACCTTCTTCTCCAACCCTGAACTCTGTTCTCCACAAGGCTCCCCAAATTTTCTTGTGCCCCTAAAAAAAAGTTCTTGTCATTCTAAGGGAACTGAGGGTAGTAAAAAGGTAACAAGAAATCCGATAACATGAGGAAGTTACATCAGCTCCTATAGTTTGCATTTTTCTTACCACCCTGGCCTCTAGTCTTTTTCGTAGTTCACCTCTGAGTTCATAAATGAATAAGATGATGTATGTAAAGCCCCTAGTACAGCGCTTGGCACATCTGGATAGGTCTTCTGGTTCCTGGAAGTGCACTTAGGTGATGAGGCCAGTGAACAAACGTTCTGTCTTTGAAATATGATCTGGTGAACACAGGCCCACGCCATGAGCTCTGTGCCTGCCTTGCTCATACCTCGTCCCTTCCGGTCCTGGTGCTCTGTGCACACAGCCTGTGGCTCTTTCTTTCCATGAGGTTATCTGGCCCTTGAAGTTACCGAGCCTGGTTTTGACATTAAATGAACCATATGCTAATGAAGTGAGTTAACCAGTGTTTAGTATTTGGATTGGGAGGGAAACTTGTATTGAATTTTCTCAGCAACTTCTCAATTCTTTATTTAACATTGCTTAAGTAGTAACAGATAGAATACCAAGAGTCTTTTTATCCCTTTAACTAGTTAATTAACATCTCAAGTAATAATCCAAGACAGGCTCCAAATACGGCATGTGAGAGATGAATTCTAGACGTTAAATTGTTCTTAATTTTGTCTGTACATAGAGATGACTTCCTGACCAGTTCTAAGAAATGCTTAAGCAAATGAACTTCATTACATATCAGTTGTCATCTTCTGATGAATGCATATTTTAAATAGCCTGCATTTAAATACATTCTTTAGTGAAGGCAAAAGATATTTCTATATTTAAATCCAAATGGCCTTGTCTGCTTCCCTCAGAGATGTAAATAGGTTCATTATCTTCTCAATGAGATTTTGTCCATTAGGGTATATTATTACATTATACACTAAGAATTGGCACAGGATGTAAATTACACTGAGTATTTTTCTGAAAAGCGTCTGATCTAGATAATACTAACAGTTGCCCTCGCATAGGAAGAAGATACTACAAATCCACCCTCAGTTTTTAAACATAATCTCTATCCAAATATGTTTAAAGGTTTAAAGATACATTAAGGAAATGTATTCACTCAATAGAATAAAGAAAGCAGGGTTAATACGGAAGTATAGTTAAACTATTTTTGGTAAATCGGGGGAATATTAGAATAAATACATGCATACCAAAAGGTCCCATCCATTTAGTTCTGAATTTTCAACCCAAGAAGAATACAATCAAATGTTACATTCAGAGTGTCCATAAGATAAACAATAACTAGTTGAAGAAAAGTACAGTTCTTACCATATACAAATATTCTTCTCATGGATGCTCAGCTCATAAACAGTAGACCTGTAGTTTAATGAGTTTAACAGGTTTCTCTAGCTATTACAGGAACATGGTTTAATCAATCCTCAGGCTCTGGTGCTATTCTTTCTGTGACCAGTGATACTGGTGATAGAATCTGTGCCAAAGAGCAGTGGTGTGAACAGATCCATCTAGTGATTTGTTTCCTCCCTTGAGTAATGGAGAAATGGAAAATTATTTGTAAGAGGTTTTATATATATATATGATAGAATACATAGATGAGACAGTTACAGAAAAAGGAAAACAGAATGATTTTTTAAATATATATTTATATATGTTATAAAATATTTGTTTTATTTATCTATAGCACTGGAGTTGACCTTCTTATTGAAAAACCCACTTATCTGGGAGAAGGGAACAAGGCAAGCTCCTTCTGAAAAGCAGAATTGATTTCTGAGGTAAAGGTAGGATTTGTTTGCATATTGAAGCAAAGAATTTGGGGGCAAGGAGGGAGGAAGATTAAACCCATGGTTACCTAAGAGTGTAACTTAGAGAAGCCGGTGGGCCAAGTGGGCTTTGACTAGGGTTTACTGACAGCAAAGATCGCTAGAGGCTCCACATTGTTCAAGGAAAGTCAATTCTGATGACCTTCATTCAGCACAAGGTCTTAGGAATGGGGGGAGGACTGGTTCCAACATGGGGATAACCAAAGGCAGAAATCACTCTGAAGCTTAGCCCAGTGGCTGTGCTTTTAGTAACAGCCACTGGCCATATGGGTATGCGCTAAAAAGAGCCTTAGCCTGGTATTCTAAGCAGAGGGTTCCAGTGAGCCCTTGGACAGACAGCAAGCCACTCCCCAACCATCTGACACCAGACTGTAGTGACCAGAGACAGTGGCAGCCACAGACTGATCCATTTTTCCAGTTTTCTTTGTACCTGGCATTTGGAAGCAGGGCTAATCCCAGCCTCCTTCCCCAAACGAATTACACTCTCAAGGTTGTTGGACAATTTAGTGAGAGAAAGTATTAAAAGTGTGATTCTGGACTTCTAATGAATAAGAAAAGTGGGCTTCTCAAATGACTGTTGGGAAAAATGCAAGAGATATGACCATATTTATTCCCCAGCCTTGTGAAACATGTAGTAACAACTCCATGGGACTCAGGTACAGCACAGTGATCAAGCGGGGGGAGCTGACCAGCCTCACAGTTAGCCCTACACTTGCCAGTTGACTTCCGCCAAGCTATGTACAATGAAGGGAAAGGAATCAGGATGCACACTTATCCAGCGTCTGTGTCAGGCAAATAGATAGATAAATGAATGAATGAATGCCACGTCTAAAGGATGGTCAATATAAATCTTAATGCCTAAATAGCTTCCCATAACTGAATGTTTGATGAATTAATTTGGAGAAGACATTTTTTAAAACATATGTGGTGTCCATCCAAAGTGCTTAATTAGTGATTATTAAAACCATAAACATATTGTGAGCTAGTCGTTTCCCTCCTGCACACTGCCACCAAATATGATGCCCACTATAATATTCAACACTCCTGGGTGAAATATTCTCTACCAGTTAGTGCTAAAGGGAAAAAACTTACAGATAAAAGGAAACATATTTTCCTTGATATCCTGGTTTTCATTCATTCTCTCTATTATTCATTTAAAATATCAGCTATGTGACAGGCATTTTCTGTGCACTGGGCATACAGAGAGGTGTAGAACACAGTCCCTAACCTCTGGAGATGCCCAGTTATAGTGGAGGAGGAAGACAGGCACATACAGTGTTACAAGATGCTAAGGGTGGAATGGGTGCATAGCAGAGGGAGTTTTGATCCTGGAGGAGTTTGAGAAAGACCTGTGCAGGAAGAGACCTGTGAGCTGAGTCTTGAAGAGTAAGGGAGAAGCAGGTACCAAGATGAATCTGCGGTTTCAGACTCGGCAAGCTCAGGAATCATGGTGCCTTTAACCAAGATAGGGAGTGAACAAAGGAGGGCTCATTTCTGGAGGGAGATAAAGAGTTCATCTTTGACGTTTCACCTTGATACTGCTGCCTTGGTTTTGATCCCAGTGTGGCATGGTTGACAGGCAAGGGCTTTCACTTCAGCTGAACCAGGATCATATCCTGGCTCTACCATGAACTAATGATATTTACCTTGGGCAAATTTCTTAAACCCTCAGGGCTGTGGCTTTCTCATTCATAAAATGGTACTGATGATATATACTTCTTAAATTGCAAGGATTAAAATGTACCATAGTAACGAAATTTGTAACCCTTTTAGTAATTTTTCTACAGACCTCCCTGAGCCCAATCTGAACCCAAACTGAAACCATTTTGCTCCTGCTTGGTCTTTTTCTTTCTTTTTTTTTTTTTTCTTTAGTTTAGTTAATGTGGATTTTTTTGTTTTTCTTCTGAGACTAAGAAAAGGACTGGAACCAGTCCTCCCCCCATTCCTGAGACTATACTGAAGTATAGTTGATTTACAATGTTTCAGGGGTACAGCAAAATGATTCAGTTATACATATATATCTATTCTTTTTCAGATTCTTTTCCATTATAAGTTATTACAAAATATTGAGTATAGTTCCCTGTGCTCTACAGTTATCTGTTTTATTGGTTGGTTATCTATTTTATATATAGTAGTGTGTATCTATTAATCCCAATTTCCTAATTTATCCCTCCCTCTCTTTTTGCCTTTGGTAACCATAAGTTTGTTTTCTATGTCTGTGAGTCTATTTCTGTTTTGCAAATAAGTTCATGTATCATATTTTTAGATTCCACATAAAAGTGATATCATATGATATTTGTCTTTCTCTGACTTACTTCACTAAGTATGATAATCTCCAGGTCCATCCATGTTGCTGCAAATGGCATTATTTCATTCTTTGCCAATGAGTGGTGAACTTCTTTCTATTGCCTACAATCCCATCCTTCGTGCCATACAGGCTGGTTTCCTAGTGACCCACCTTCTGCCTAGAGTTGAATCCCTTACTCTCATCATGCTTCATAGCCAGTGTTGAGAAGCATACCCTATCTCAATGTTGTCTTTAAGCCTCAGGACAGGGAATGAATAAAAATAAGGATACATACTGTCTCCCCAGTTCAAATCTGTATCACCTGTTGGGACCAAACGTTGCTGATGGATTGGGTGTTTACAACTATGAGTTTTGTCCTAACTTCCTTCATTCTTCAATCCTCCATCCTCCATGGGGAGTGATGTCCTCCCACAGTCTTGGGGCAAAGCCAGAATACAGACTAATGTCATTCTGCTGGACTGTTCACATGCATTGGAGGGTGACAGCTGGATCCCAGACAGCTGTTGTATGGCAGGCTGAAGTGGGATAATCACAAGCTGGGAAGGATAAAGGAAATGCTTTCCGGGTTCACTGAAGCATAACTTCAAAAACATAGAAAAACTGGAGACAATTAGGAAACTCAGGCTGAAGCACTCAAAAACAGCAAAATATCTTTCAGATAGCTGCGGCCAGTGGTAATTAAAGAACGTTTCCTGTGTGCTCAGTTTAGCAAGGACTGCTAGACCATTGAGGGTATTTCTGGCTAAATGCTCATCCAGATTTCAGCACCGCCTCTGTGAGCAGGATGGCCACGTGACAGTCTGTTAATCTCCCTGTCTGTTTCTCAGGGCACCAGAAGTAGGGCCTTGCAGCCACTCTTCATTCAGATAAAAGGACTTCAGCAGCCACAAGAGAAAGGATCACAGCACATGTGGTTAGTGAGTGGGGCTATTGGGCCAAATAGTAGACAACCTAACAGGTTGACACCTAGGGACTCAATGTGCTTCAGCAAAAAGAGTCAAGGGTAGATTTAAATCCCAACTCTGCACCAGTGTGAGACTTTGCTTCCTGGCCTGTAAAATGAAGAGGAAAATACCTCTAATGGTTTTCTAAAAATTAAATGCAACAATATGTAGTGCGTTCCTAACACACTAAATCTAAAACAATTAGTCCCATACTCTTTATATACTGAGGGAAAACAGTCAGGTACAGAAGTGACTTCAGCCGTGCCTTTAGCTATGACATCTGTGACTCCCCCAGTGCTCAGGTTTTGTTTTTTTGGTTAAAGAGTTAAACATGATGTTGTCATAACCTAATTGTGTCATTCCACTTAATGAGCTCACTGGTAAGTAATGCAATTGCTTAATCATCTAGCTCCCTCCCTCTGTGAGGGGACTACTCACAGTTATGATACATATTATAAAAAGAAAAAAGTAACCTCCAAGTCACATTTCCTAGCTTGATATCAGGAAGGGGGAAGGATAGGCAGTAGGCAAGGCTCTGAGACCTTCCTCAATCAAAGCATCCTTACTTTGAAATGTTACATAGACTGGCTTTCCCATAAGGTCTTTCTATACCCAAAGGATTCTATGACTGAAAAATTAAGTTTGAAAATCACTTTTCTATAACATTTATGTTCATGAGAACACTTGGATAAAAAGGCAATAGTATTTTTACATCCTAGGTCAATTCACATGGCTACCCCATTCATTTAGTCTATGCAGGGCCGGAAATTGGTATATAACATAGAACGTTCCTGCCAGAAATGTCTCTGAAATGAACTAGTTCCTGAAATGATATAGGGAAAAGGAAACATTTCAAGCATACTGGGTTAGGGGTTCTCAAGACCATCCTCAGTTTTGATGATTCCCTTGGAGGACTCACAGGATCTGCACATAGAAATACTTATGGTTATAATTATTACAGCCAAAAGATACAAAGCAAAATCAATGAAGGAAAAAGACCCATGAAGCAGAGTTTGGAGGAAACCAGGAGCAGACTTTCAAGAGTCCTCTCCCAATGGAGTCACACAGCAACAGGCTGGAACAACACGTGCAAAATGTTCTCTACCAAGAAAGCTCATTAGAGACAGTGTCCAGGAGTTCTGCTGGGGGATGGGCACATAGGCATCCTCTGCCTAGCACTTACCAAAATTCTAGACTTCTAGAAGAAAGCAGGTGTTCAGCATTAGCCAAATTGTTTGTACAGTTTAGAAACTGTGAGCCACCCTTACCAGTTAGAATAACATGATCCATCCCCAAATATAAGTTCTCAGATGCCAGCCAAGCCATTCATAAGACAGGAGTCAGGTCTGCTATGTTAACTCTTTTTGTGCATAAATATCCATTAAATACCTTGAAAGTCAATGACGTAAGCATGATATT
Source organism: Delphinus delphis (assembly GCF_949987515.2). Taxonomy (NCBI): domain Eukaryota; kingdom Metazoa; phylum Chordata; class Mammalia; order Artiodactyla; family Delphinidae; genus Delphinus; species Delphinus delphis. The sequence goes on along the minus strand of NC_082687.1, from coordinate 42,258,218 downwards.
AACATCAGGATGTGAATGACTTTAAATCATCTGTTACCATATAAATGCCATTATAGGTATCCCTCCATTATAGGTATTCTTCTTTGATTCATAGATCAAGGTATGTACATAAATAGGAAAACAAAGGGCAAAACCATTGCAATGAGATGACTGTAGTTAAAAAATCTTAGATCATAGCTTAATCCTCTTATTTTACAAGTAAGGATAGAGAACCCGAGAGATTATTTGACTGATCCAAGATCACACAGCTGCCTATGGGCCACGCCGAGCGTAGAACCCAGCTGCCAATTCATAGCAATACTCTGTCCCCCTTCACTTCACTGCACTAGTCATATTCTGAGGTCCCTGGGAAAGACAATCTCTAAGTGTAAACGTATTGCTTAGAAGGTGTTATGTCAGGGAAAATACAACGTTACTGTAGGAATATTACTGCATGCCCACAAAATTAATTAATCCATAAATTAACAAATACCTTCCAACCCCACTGATGATATTGAGAAATGAGCTCCAAAAATTTTTTCAAACATGTAAAATAGGAGTGTTTTTGTGACAAGGTTAATGAAATGAGAACATGGTAGGCCTGGGACAAGTGGTCATGCCAATTGGATGTTAGGTTGAATTTCCCAGGGTATGTTCTTGGGGAATTTCCTCTATCTTCAAATAAGGTTTGATGTTTTTGTGTTTGGTATTCATATAGCTTTTATCTTCACACATTCTACATTGATTTTCACAAATCTCCTTTCTTCATTAGATTTCAGTCTTTCACTTGGGATTGGCCTGAGTTAAGTCACCATGGGATGTCTCTAACTGCCAACAGTGGGCGAGGGCTCAGGTACTACAGAGACAGAGGTGGGCTCTGGGGAAGGGGCTGGTGTCAGAATCTGAGACAAGGGGGAATTGTCCTTCAACTCTTCATTTTGTTCCCTCCCCACCTTCTTAGTTCTCAAAAAAAGCACCTTTCAGGGTGAGTATGAAGGGACATTGCCCAAACTCAGACTCACAGAAGCCCTCACTGCCCCCTGGGGGTGAGGGTTTGGGTAGAGTGACAGGCAGAGTGGGCGTAGCCCTAGCCAGCTTTATACAAGATGTTAAGAGCTATGAAAATGTTAAACCTTAGAGAAGGAACAAGGGTAGGTAAAACACAGGTCTGGTCCTTGGAGGAGATGGATAATATAATGAATAACTACCAATTGCCCGTTTCACTTATGTTTCTCTATCAATGAAAGTGATGATTATTAGAGCAAAGTCCAAAAGAGGGAAGGAGATTGTAAATGGCTGTGCAAGTCCCCTTGGCCCCCATACATTATATCCTCCTGCTTGAAAAGAGCATGGAGCACATACAGGAAAGCAGGTGGTCTTCTAAGAAAAGATAGAAAAGATATGAAATGTCGAAATCAGCAAATGTTGTCCTCATTTTTAAAAAGGAGAGAGGGTAGCTATGGCAGATAAAAGACTGTTTATCTTGAGATTCATCCAGAGCAAGATTCTAAAAAAGTAGCAATAAAGTATCGTGGTATTATACTTGCCACATGGCAGACATTGTTCTCAGTCCTTTAGGACAGCGGTCCCCAACCTTTTTGGCACCAGGGACTGGTTTCTTGGAAGACAATTTTTCCACGGATTGGATGGGGGGTGGTGGAAATGGTTTGGGGGTGATTCAAGCACATTAAATTTATTGTGAATTTTATTTCTATTATTATTACATTGTAACATATAATGAAATAGTTATACAACTCACCATAATGCTGACAAGAGGCGGAGCTCAGGTGATAATGCGAGCGATGGGGAGCGGCTGTAAATACAGATGAAGCTTCAGTCACTGGCCTGCCGCTCACCTCCTGCTGTGTGGCTCAGTTCCTAACAGGCACAGACTGGTACCAGTCCATGGCCCCAGGGTTGGGAACCCCCGCTTTACGAGACTTAACATCTCATGCTCACAGCAGCCCTCTAGATAGGTAGGGAACAGATCCCCACTGGCAAGTCCTTTGGGATCTCATCTTCTCGAAATGGGCTCACTGAAAATTTTCTCTGAAGATGACATTCTCTGCTAGAAAGAAATTCTGATAAATACAATTTTTTCTACCACATGCTATAGAGGAAAAGATGCAGATGGAGGGAAATTGGCTTCTTTTCTAACTGTTAAAAAAAAACTATTAAAATCCTATTCTATGTTCTGAAGGTGCTGCCTTCCCTGGCCCAGATGACCTGAAGTTTGTGGGAGAATCATTGAAGGGCCAGATCAAGTTTCCTAAAGTGGGGGGCAGTCCCTCTGCTGTCACTGTCATTTATGGTTCTGGGAAGGTGAGCCTGGTCTGTCCCTTTTCCAAACATCTGTAGCCTTTCCTCCAACCCCAGCCCAAGAGTGGAGTTAGAGTCCTTTAAAGATCTTTGTTGGATGTGTAAGGCACTTAAACCAGGATTAGAGAGCAGTCCCATAAACCTTTGTTTATTCTGAATAGTGGCCTATTTCTTATTCTTCTTTCAGGTTCTTGTAACTCCTGGTACAAGCATATTCCTCCTTTTGCATCTTATTCCTGATTTTATGAAGCCAAGATTTTAGAGAGAATTCTGTACAGCTACATCTCTCCTCATATCTTCACGGACATTTGGAAATCTGAGATCCTAACTCTGTGCCCTTTGCTGAACTCTGAGGATACATCTGACCATGGACAACCTTCTCTTCTTGGGCAGTCAGGTCCTCTTTCTTGTTGATCAGATTTTGATCTAAAACAGTGATTCTCATGGTTTCCTTCATCATCTGAAACTTGATATCGACAAGAAACTAGGATAAGACCTGGGTTCTTTTGTTTTTTTGTTTTTGTTTTTAGCAGAACAGGACTTACAAAAGCTATACAAATGGCTGAATTTTAACGTTAGTATAATTAGTATATTTGGGTGTTTTTGTTCGTTTTACAGTTTATATGTATAATTATGAAAGAGCAAGAGAATAGGGAAAGGGGGATGAGAAAGGAATTTCATTGCTTTTGTTTGGCTGAAAATGATGCTATTTTAATGGACTGTACAGAAAGGCATGCTAAAAAAATCTGAATAACTCAGTCTTTTAGCTCCATTAAGAGCAGAATAAATTAGTGGTTCAGAGCATGAGCTTTGGAGTTATATGGGGCTGCCTTCAGATGCTGGCTGCTTTACTTACCCACTGTATGACTCAGTGGCTTTAATTTTTCTAACATACAATTTCCTCATTTATGTAATGTAGTTATTAAAAGACCTCATTGGGGCTTCCCTGGTGGCGCAGTCGTTGAGAGTCCGCCTGCCGATGCAGGGGACACGGGTTCGTGCTCTGGTCTGGGAGGATCCCACATGCCGCGGAGCGGCTGGGCCCGTGAGCCACGGCCGCTGAGCCTGCGCGTCTGGAGCCTGTGCTCCGCAACGGGAGAGGCCACAATAGTGAGAGGCTCGCGTACCGCAAAAAAAAAAAAAAAAAGACCTCATTGTGAGGTAGAAATCATATAATGCATAAAATATGCTTATTACTTTGCTTGGCACATAGTAAACAGCTAAAACTTGGTAGTTACTATTTTAGTAGGGACTAGATAAGTCCCTGCATTAATTCAGGGTCAGCCTCATGAATAAAAAGAATAGGACTTGTGGTTTAACATAAGTTATGTCCTCATGATTTGCTTGCTCATTCTCCCACTGGCCTTAAGGCAGTAAGGCTCTTGTGTCTAGCTTATTATTAAATAAGCTGGATTCCACAGAGTACAAGCAAAAGGCAAATTTTTTCTTTCTGCCACTAACTCTTTGAACCCACTCCCTCAACTGGTTCTTTCTCTGACCCTGGATGAATGCTGGGCAGGTCTCACAGCTCTCCTGGTTACTATTAAATGGTAAGTCACTCTTAAATAAGTAAAAAGTTAATCTTACGTGGTAACCACATAACTCCAAACTCACATTCAATTTAAATCTCTGCCATACAAGCTTAGGTCTCATTTAGGTCTGCAATGAGATTGGGAGGTGGACGAGGGGCACTGGCTGCTTCTTTGTCTCTCTCTTTGGTCTTCATTAAACATTGTCTGGGGCTTCCCTGGTAGTGTAGTGGTTGAGAGTCCGCCTGCCGATGCAGGGCACACGGGTTCGTGCCCCGATCCGGGAAGATCCCACATGCCGCGGAGCGGCTGGGCCCGTGAACCATGGCCGCTGAGCCTGCGCGTCTGAAGCCTGTGCCCCGCAACGGGAGAGGCCACAACATTGAGAGATCCGCGTACCGCAAAAAAAAAAAAAAAAAAAAAAAAAAAAAAAAAAAAAAAAAAAAAAATTGTCTGAAAGAAGGAAAGGTTAAGTCAGTCCTAGCTTCCAACATCTGCTTATTAAATACGCTCTCAAATCCTGGCTTCCCCATGGCAGCCTCAGCTGGTGTCACAGAATCTCTTTAGCTATGGGTACAGTTGTTCCCATTTAGGCAAGGAGAGAAGTATTTGGAGTCTCATCCCCATCGGTCTGGCTTCCTTCTGCACAGGGCCTCAGGCTGTGCTAGCGAATCAGGGGAAAGAACCTGGCCATGTGCCATGGACAAGACAGGCTACACAGTTTGTGGAATCCTGTGCAAAACAAAACTCCAGGATCCTTGTTCAGAAATTATTCAGAATTTCAAGATAGTGACAGTAGAGCAGTAAACCAAGAAGGGGACTCTTCTGAGCACATGGCCATATGTAATTGTCACACGCCCATGAAGCCAGCTCTGATCATGGAACAAATCCAAAATGACAGAGTGATGGGAAAACAGAGCTTCTGTTTCCAGGCAAGGGTGGAGACTAAGGACAAAGTCCCAAGAAAGATGAAAGGAGGCCATTCGGAAAGAAAAGGCTGAAGACTTCTTAGAAACAGACTTGAAGGGTGCTGGGCTGGTTAATAAAACCACAAACTCGTGCTATCATAGACCAGTGTGCAGGTGTCTGAGCCGAGCTCTGGACACCCAGAGGCAGAGTGAGGGGTGGGCTTCCTGCAGAGCTTGCCTGGCTTCCCCTGTGGGCAGAGGGCTGCTAATCAAAGCCCCAGTAAATTTTATGAGTGGAGGAAAACATTAAATGGGAAATGGAATACTGAAATCTGATGAGGAATGGCAGAAGGAAAAGTCCCCCATTTGCTGTCATAACTTCACTGAGCCTCAAATCCACTCTGGGCTCATCCCTGCCCTGTGGGCGGCCTCACCCTCCTCCTGTTGATGCTGTTCCTTAGCAAGACGGGTTAGAGCGTGTGAGCAAGGGAACGGACACTGATCTGCGGGGTCAGCAGTCCCTTTCAATGGGAGAGTTTATCTCTTTTGCAGAGGTCAAAACACCTTCCTAATCCTAAAATGCTGTGAGCTGCTTCAGTGTACACTCTCCTGCGATGTCACTGTGGCTCAGATTATTTCAAAAGGGTCACCAGATACGGAAAATATCAGAGGCCCTCTCTAAAGTACTTCAAACACTTGACACTTATAACTGAGAATGTAAACCATGACAACTCGATTTCTTCTTTACTTTCCTCTGGATTGACACCTTTGTTTAAATCTAATATAGTTTATTTAACTATCGTCACTATAGATGTTTAACACATCAAAAAGATACTTTAATGTTGAACACTGTGTTGTCACTATTATGTTTTTAAAGCTTATTTTTTTAAAAAAGACAGACTTTATGTAGAGTATATATATTATTATATAATGTTAGTATTAAATAATATAATACAATGAAAATAATATTTTATGTGTGTGTGTGCATATGTTTATTTCTGGCAGCAGAAGGAGTTAATTCTTTTTTTTCTTTTTAATCAGTTAGATGTGAGAAGAAAAAAAAAATCCTAAAGTCACTTTGTTACAAAAATATCCCCGAATCTGGGAAACTGGCCCAAAACCTAGGAAGATTTGAATTTCATATTGAACGAACAAGGTCAACCAGAGAAGAACTTTCTGGTAAGCATTTGTGCATAAGAATGCAATTAGAATTCGTTCAAAGAGAAAAACTGAAAATAAATGGAGAAGGTAAGAAATCATAACCCACACTTTGTTTCTTTCAAAGTTACCCTTGAACTTCATTCTTAAGTACAGTGTTTGCTGACTCTTGCTGAGGTTTAAATGCCTTAATGAAGATATGTTTTTCTAAATAACAGTTTAGTTAAAACTTTGATTAAGCACTTAAGCCTTGTTGTTTGAATTCTAGGACCATAGTAGTATTCCTGGAGTTTGCAGCTCACCAGCACTTCAAAATTTAACTCTGATGAGTTAATAAACCTAAACCTAGATATAAATGTAGGTACAGAGCAACTATAACCATCATAATGATATATACATGCAAAAGCATAGATAAAGAAAGTTTCTCCACTCACTTTTCCTTTCAATACTGAACTGAATATACTTATTTTTTTCTTTACTGTTCCCAGAATTTTCCTTGATGATCTATTATTAAGATACATTATTAGAGAGTTCTTAGAGTTTATGAAAAAGTGTTTTGAAAGGCAAATTATTTTCTAATGAAATCAGCACTTTTTCTTGCAGCAGATTACTGGATATTACAGACGTTACTCATAAAATACCTGTCAACAGACCAGGCAGGAAATCTAATTGTGTCATAGATAGAAGCTATATATATCTTGGTTTGTATAAGGAGACAATATTATGTTAAATGAGAGTTTCAGAGGAAATTTAAGCCTTTTGTATAAACCAAGGTGCTGTTTTAGTAATGATATAGACACAAAAGTGTCAGTCTAAAATAAATAGTTAAATCTTATACAAATATATATGGACAACTCATTTGACTTATACTAGTTTTGAAGGCAAATGTACAATACAGCCATAGTTGTGTCCACCTCTAGGAAAACATCCAAGAATCTAAATTTAAAATATATTATTTAAGGGCTATACTTTGCTGATATAATGTGTTTGTACTACCAAAAAACAGGACAATAAACATTGCTAGAATAAGCTATTGTTGAACTTTCAGTTTCAATATTTATTCCTTACCAAAACTTTTTCTATCCTTCTTTTACTGTTTTCTACCTTCTTTCTTTTTTTAGTTTTCCTTTTCATCACCTTGCCAACTCCATGAAAGCTGATACCTATCCTCTGAAACTGTTTTTTTTTTAATATCACAGTAACTGTGATACTTAATATCACATTAACAGTTAACAGTATTTAGACATCTAATCAGGTTTCCTTCTTATTCAAAATGATTCATCTATACACCAAAAGCATAAGCAATGAAAGAAAAAACAGATAAATTGGACAACATCAAAATTAAATCTTTTGTGTTGCAAAGGACATCAAGAGAGTGAAAAGGCAACCCGCAAAGTGGGAGAGTATTTTTTAAAATCATACATCTCTTAAGGGTCTTGTGTCTAGAATATCTAAAGAACTACTACAACTCAGTGATAAAAAGACAACACAATTTAAAAATGGACAAAGGATTTGAATAGACATTTCTCCAAAGAAAATATGCAAATGGTCAATAAGCATATTGCAAAGATGTTCTCCATCATTAAACATTAGAGAACTGTTAACCAAAACCACAGTGAGACACCACTGCATACCCACTAGGATAACTCTAATCAAAAAGTCAAGGGCTTCCCTGGTAGCGCAGTGGTTGAGAGTCCGCCTGCCGATGCAGGGGACGCGGGTTCATGCCCCGGTCCGGGAAGATCCCACATGCCGCGGAGCGGCTGGGCCCGTGAGCCATGGCCTCTGAGCCTGCACGTCCGGAGCTGTGCTCCACAACGGGAGAGACCACAACAGTGAGAGGCCCGTGTACCACAAAATTAATAATAATAATAATAATTTTTAAAAAGTCACTTAAAAATAAGTCAGATAGTAACAAGTGCTAGTGAGGACGGGGAGAAATTGAAAGCCTCATACACTGCTAGTAAGAATATAAACTGGTACCACTGTTTTGAAAAGAGTCTGATAGTTTTTCAAATATTAAGACATACAGTTATCATATGATCCAGCAATTCTACTTCCCATTATATATCCAAGAGAAATGGAAACCTATGTTCACACAAAAACTTGTACACAGGTGTTCATAGCACTATTCAAAACAGTTAAAAAGTGGAAACAACCCAAATGTCCATCAACTGATAAATATAATAGGGAACCAAAATGCAGTATTACATCTTTACAACGGAATGTTATTTGTCAATAAAAAGGAATGAAGTACTGATTCAACACGGATGAACCTTGAAAACATTACGCTAAGTAAAAGAAGCCAGTCACAAAGGAGCACATAATTGTATGACTCTATTTATGTGGAATGTCAAGGACAGGCAAATCTATAGAGGCAGAAAGTAGATTAGTGGTTTTCTAAGCCTGGAGATGAAGGGGAGATCAGGGATGATGACTAAAGAAGCTTAATAAAAAGAGGTTCATCCTCTACCCACCGGCTCTGCTGTAGCAAAAGATCAGTGAGGCTGCAAGTTGTTGGAAACTCCATCTCACAAGTCTCCACACATTTGTGTACTCACCTGTTCCTTGTGGTGGAGGAGTTCTGCATTTATCATCAGAAGTCCTGGGATTTGCATCCTGTCTGCTTTTAGCTATATGACCTTGAGAAATTCACTTAACCTTTTCAAATCTTAATAAAATAGAGATCATAATAACTATCTCACGGACACATAATGGAAGCTAAATGAGGTGACACAGCTTTATTAACTGTAAATTACTGTATGAATGTAAATAGTTGCTATTAGCATTTCTTTTTTTTTTTTTTTTTTTTTTTTCCCGCGCTTCGCGGGCCTCTCACTGTTGTGGCCTCTCCCATTACGGAGCAACAGGCTCCGGACGCGCAGGCTCAGCGGCCATGGCTCACGGGCGCAGCCGCTCCGGAGCATGTGGGATCTTCCCGGACTGGGGCACGAATCCGTGTCCCCTGCATCGGCAGGCGGACTCTCAACCACTGCGCCACCAGGGAAGCCCGCTATTAACATTTCTAATAGCAATACCTAGGGCCTTGATACTTAGCCTACCACAGAAGAAGACCTGACACACATCACCCAACTACATCGCTTGCAGGAGCCAGAGTCTTAATTTTACAGTGAGAAATCACACTGCCAAGACGATTGGATAGTCATGTCAGTCTGTCCATTCATTTCCTTCCCAAAAGAGAAATCTATTGGAGAAACTCATTCACCATAGGAAGGTTGCTTGGAGAGTACAGAATCAGAGTTGCAGGGGTTAGATTATCCTGGGAACATTACCATGAAGATAGGGAAAACTACTGAGTTCCCTTCCTTCTCTACAGAAATAGATCTGTCGAGCAGACTAGACATCGTTCCTTCTTTAATGCAGGAAACTGCTCCCAAAGATGCCCTTTCACCCCTATTTTTGCAGGTAATCCTCCTTCTACTCAGGGTGTTTGTAACTACCTTAACTTCATCACCTGTGTTCATTTCCCCCATTGTTATAATAAACCAATTCATAATTTCATATTTTTCTATCTGTTGTATTTTGTATGTAGACTGCTTCCCTGGTGACTATTCATGACCTCCAATTCCCCAGCTCCCCTCACATAAACTTGGATCCAGTCAAGGTTCCCCCCACAATCCAAAAAGAGCTAATCTAATCTACATAGCACAGCTTCTTTTCTGATCCAGTTACTTGTCTTATCTCCTTCGAGACAATTTATCTCAGGCCTAAAGATAGAGTTCTCTACAAATGTGAATTATTATGATTGCTGTAAGCTCTGCAGATCGATACCTTGATGGTCTGTCATCATGGCATGATGAGAACCTGTTGGTAAAGCACAGTCCTCAGTCTCTCTGGCCTTTCTCCAGCACACTCTTACCACTATATATTTTTTAAATCAGCTTTGCTTTGGAAGAATTTCAAAAGCAGAGAAATGAAATAACCTTCACGTCACTAGACCACCAATATCCATTTTACTCTCACTGTGAGTTTTCTACTACTCTAGGATGAGAAATTAGTTATTAATAGATTGATCTGGTCTTTCCAGAAATGCAGGTATCATTATGGAGGTCACATGGCATAATAGTGGGAAGAATGTGGACTTCAGGGCCAGGGAGTTGGAGAGTTCTGACCGAGCCTCTTATTAGTAACGTATCTTGGTCCAGTTACTTAACTACTCTGAACCTTACTTTCTTCATTCACTATAAATATCTTCATTGTTGACGTCCTGCAACAGTGAAAAATAATCCAAGATGACAAGGATTGTGACTGGCATGTTGTAGGTACAATGTAAAGGGTAGCTATTATTTTCTTAAAATGTTTATTGGAGTATAGTTGATTTACAATGTTGTGTTAGTTTCAGGTGTACAGCAAAGTGAATGAATCAGTTATACATATACGTATGTCTGCTCTTTTTTAGATTCTTTTCTCTTGTTTATTCTGCCCATATAGGCCATTACAGAGTATTGAGTAGAGCTCCTGTGCCATGCAGTAAGTCCTTATTAGTTATCTATTTTATATATAGTAGCGTGTGAATTGCTACTGAGATCTTTGCATTCTTTAAAAAGGCCTCTATCAAACAGACTTGTGGTTGCCAAGGGGAGGGGGGTAGGAGAGGGAAGGAGTGGGAGTTTGGGGTTAGCAGATGAAAACTATTATATATTTATAAAATGGATAAACAGCAAGGTCCTACTGAATAGCACAGGGAACTATATTCAATATCCTGTGATAAACCATATTGGAAAAGAGTATTAAAAAAAGAATGTATACATATTTATAACTGAATCACTTTGTTGTACAGCAGAAATTAACACAACATTGTAAATCAACTATACTTCAACTTAAAAAAAAAAAAGATTATTTTCGTGAGTTTAAAATCAGGATTAGTCATGGCTTGCCATGTGGCCTTCCAAAACTCTGGGTCTTTCCATTCATTATTTGAAAAGCGAAGAAAAAAATGACACTTTTAAAAAGTAATAACAGTGTGGTTAAACAAGATTTCCTCAGCACACTGAATTTTTTTCTTATACATTTCCAAAAAGTGGCTCAGTATATTATAGAACCTTAGTAAGTTTTATAGGGCAGACTCTTAAGAAATGGTCTTCTATGTAGAGAAACACAAACAGTATCTGTACAAATTTTCTCATCTGATCTCACCTACTATTTCAGGAGAGAGACAGAGAAGTACCCCACAGCATTACAGGCCCCTGACTTCCAAGCCTCTAAGTTTTTATACTACTGTTTGACTTGGAAAATCCATGGTCAGATGCCTAAGCTTTTTAAAAAATCAAACACCATTTAAAAGTCCTGCTAACTGCATTTCCAAGGTTTGATAACCTGATTCTTTTCCAGAAAGGAAAGAATGATCTGCAGAAGGAATATGACGTAATGAAATGTTTTTCCTGAGTCAAATGTTTTGATTTCTAAAAATGTTCTAAGTGTTGATGACATTAGTGCAACTCTTCTGCTGAATGAAACAGAAGCGGGAAACAAAGAAAAATCTCAGAAAAAAGGCCTGGTATGGAATACCAGGTGCAACACAGTCCTAAAAACAGCAAAGGTAGTTTTTCAGATTTCTTCTCTTTAAGAATGCTGTCTGGGTTGTTCACATTCTTGGGATCGCCTTTCAGGTTTCTTGAGCCTGTCCTGCCTCAGCCATCACATCTCTCAGTCACTCAAAGAAGAGCTGCCTGCCTGTTTTCCAGTGAACACTTAGGAAAAGAGTACTAGTCTGCTCAGCGTGTCATAAAAAAATACCATAGACTGGGTGGCTTAAACGACAGAAATGTATTTTCTCATGGTCTAGCATCTAGAGTTCATGATCAGGCTGTCAGCATGTTCTGGTTCTGATGAGAGCTCTCTTCCTGGCTTGTAGATGGCCATTATCACAACCTCTTTTTGCATGGGGAAGGGGTTGAGGGGTGGGGTAAAAGAGAGAGAGGAAGCAAGTTCTCTGGTATTTCTTCTTATAAAGGCACTAATCCCATCATGAGAGCCCCACCTTCATGACCTCATCTAAACCTAGTTACCTCCCAAAGGTCCCATCTGCAAATACCATCACATTGGGTATTAGGACCTCAATATACAAATCTGGGGGGCAGGGCATAATTCAGTCCACAGCACCCTTCTAACCTGCCTTTTACCATATCAATTCACTGAAATTTAATGGCTTCATGGTTTATTCTGCCTTATAGCACGACAATCATTCACCAGGTGAAGTGAACTGATATGCTTACAGAAGTTAAGTTTTAAAAGTTAAACTCCACAACAGGTAAAGACACAGATGTAGAAAATGGATTTGAGGACACAGGGAGGGGAAGGGTAAGCTGGGACGAAGTGAGAGAGTGGCATAGACATATATACACTACCAAATGTAAAATAGATAGCTAGTGGGAAGCAGCCGCATAGCACAGGGAGTTCAGCTCGGTGCTTTGTGACCACCTGGAGGGGTGGGATAGCAACGGTGGGAGGGAGATGCGAAAGGGAGGACATAAGGGGGCATATGCATACATATAGCTGATTCACTTTGTTATACAGCAGAAACTAACACAACATTGTAAAGCAATTATACTCCAATAAAGATGTGAAAAAAAGAAAGAAAGAAAGAAAGAAAGAAAGAAAGAAAGAAAGAAAGAAAGAAAGAAAGAAAGAAAGAAAGAAAGAAAAGAAGAAAGAAAGAAGAAAGAAAGAAAGAAAGAAGAAAGAAAAGAAAGAAAGAAAGAAAGAAAGAAAGAAAGAAAGAAAGAAAGAAAGAAAGAAAGAAAGAAAGAAAGAAAAGAAAGAAAGAAAAGGAAAGAAAGAAAGATACAGGGGATATTAAAAAAAAAAAATCTGAATAGAAAAAGGTCAATAGTTTATTGCCCAAAAGACTTCCTGTGATAACTCTACCTTGATGAGTCTGCCAAAATTCAGAGCTTGGTGCTCAGTCTTTCAGACTCACAAGTCAGATTTTTGTAAATGCGGCATTCAAAGTCAATTTCTAATGAAAAAAATTCACATTCACATAAGTCAAGGAACCAATGTATATATAAGAATGCTAATACATTGGAAGACAATGAAAAACAAAAACTGTCACACACACACCAGCATACTCAAATTGACAGACTCCAAATTCTAAGGGATTCTTTTTGGAAAGTCAAATGATAATTAGAAAGCTGCTTGCTAACAAAGACCTCAGAAGATGAGAGATTATTTGCATAATTAAAACGTTTAATATCATGAAGCTAAGTAAACTTACATCCAGCCCCACTGTAGAAACAGCCTTAAACCAAAGGGTTGATGAAAACCAGAACCTATTGGCGGGATAGATGCTCTCCCTGAAGAGTGTCTCATTTGGCCTCTCAGGTTGCTCTGATTTTCCACACTTCTGCTGTTAAATAACAGCATGTACCCTCCAGTTTTGCTCAGGCCTGGGAGCCACTGGACCTCTCCAGCCGAGGGATTATAATGAGGGGGTTCAGAACAGAGACTTGGGAGCCAGATGACCTTAGTTCTGCCACTTCTTGGCCACATGACCTTGAAGACTTTATTGAAAATAGCCTAAACCTCATTCCTCCATTGCAATATTAAGAATATAATCTCATTTAACTTGCAAGGTTATTGTAAGGGGTATGCTTGTAAAGCTTTTAGCACATTAGCCTTAGTAAATCCTAAATAAATATTACCTATTATTTAGTAGAAATTTGCAAATCTCTGCTTTAATTCATTACCTGATTTTATAGTTTAACTCCCAGGGTACCATCTCATGTCTCTTAAATCCACCTTTCCTATAGCTGAGGTTTGTCTCATGTTGGCCCCTGGAACCTACCTCCTATCAAAGTGATGGTAGAGACAGTTGGTATAACTCCTTCTAGAGCACACACTGACTTCTTTTCTACCTTGCTAGATTAATTTTAACAGAAGACTTCTGGAGACAATGTTATTTACCACTTTTCTAGGACAAAAGTTCATCATCATTGTGGAAACTTGCAATGGTGTTTAAAAGAGGCAGCAGGAGGGCTCCCCTGGTGGCGCAGTGGTTGACAGTCCGCCTGCCGATGCAGGGGACATGGGTTCATGCCCCAGTCCGGGAAGATCCCATATGCCGCGGAGCGGCTGGGCCCGTGAGCCATGGCTGCTGAGCCTGTGCCACCGGAGCCTGTGCTCCGCAACGGGAGAGGCCACAACAGTGAGAGGCCCGTGTACCACAAAAAAAAAAGAAAAAGAAAGAAAAAAAAAAAAGGCAGCAGGAGAAGAGGACCACAGAGATAAGAGGCAGAGGTGAACTGCTTATGTTCTCATGGGTTTTTCAAAACCCACCGTTACCCCTTTCCTTTATCTAATTCTTTCTTTATTGCAAAATATAATACATCTACCCAAAAATGCATGTACTGGCTTTATTTGTAATTATTTCCTTGCCTTTATTTATACTTTTACTAACTAAACAGTATTCCCTAACTACTTTATATAAATGTGATCACACAATATTTTGCATTTGATGTCTTTATCTTAATTTTATGTTTTCAACTTTAGTTTTTGTTGTTGGCTATAGTTGGGTTCATTCATTTAACTAGTATATGGTATCCCATTCTAGGAATACAACACCATTTATTTACCCATTCACTTTTGATAGAAATTATTTTGGTTTCAGTTTTGGCTATTACAAATAATGTTTTTTTTAAAACATACTTGTACATGGCTTTGGGTGAATCCATTAAAAAAAATCCAGTGGACATTCTAAAATTGAAAAAAAAATGTGACATATGAAAGTAAGAACTCTACAGACTGGTTTAACAGCCGATGGAACACAATAGAAGATAAAATTCATCAGCTGAAAGATCAAAGCAAAGGACCCCAACTGAAGCATAGAGAGAAAAAGGACTGGAGGAAAAAAAACAAAATAAAAATCTCTGATGTTGGATTGTGTGACCTGCCCTAGACCCAACCAGTCAGAGGGTTCGTCTTCCCTTGACCACATGATTGGCTCAAGAGTTGGTGTGTAGTTCAGTTTGGTGCAATCAGAGCCAATCTTGGAGCTTGGGCTTCAGCCACCAGAGTGAGATATTCTCTTTTCTACTGGACTTGAACCTGGGCCTCAGACGTTAGCCTGGAGCTTCCGGGCTGGTGTCCAGTCAGGGCCAAGAGAAGAGCGTAACTGAGTCCTGGTAACATCATCAGAGGCCCTGGAGAGAGAGCTAAACCAGTCGTATCCCTGGACCGGTCAGTTCTATGAGCAAATATTTTCCTTCTGGCTTTAGACTAGTGGAGGTTTTGTTTTGTCACCTTCAATGAGAGTCCTAACTCTAAATGCTCCTTCACTCTTATGCATTCTCCAAATGCCCTCATCCATGCCTTCCACGAGGAAAGGGAGCTCCCATATTATGGAGAACTTTAGACCAATTTTCTGTCTATCTCCCAGCTAATATATAATCTTCCTTCTGGACCTTCCCCAATAAAGCCACAGCATTGATCTTGGAACCCGGCTGCACACAGGACATTTGTACTAAGCTCTTCTTCCTCCTTGGGTCTCAGTTGACCCATATTCATCTAGCAAACCTTTGCATTCCTCTGCCCCTTGTTCATTTTTGGACCCCTAAGTTTAATCTATTGTTTTAATTAACGTTTTAGGAGCTAAACTCTTAGCTCTGATTATGTCTGAGTGGGAGGGGGCATGATAACTCTTAGAATGGGATCGTATTCAAAATGAGGAACTGACTGTAAATTTCAACTGCTTCTGCTTTTGAATCTGAGGATGAATGTAACGCTCAAAATGGCCATCAGAAAGCCTGCTTGCTTAAATCTCTATAAATTGACTTCTCTGAGCTTCACAGCCTGCTCCTACTGAGTTCTCTTGCCTCTCCCCTTTCCTTTTCAGATGTAATTCTCCAGACCCTGGGCTCTCTGTGCTCTGAAATCTGGGCAGGACACTGTTCATTGCGTGGCTGATTATTTTACACATAGTAAGAAACTGCCCCCATTTGAAACTAGATTGAAATCTCATTTTCATCCAGTTTCATACTGTTCCTTAGTTCCTCTCCTTTACTGGAATAATAAAGTTTTAAACTCACAGATAGGACCTCAGTTCCAACATCTCTTTTTATTCTTTGCTTTGTTCTTTGTGTCCTCCACAGCTCCACACACATAAAATTAACTAAGTCAGAACATACAAACTGGCAGGCTGTATGGCTGGCCCACAGATGAGGGTTGTTTGACATTAATATATTTTTAAATCGTGTCTTGGTTACACACCGTTCATATCGGGACAGCCTACAAAACAATTCTCACCTCAGGACCCTCTCAAAATACCAGGATGTCTGGCACCCCAGCCCATTTTCCCTTATGGCAGCAACTAGCTAGAGCAAAGTAACGGCAGCCCCTTTTGTCTTAGAACTGGTCCACTTCACTGGTTTATTCTCTCCCTGAAGCCCGAGGAAGGCGACACGATGCAAAGTAGTGACCAGAGGGCTACAGACAGTGTGTTGCTGTGCCGTCCTAAGGAGGGACAGATGTAGCTCAGAATCTGGATGCTGAGGGAACTTGGAGTTGGAGTTGGAGACTAGAAACCCAAGCAGTGATCTCTGTTGATGGACATGGGACAAAGGAGGCGTCAGTGGATGCTAAAGAGTGACCACATGGTGGCCAAGATCAGAAGTCCCCAGTGCCTCGGCACTGCCAAGGAATGGAATGAGGAAAAGAACAAACTGAGCTGTGTCATCAAATTTTTTCAAAGTTATTTCTCCGATACCTCTGAATAGATAGACTAAGATTCACGCTCTCCACGTTATGGATGGAGGCCTCATATTAAAATATTTTTCCTCTGCATCCCCCTACTGACCACTATTTTGTTTAATACTTTTTAATCCCATTCACTTCTGCATAATCTCCCGACACAGCTGACTGCCGGAAAGAGTATTTTTCAAAAGAATGTGAGCAATGCACTTAAGCATCACCTGGAGAATTTGCTGTTCTGGTTAGTATTGCTGTTGAGCAAACAACAATTGTTCCTCAATTTGGGCAGAGCATGGCAGGCTTGGCTTGTCTCTGCTCCACAAAATGTCAGTAGGTACTGCTTAAAGGTGACCCATATTCAGGGACTGGAATCTTCAGAACACGGGCTCAGTCACGTGACTTGGGGTTGTTGCTAGGTGTCAGCACTCAACTGGGGGGTCAGCTGGAACACTTATAAACAGCCTCGCCATACAGCTGCTTGGCTTCCTTACAGCACTGTGGCTGGGTTCAAACAATAAGCATCCCAAGAGGCGGGAAGTAAAAGCTACCGGTTTAAGTCCTGGGCCCAGAAATCTGCACAGCATCCCGTCCACTGTGCTCTATCAGTCAAGTGGTGAGTGTGCCCAGAGTCAAGGAGAGGGGACATGGACCTCAGCCCTCAATGCCAGGAGCGTCAAAGAATACGGGGCCATGTTTTAAAGCTGCTACACTTATTTATAAAGCAGATCGTTAGATTTTACCCTAGACCCACTGAATCAGTATTTCTGAGGCTTGAGGCTGGGAATCTAGTGTTAATAGACACCTCAAACTTTTCTTAAGCAGATAAATATACACTTTATATATCATCTTGGAACCTCCCACTT
This sequence comes from Delphinus delphis, assembly GCF_949987515.2. NCBI lineage: Eukaryota > Metazoa > Chordata > Mammalia > Artiodactyla > Delphinidae > Delphinus > Delphinus delphis. The sequence goes on along the minus strand of NC_082687.1, from coordinate 42,240,755 downwards.
TAACATAAAAGTTCCACCTCCCCTATGTTTCTTTAGCCAGGAGTATTTCATGGTATCCACAACCTCATTGCTTTGTGTGATGGGAAGGGACATGCTAAGGGTTCTATTCTAAACTTGAATTCCTCCCACACTGCAAGAAGAGCCGAGCACAAGAAGGTGGAAGGGATTGAGTAAGGGCAGGGCTGGTAACGCTAAAGTCTTCATGGATCTGCAGCCAGTTTGCAGCTGCACAGATGATAGGAAACTTCAGCTGATTTTTATCCTGCAGCATCCCTCGTTTTTTAGGAGATGTGCTTCCTTTCCATATAAATGTTAAGGAGAGAGAAATTATTTCAGCAGGGGTGTGTATTAGTCGGGTTTCTCTGAGAAGCAGACCCCCAAGATGTGGACTGAATGTACGTTTTATTTGGGAGGTTCAGGGTTAGATGAGACAGAACAAGTAAGGCAGCCAATTGGAGCCCAGAATGAAGCCAGCTACCTCGGGGGCAACCAGAGCCTAATCCAACGAGAGGCTCTGGGAAAAGGCATCAACACATACACACCTGAGTTATCCTGCCAACGGGCAGGGGAGCTAGGATATTTGTATTCCCACCCTCAAGTAATTTGTAAGGATGCTCCTAGGGAGTCATTAATTCCTAGGCATTTCAATAGGCAAAGCAGGTTCTAGCAGCCCAGAGTAGGTATTGGCCACTGTGCATGGAAATGGTAAGGGACCCAAGAAGATATGAGGAGAACATACCCACAACGTGTCAGAAGATCTAACATCCGTGCACAGGCTTAATCAAAACAAGTCTGAGTAAGGACTTTGACATTTGAGAATTTCCAACTGGTTTTGTTGGAAATTATAATTATTATTCATCTCTGTTCTATTGTTTTAGATTATACCTGGAAACTACTTATTATTCTTGGAGATAAAGAATCTGCCTAACTGGGAAACCTGCACTATTTCATCCTGAAGAAAGTAACAGTCTTATCAAAGAAACAATTAACTTTTGAAGTACTTTTGACATTGTTTCCAGATGTGTGCTTTCCAGATATACACTGGCCAGATTGGAGGAGCGCAGGCAATGGTACAGAGCAGATGCCTGAAAGCTTTAGGGATGTCTTTGATTCCATGAAGACCCTGGCCTTGCAGACAACTTTGATGTCATCTTTCCCAGTTTACTGTGGTGTATTTTACTTTACAAACAGGGGGAACGTCTGAGTTATTTCAGCTGGCTTCACTCTTTTAGGCAGTGTTTGGATTGTTGTTTGGCAAGGGCTATGCTGGAAATTGCCAGTGATAACATATGTGCTGTTTTTGTACTTCCTAGTACTCTTTCATGTTGCTCCGCCTCATATCTGAGCCAGCCCGTGTTGCCCAGAAGACCATTCAGATGTTAGTCTCCACATTCATTCTCTTTAGAAGGCAAGGAAATTGCAAGGCAAGAATTAGTATAATTATTCGCTCAGGAGGGGCCTTGAGAGGAGATCCCAATTATTTTGGTTATGTTCCTTTGATTTGTAAATCTCTCTGCATATCATTTTCTTCCCCCACAGGAAGCAGTCTTCTTCCCAGGCTATTTCTACTGAGTAGAAAACCAAACTGCAAAACAGATAGAAGAAAATATTAGACATTATCTATGACATCAAAGGAGGGAACACTTTATTAAGACATAAAAATCACTCCTCTTTTGCTTTAGAAGCAAATTCAGACTCTAACCTGACCTCCAAAGGCTGACAGGCTGACATGCTGAGCTGACCTCTGATGTCATCTGTCCCCACTCCCTGTCTCCTCCCATGGGCCTTGGTTCTGTCTCCCAGTGCAGCAAGCCCACTTTGGGGCCTTCGCCCTGCCTAGAATGCTGTGACCTGTGCCTGGGTGGTCATCATTTAGGCCCTGGCTTTAATGTCACCTCCTCAGAGAAGCCTTCCCTGACTGCACCATCTTATGCACCTCAACTTTTAACTTATCTGAAACTTAACCACGATCCAAAATTATCTGACTTTTTGTTTGTTATTGTATGTTTTCCCCACTAAAGAGTTTCATTAAAGCAGGGTTCTCACCTCCATTCAGCACTGTATTCCCAATGTGTGTCACCAGTCAGTCCTCAATAAATTCTTGTTGGATGGATGAATAAATAAAGGAGATACTTGTTGGCAGAACAGAGGGTTTGATAAGCTTAGAGCAGGACTGAAAGAAGCAAGAGAGGAAGGAACTAAGGAAAAGAGTTCCCAAGGGTAGTAAGAATAGAAAAAGAGGCAGGGGCTTCCCCCTGGGCTGGGCAGGCTGCTTAACTACCCACTCCATCACCTTTCCCATCATTGTGGCTTCAAGCTCAGCAGAACATTTTAAAGGCAAAGATACGAGGGGTAGGAATCAGCCACTGTCATTCCCTCCAGCCCATCCCTGAGCTGAGCTCCCAGCCTGTTCATTCCTGCAAGGAGCCTGGAGGACACAGCCAGCCAACCAGTGGCCACAGCATCCTGCCTGCAGCGCGGCAGCTTGCCCAAGCCCATGGGAGGACCAGGGTGTTGGCCACAGTGCTGGCCTTGTCGCCTCTGCCTCCTTCTCCTGCTGGCCCCATTTATTTCTGACTCCTGTATCTCCCTTAGGAGCCTGAATCCAGGATTTAAAAGACTTGGGAAGGGCAAAGTTTATTTCTAACAATGAGCTGTGGGATGACTTTCAGCATAACCAGAGCCTATATTTATGAGGGCTAACTAGCTGAGTTAATCTCTTCAAATACATGATTCCACTTAAGCTCACAACCCCTCTGTGAGGTAGCTATTGTTATTATCCCCATTTCCCAGGTGAACAAACTGAAGCTTAGAGAATTAAACACTTTCTAGCATCACAAAGCTCAGCAAATGATAAAAATGACATATAAACCTAGGTGTAAATGCTTTAAAGTGTGATGTCCCCAAAATGAGTGAAAGTATACTTTAAACTTTCTTCCTGATTTTGGTACCTTTCCCTCAGTTTAACTGAGTAGTTGGTTCCTTCTTCCATTACTGGTATGGGAGATAAATATCTAAATATATTCGTGTATTTTTCTCTAGTGCCACCACGAATTCCAAAGAAATGTGGCAATCTTCGCACATCTGTTTAATTTTTTACACGAGGTAATTGTAGGGGTTATTTTTTGATTGTTTGCTTTTTGGGGACTCCCTCCTTGCTTGCCCTAGGCCGCAGAAAGCTTCTTCGCATCCTTTAAATCAAACAAGTGTCTTCTACCTATCCCTCACTTTCTGTGCGGTGCTGCCCCCTAGTGGCTAAAGTAAATGCAGCTTCGGCTCAAGCAGTAACAGCCATCTTAGGGGCTCAGAAGCTCTCTTAAGGGGCCCAGAGACATACAAACGTAGGGTCAATCCTACACGCAGTGGATTCTTCAAAATAATTTGCCTGCCTGTATTAAATGGCACATGGGCACCCACATGCTGTCCCTGCCCAGTAACTCAGGATTGGGGTATGGGTTCAGAAAGACTGAAAGACACTTCTAAAGGAAACATGCTTCATTTCATCAGCTTCGGGTATGGAAGCATTTCTCAGTTTCTCCCCCCATCGATCAGAAACTAGGAAAAAGCTGTAAAGTGCACAGAGAAGACAGCGGTGGCAATTAACCTGTGCTCTACAAGCAGGGCCTTCTTTCTACATGCCCCAGAGGGAATGTAAATCAGACGGCACTGTTGTTTTTACAATGAAATATAAATGTGGAATGCAGCCCACTTCTTAGGAATTCTGGCATTTTCATCTGACCGAGGGAAGGAGTGGGGCCTTTGCAGGAAGAATGGAGAGGCTGGTAATAATTCTCTAAAAAGCCTCATGTTAGAAGGAAGTACAGGTGAAAGATGTGAGTATATTCAAGATATTGTGTTTGTCTGTGTGGGCCCTTTTGGAGTTTGTGTATCAGAAAAACTCTGAAGTTGAGTCTACATAACTTTACAAGATTGACCAGGTTGACTGAATTAAACCATGATTCCGTCAGACAGGTTTAACTGATTTTCTTCCCTGAAACACACCAGTCGTTCTGACGACTCATAGAGCAGCAAAACCAGCCCCATGAGTTAGGCCTGACCACAAAACCTAGTCTAAGTTAGCAAGAATTCGGACTTGGACTCAGTTCAAGGTTGCTTTCACTTAGGTTTTATTAGTAAAGGAGTAAAAAAGTGCAAACATTATAGACGGCGTCAAGGACACAAATGTGTAGATTCGCTGGTGCCTCCCATTTTCATCCCCACGGTACACCCAAAGGTCAGTGGTCAGTGCAGCCCACGTGGGGTGATGAGCCTCCCAGGACAGTGGAGCCGCACGCAGATCTGCCAGGGAGACTTACATATCAGCTAGACATCCTGAGCTTGAAGCAATACAGCAGCGGGCAGAGAACTTGGGGTTATTCTCTTGGAGAGGCTGGAAATGCATTCAGTATAAAGTGCACTTATGTGAAGAACGGTATGGATGGATGGCAGATTGTCCAAGGAGGTCAAGTGGTAAAACACATTTTCCCTACTAAAGGATCCCTGAATCTGTAGACAGACATACAACATTCTCTGCAGGTCAGAGTGGTCAGGTGGCCTAGCCAAAGAGAGATAGAAGTCCCTGGTGAGGGCAACCTTCCCCAAGTAAAAAAACAAGGCCTCGTTAGTAAGACAGGACAACATTCACATTTCTTTCACCCCTTTGCTCACACCTGGAACACAAACAGGAGGCTAGGGGGTACAGCAGCTATCTTGTGACCATGAGGCAACAAGCATGGAAATGAGGGCTTACGTGTTAAAGATGCTGGAAGGGTCACTGATGGTACTCCTGAGCCACCACACCTGCCTTGGGCTGGCTTCCCTTCCCTGCATTTCTTTGTGTGTCAGAAGAATCCTAATATTTAAGTCCCTTGTTCTGTCCTGTTGGTCCCAGCCTATTAACGGTAATGCTCTGGGCTAGGAAGGCCTGAGGCACTTGCCCTGGGCCCTGTCCCTCCTAGCAAGCTCCACAGACATTCCCAAGCCCACATCTGGGCCCAGGGTTGTGTCTAGGCCCACACTTGCAGTGTTTATTATGATCACAGGAGACAGTTCAGTAAAAAAAAAAAAAAAAAAATTCAGGGAACTTTAAGGAACAAGATCTCTGAGTAATACTCAGAGATTCTGGAAAGTATACTGCACACCCGAGGGCCACACAGCAAGATCACGAGGAGAGAGTCAGAGAGAGAGAGAGACGGAGAGAAGGGACCTGGGCTCTGCTTTGGTTAGGGTCCGAGGGTGAGGTGTCTGGGGTTTTGCAGGGTCACTCATTATGGGCTAATACGAAGCATGAGGGGGAATCAGGGCTCAGGAGATTAGAGGGAGGATCACACATAGGGTCTGTTATCCAGGCGGTGCAGGGAACTTCAGGAGTGTGGGTGGCCTAGTTCCTTACCTGATTGTTCTGCTAGGGTCATACAGCTGGGGATATGCTTAATCAGAGTAGATGTCTTTTGAGATGGATGCCTTCATAATCACAAGCTTAATGGCAGGCGCTTACACTCACCCATTCGCATAGAGTTTTCTGTTGGTTGTAGCTGAGTAATACATTCCTAACAGACAGTCTCAGTCTGCTCAGGCTACCCAAACAAAATACTGTAGACCTGATGGCTTAAACAAAAGAAATTTATTTCTCCCAGTTCTGGAAGCTGGAAGTCCAAGATCAAGGTGCCAAGGATTCCGTGTCTGATAAGAGCCCTCTGCTGGCTTGCAGATGGCCACCTTCTTGCTATGTCCTCACATGGCTTTTCCTCAGTGCCTGCTAGTGCAGAGAGAATGAGATTTCTCTCTCTTTCTCTTTTTGTAAGGTCACTAATCCCATTATAAGGGTCCCATCCTCATGATACAATCTAAACCTTATCACCTCCCAAAGGTCCCACATCCAAATATGATCAACATATGAATTTTGAGGGAAACATAAACATTCAGACCATAACACAGATATATTTACAAATAAACATGTAAGTTATAGAAGCTTATCAATATTCCTTTAGTTGCCCTGTGTTTTTACTTGGGATATACAAAGCTGTCCTATAAGTCATAGTATAGAGCAACTGCACTGGCAAGGCTATTCTTGGGGACAAGAATCAAAGGTTAGCATTTGATCCATTTGAAAATTGGGCACATTTGAAAATTGGGCACAATTTAGCTTGCTAGGCTATGCCCACTTAAGAGACAGAAAACCATTTGATAACGAGTATCCATTTATTTATTTGGGTCATAAATTTTCACTTTGTTTTTTGGATTCAGATTGTGAATAACCAAAAAATAATTTATATTTGGCTATCAACTTTAGAGATGCATATCAGTTAAAAAAAGATACCCATAGACATAGACACTTTTTTCTTTAATTTAATTTAATTTTTTTTATACAGGAGGTTCTTACTAGTTATCTATTTTATGCATATATACACAGTGTGTATATGTCAATCCCAATCATACGGACAATTTTGATCTTTGTTTCAGTTCCCAGCCTGTTTCCAGCACCTCTCTTTTTTTATCGACAGAAACTCCTCCAACATATCATGAGGAGGAATAACCCAGGCTGTGAATAGTTGTAAAATCATCAACATACAGTAGACCACTAGGAAATGAGCTATAACCATGAATTCATAAAAATTTGTAGAGAAATAGATTGGAATAGTACACTTGAAAAAGAAATTTTACAGTAAAATACAAGATGCCTTTGTGTTCGTTCAGCAGAAAAGTATCTGGGTATCATTGGAAGAGAGCTATTAGCTTCATGCGGATGCATAAATGTGTGCCTAATAGTGACTCACAGCTGTAATTTTAGGTCATAATTATGCCATGCATTTTTATGAGTTTTCATGTTTTCTGTTGAGTACTTCTATTAAAGAATCAAAGCAAAAAGAAAAGAAAAAAAAAAACAGCAGTGAGAACATTTTAAAACATTTCCTTGGACTCCTGAATTTTTTTCATTCCTAACACTTCCAGAGAGCCCTAAAGATAGAGTACATTTTAAAATTTCCCTTTCACATCCATAAATCAGTCAGCATGATATAAGAATCCTCTAGGTTTGTATCTATGGCTTTATATCCCTCAAGAGGTTGGGTTTTTCCTTGCTCAGGAAGCTAACACCTTCCTGAAGTACCAGCTGGGGTCCCGGCAGGGCTTTGAACACAGTGTCAGGTAATGAAGTGGCAAATATGTCTAGTTTCAGTGTTAGAAATTATGTCCAGGCAGAGAGGTTTGGGTTTTTGTTTTGCATTTTCTTATTCTTTTTCAAAAGATGAAAGATCAATTTTAATCATAACATATTTGGGAAGTGGTTAGATCAAAATGTACCACATAAAATGCCACACCCTACGGTCTGTAAACAGTGCTGAGCTTCGGGCAATACTTGAGCCACTGGGGATTACAGTGAGAGTTAAGTGACCCCAGAAGCCATGTCCTGCCCTCTGGGGACTCCTAGACCTCTCTTTTGTCCCAGCTTCTTCTCTGAGACACTACAGAGATTATCCAGATTTTCTGTTGATGTCTGAAGTCTACCCTTGGAGTCTGGATCAAACTAGGTTTTCTATGACCACTCTAGAAGTACTTAGAGTTCTATGTTGAAAGGAATTAAAACTTCAGAAATGCTTTGGACAAGTAAACAAGCCTGCCCTGAGTAGATGTCATAGGTGATTTAAAATGCCTGGTCCTATTTCTTTCCCCAAGTTTTTTCTCTTCCCTTCCACACATGTCCCCAAGGGGTCAGAGATATTAATACAAACTCAAGAAAGACCTCTCTTCTAGGACTTAGGGACAGAGTAGTGGTTCATTTTTATTATCCATACTGTAGCCTCTTCCTTATAAGGGGTTTAAGTCTGTCCAAATAGAAATTAATAATCTGAAGTTACAAAACAAAATGGAAGGAAAGAAGGAAAGAAGGGAGGGGCAAGAAACAGAGGGAAGGGGAGGAGAGGGCATAGCAGACTATCCAACTACAAATGAGCTGTTGCATTTCACGATAGAAGATTTGAATTTTGCTGATTTATTTCTTGGTAAGACATATTTTTAAATCCCATAATTTACATCGTGTCATGAATCTTTGAGTCTCTACTTGTATCTAAGAAAGCTTTGGCATCAATCCCCCTAAGTTTTCTTCATATCATCATAGCTCTCATTCTAAGCAGTATCTTTGAGGCAAAGGGGCTACTGGGGCTATTTCGAAACTCAGAAGCTTGAAGACTGGAAGTACTTCCTGACATTTGCTTTGAAAAATTCATCACTTTAAACCCTTGAAACTGTGACCCCCTTCACTTTATATCTTGCTTGATTTTTCTCTGAGATGTCAACTATATCTGATAGTAAAATGTCATGTAATGTCTTCTAACTTCTAGAAAATATGTGATATATATTTATCCTGTTTCTAACAGAATTTCAGTTATACAACTTAAAAATAAGAGCAAATGTATGAAGTCCATTTTCTTGTATGTATGTTTATTTAATTAAAAAAATTTAAAGAAATATATGTAATAAGTTGTAGCTGTTTGAGTTCACTTCTGTTAAAAATATTTATCTTTGACAATTCAAATCTTTCCCAATTAAATAAGATTCCTTGGAATTCATATAACCCTGGTACATAGTTTAAGTAGATTTTATACAAGTATGGTGATGATGACCACTCTTTGGAAGTACTGGGATTACAATTTTTTTTAACATCTTTATTGGAGTATAATTGCTTTACAATGGTGTGTTAGTTTCTGCTTTATAACAAAGTGAATCAGTTATACATATACATATGTCCCCATATCTCTTCCCTCTTGTGTCTCCCACCCTCCCACTCTCCCTATCTCACCCCTCCAGTTGGTCACAAAGCACCGAGCTGAACTCCCTGTGCTATGCAGCTGCTTCCCACTAGCTATCTATTCTACGTTTGGTAGTGTATATATGTCCATGCCACTCTCTCACTTTGTCCCAGCTTACCCTTCCCCCTCCCCATATCCTCAAGTCCATTCTCTAGTAGGTCTGCATCTTTATTCCCATCTTGCCCCTAGGTTCTTCTGGCCATTTTTTTTCTTTTTTAGATTCCATATATATGTGTTAGCATACGGTATTTGTTTGTCTCTTTCTGACTTACTTCACTCTGTATGACAGTCTCTAGGTCCATCTACCTCACTACAAATAGCTCAGTTTCGTTTCTTTTTATGGCTGAGTAATATTCCATTGTAGAGATGTGCCACATCTTCTTTATCCACTCATGTGTCGATGGACACTTAGGTGGCTTCCATGTCCTGGCTATTGTAAATAGTGCTGCAATGAAGTGGTACATGACTCTTTTTGGATTATGGTTTTCTCAGGGTATATGCCCAGTAGTGGGATTGCTGGGTCATATGGTAGCTCTATTTTTAGTTTTTTAAGGACCCTCCATACTGTTCTCCATAGTGGCTGTATCAATTTACATTCCCACCAACAGTGCAAGAATGTTCCCTTTTCTCCACACCCTCTCCAGCATTTATCGTTTGCAGATTTTTTGATGATGGCCATGCTGACCGGTGTGAGGTGATATCTCATTGTAGTTTTGATATGCATTTCTCTAATGATTAATGATGTTGAGCATTCTTTCATGTGTTTGCTGGCAATCTGTATATCTTCTTTGGAGAAAGGTGTATTTAGGTCTTCTGTCCATTTTTGGATTAGGTTGTTTGTTTTTTTGATATTGAGCTGCATGAGCTGCTTGTAAATTTTGGAGATTAATCCGTTGTCAGTTGCTTCATTTGCAAATATTTTCTCCCATTCTAAGGGTTGCCTTTTCGTCGGAGGCAAGAATATACAGTGGAGAAAAGACAGCCTCTTCAATAAGTGGTGCTGGGAAAACTGGACAGCTACATGGAAAAGAATGAAATTAGAACATTCCAAAACAGCATACACAAAAATAAACTCAAAATGGATTGAAGACCTAAATGTAAGGCCAGACACTATCAAACTCTTAGAGGAAAACATAGGCAGAACACTCTATGACATAAATCACAGAAAGATCCTTTTTGACCCACCTCCTAGAGAAATGGAAATAAAAACAAAAATAAACAAATGGGACCTAATGAAAATTAAAAGCTTTTGCACAGCAAAGGAAACCATAATTTATTCTTATAACTGGTACCACCTACAAAGTGGAAGCACCACAGCCCTACCCACGGCTCCTTCCTGGGTTTCACACAGACAAGGATCCTGGGAATTAAGGAAACTTGATTTGCAGCATACAAACATGTGATTTAATCACAATTAAGAAAGGAACTTTTACCCATTTGTAAAAGTCAGAAATGGTTATAGGGTTTTCCAAGGACAGTTTCCTCGAGGTTATGTGTTCATGAGTTCCAAGACTCAGGCATCAATCCCATATCTTATTTCCTCTCCTCTCTTATCTATGTGTGATGTGTGTGTGGTTGTGTCTGCATGTCTGGATATATACAAATTATTTCATATGCAGTCAGGAGAAAGTTGTTGAAATCAGCATTAAACACATGTGTTGAAGCAATCATTAGCCAGTAAGTGTAGAACCATACAAGGTAAAGCTGTGCATGGACTAACCAGTATTTCTCAAAGTGTGTCCCATCTCCCCAGACCTATTAAATGAGAATCTCTGCCATTGAAGCCTGGGCATCTGTACTAAAATAAGCTCCACAAGTGATTCTTATTCTATTCTAAAATTTAAAGAATGTCTAGGCTTGATCATTTATTCATTAATATGTTCATTCAACAAACATTTACTGAGCTCCTACAAAATACTGGGGGATGCAAATGAACAAAACAATCACAGACCCTGTCTACATGAAACCTAGAATCCAGCATTTGCTGAACTGTGTCTCACAGGTCTCCAGTGTCCTACAAGAACTTAATAATGGTTGCAAAATGTTGAGCAGACTTTTCTGCTGAACAGGACCCAAAGTCAGGAATACTCCCTATTCTAAAGGATAAAGAGAATTGTAAGCAATTGGAGACCAGATTCTTACTATGTCTAGGCTTAGTAAGTGACTGGAAGCTGAACTACCTCCAATAACTGCCATTGTTACCCAAGCCAAACCCATTTTCCATGCAAGAAGAGTAGGAGGGAGGAGGGGAAGAAGGGAAGGCATAGGTTCAAGGGCATGAAGCGCCAAAGCTCTCCTCATAGTACTATTCCTCTTCACTCTCTCCCTTCTGAAAAGAAGGGTTGCTTCCTCACCCCAAAAGCCAAGTAAAGAAGGCGCTAGTTGAGACTCCTTTAGAAATTGGCAGATCCTTCTAGAAGGAGGGATAGACATCTAAGTCCCGGGTCAAATGTCCACGTATGCGACGGACTTGCTAGTCTACTGTCTGTGGCTGTCTGAGCTGGGCTGCAGAGAGAGAGGAGCCAGGGTGGAGAGAAGTGGCAGTGGAACAACCTGCACTCCCACGAAGATCATTGGATTTGAGCCACTGCTCCACCTGGGAGGGCAGCCAGTTGATGAGGGGTCCCCAGATGCAAGAGGCTGTAGGGTCTACCATGCAGGTGGGAACTGAGAAATGTTGGAAGCGATCAATCCAGGCGCTCATCAGTGCATTATGCAGTGAAGATCCATGTCTCAGAGAAAGTAAACAAGGGCCCTATGAGAGAAGTAGCATTTGAATGTCTGTCTTGCCAAGTCACACACAGGATTTCACAGTTAAGCAGGTCACCCCAAAGTGACACACAATAGTGTATTAAATTCCATTGCCATTTACACACACACAGAAAGAGCATTTGCTCTTTGTAACCTTTAATTTTTCTTTCCTATCCCAACACAGACAAAATAGAATCCAGAAGTTAGAGAAAAGAGGTGAAAGGGCAAACCAAGCCCCCTCCCTGTTTTGAATGCCTGTGTTGAGGGAAGAGAATGGTGTATAGTACCACACTGGAAAGGAGACTGAAGTTTTTAACTGGACTGGATTGGACTAGAATGACTAGAAAGCTATGGGATCTGACTGTATCACTTTGGCACAAGGTATGTAGTTGAAGAAGGTAACTAAAAAAAAACTTATTTCATGTTTATACCACACTGTTATAGACCAAATGTTTGTGTCCCCCCAAAATTCCTATGTTGAAACCTAGTCTCCAATGCAATGAGATGTAGGTGGGGCCTTTGGGAAGTGATTAGGTCATGAGGATGGATTCCTAATGAAGGGATTAGTGCCCTAATAAAAGACACTGTAGAGAGTTCCCTTGCCGCTTCTTCTATGTGAGGACACAGCAAGAAGACACAGCATAGAAGACAGTTATCTATGAACCAGGAAACGGGCTCTCATCAGACACCTAATCTGCAGGCACCTTGATCTTGGATTTCCCGGCCTCCTAACTGTGAGAAATAGCTTTCTGTGTTTAAATCTCCCAGTCTACCATATTTTTGTTATAGCAGCCCAAACAGACTGAGATACACACCCCAAATTCAGACCATTCAATAAACCACCTAGATGGATATTCTGTGAAAAACAAACAATGAAAAAGTGTTCTTTGGTAAAATAAGATTGGAAAACGATGTAAAATGTAATCCTCCCATCCCCCCGACCCCCTTAAAGTAGCCACCGCTGCTATCACCACCATGCTGAAACTGACAGACAATCAGTATATTACAGACTCTGTGAAGTTCTGGCAGGAAAGACTATTTGATTGTATTCATCTCAGCATTTCTCTATCTTGTTTATCAATAGAAAGAGAAGGAGGGAGATGTTACATCCTATGGGATGTTGATGTTCTATGAAGGACAGCTTGGGAAGTAAATGCTGGAATAAACACAGTTTGTGCTGTGTAGTGTAGGATGCAGTGCTATGAGGCGACAGATCAAAGAGATTACCTGATCACTTTTTCATATTTTATTATATGACATCATGGTTAATAAAAGTAACTTTGGACATATTATCATTCATAAAGATAATAATAACTAATCTTTACTGGATGCTAAATACCTTCTGAAGATTTTCCATACATTATCATATTTAATCTTCCCAAGAACCCTGAGGCAGATACTATTCATATCCCCAGGTAATAGTTGAGAAAATGGAGGCCAAGTTTACACAGCTAGGAAAAGGCCTTAACCCAGGTCTGTCAGACCCAAGCCCTGCTCTGGACCATTGGGATACATTGCTCTATAGCCCTATTTTTCTCTGCACTCTTATGGGAAATTATCCAGACTGTGATTCTAATATTACTCACCACCACATTGAATAATCAGTCATAGCAGTGAACTTCGTGGCAATTAAATGATCCTTACTTTTCCAACCAGCTTATTCAGGCTCAACAACAATGTAAGGGCCTGCGTAATAAGTGTAGTAGTGATTTGAAATTGATATAAACTACAAGAGAAAGGCCGAAGGGAGGCTGAGCAGCTGTACACTTCGGAAATGTTAAGGTTCCTCTGGGTGGCATATTATACGAGTCTCTGTGTGTGCTTGACGGAGTGGGATGGGTACGGGGATAATATTTATCTTCAATATACACTGAGTATGAGAAAATTGGTTGCAGATGGCTCACAGCTGTGAGGAATACCTTTGTTTCATTTGAAACTTGTTATAAATCTGTTCCTTAAACTACCTGCTCCAATGACTTTTAATTTAGAGGATGTGGGGTAAGTCCCTGGATCTGACCCCCATATATCATCATAAAAGTGGTGGTGGTGTGGCTTGGCCTGGAAACCCCTGGGAGAGGCCCTAGATTTATCGAAGGACTAGGTTACCACCTGTGCTTTGGGGAGTTTAAGTAAAGGCTTTTATTGATTATCAACATTGTAAAGAAGAAATCAATTTTTACCAAGAGGGGGACTGAGGGAGAAAAATCCCCTTTGGCTAATAAATTTTTAAAAAGAAGTTAGGTTAAAATTATTCTTTTTTTCTCTGAGAGCATTTTGGAAAGTGGAACTATTATTCCATAAGTTAAAGAAGTTTGGACAGAAATGGAAAAGATACAGTTTTTGTGGGTAAGCAGTTTAACTGGTTTCTGTCTAGAAGGGCAAGTAAGATTGAATAAATATCTAGCGGTACATTTTTAGGGGGTTGGGGTGGGGTGATGGGGGGAGATAAGTGGATGATAATCAAATGAGTTCTTTGGTTTCATAAAGTCCAAATTAATGGATCTCATGTTTGGAAAGTAAAACTTCTTTTTTCAGCTATGTTTTTGTACCCTACAGCAAATTGTCATTACATCTTATAAAGTGACCCCAAAAAAGTGTCTTAAATGTTGGCAGTTGCTATAATTTCTATATTAAGTTTTTAATTTCAAGGGTCCTTTTACACTAACTCTTTGAAAGTCAAAAGCTTTGAACTTAACATTTTCTTCTGACTCCTTGAAAGTTTTGAGAAGACTTGTAGTGAATAGGGGTGTATCCTCTACAGCTGCCTCCCTTTCTCCCCATCGCAGCCAGCACATCAGTCTTCTCAGAGAACTGCCCAGGAAGTCAGTAGGCAATGGACCTCCCCTAGAGCTGCATCAAAATAGAGATCTAGATCTTAAAAAACCCTATGAACCACTTACACGTTTTTCTGTCACACACAAGCCATCCAAAGGAAAAACGAAATTCATCTTAACGAGCAACCAAAGAACGGAATGCAGGAGGCCACCACAAGGTAACAAAGGACCCCAGTGCTGCCCTGGCATTTCTCGTTCAAAGATTTTCTCCAACGTTCATATGCATGAAATTAGCAAGAACTTTTATTTTTTTATTTTTTATTTTTTTTGCGGTACGCGGGCCTCTCCCTCCTGTGGCCTCTCCCGTTGCGGAGCACAGGCTCCGGACGCGCAGGCTCAGCGGCCATGGCTCACGGGCCCAGCCGCTCCACGGCATGTGGGATATTACCGGACCGGGGCATGAACCCGTGTCCCCTGCATCGGCAGGCGGACTCTCAATCACTGCGCCACCAGGGAAGCCCAGCAAGAACTTTTTTAAGAGCAATTGCCATAATTTTGAATAAAATTTAGAAGCCTGGAGCAATGAAGAATACCTCTGTTTGCAATACAAATGGTTGCCACGGATAAAAATCGATATTATGCTCCTAACTTCACTGGATGTGTACTTTAAGATATATCATCAATTCAATCCCTACAGAAATAGTCTCAAAAGAGAGCAAAAATGCTTGGTTTTACCAAATAAATATTTTTTTCCTAATAGTCTAAAATTTTTAATTTCTGTTTTATATTATGTTTCTTTATTTTGTGATCAGATTTGCTGATTTTATGGTAGAAATTGGCTTCCAGGGACAAATCCTTAAGTTTATTATTGCACTATAGAAAATAAAGGTTTTATTTATTATGGCCCAACTTATGTCTGTCCAGGAACTATTTAGTCATATTTTGGGGAGAGATATCATCCATCAATTCAATTCAAGGTGTTAATACATGTTTTTATTTCCCTCTAATATGACAATTTAAAAAAATTTCCAGTTTGCAGGAAAGGTAACCCACATGTTTTAGCACAATACTTCTCAAATTTTAATGTGCCTGTAAACTACCCAGGGATCTTGTTAAAATGCAGATTCTGATTCATTGACTTGGATAGGGCCTGAGATTCTATTTTTCTAACAAGCTAACAAGACGATACTGGTGTTACAAGTTTAACATCTCTGGTACTTGGATGAGGGGGAGAAAAGGAAATTTCCTAAATAATGGAAAAAGCACAGCACAAAACACTGAGTACCTTGATGTTTTAGTGTCCACCTATAAATGTCTTTAAAATGAATACAAATATATAGTTAGAGCCATAATGATAATAAATATATTTGGTTAAGGACTGTGTAAAGAATTATAGCAAAAGAGCACCAGATTGGAAATCAAGAGAGTCTGGTTCTAACTTTAGCTCTGCCACTAATTATGTGAACTTGGGCAATTCAACCACACAATCTGGTTCTTGGTTTCCTTATCTCTATAATGACGTAGGCATGTCCTCAACTAATTATAGCACCAGAAAAAATATGATTTGCACGTTTATGAAAACATAAAGTGCTGCAGTTAAGAAAGATAAATTGGCTCCTTCCTCTACTGTTATTGTATTTTCTGAAAAGCAGATTAACAATCCCTACCTTTCAACAAGAATTCCACCTCTAGAGATTAATCCTGAAATATAATCAGAGGTGCACACAAAGAGAGGTAAGCACAGCTTTATCGTAACAAAAATTCAGAGAAAAATCTGTGTCCAAAAATGTAACTAAAGTATTAAATTAAGTATGGTTCATCCACATGATGGAATGTCCCCCAACAATTTTAAAAACATTTTTAAGGGTATTGTGATAAGACTTTATGTAGTAGGTATATGGGAAAAATTCTGGAAAGAAATAGACCAGATTTAAATAAGATTTTGTACTCCTCAAATTTTCTTTAGTGTGCATCTAATAGCTTGATAATCATAAATAAGATTTTTTAACTCTCAATGAAAATTGGGAAATCATCATAGATAATAATGTGTCATTTGCTCTCACCCTCAAAAAGTTGAGTGAAACCATTTCTTAGGTCCTTTCCAGCTCTAAAATGCAATTGTTCTATAACTGGGCCTCTTTTTCTAACAAAGCACACTGAAGAATTGAAACAACCATCCAGGTAATCATTTAAAAGTCAGAGTTTTCCTTTATATTAAGTTTTCAGTGAGTGAAAAAATCTCCTTATGAAGCTTATGTAATACCCAGCTGATTGACTCACTCATCCATCTATACATTGACCCTTTGGGAATTAAATCTCACAATCCTGTGTGAGCTCCAGAGGTGTCTCAGTGTTTTTTCTTTCTCAATCTTGTAATCACCAAAGTGTTGTTTGACTAATGCAAATTTAAATATCTATCAAAAAGCAGAGGAATTATCAAGTGTTAAAAATCTACAGATTGCCACAAATTGCTGGCATTGGGGTATAGGACGAATTAGCCTTGTAGGTCGAGAGTGGTACATACAACAGGCTTTTACTTAGTAATCTATGAAGGCGCGTTTTGGTGAAATGTTTGACGATGTAAATGAGACTGTGCAATAATGGACTTTGCTATAAGCAAATGTATACTTTCTCAAAAACCAACTGAACTGTAAATGCCTTATAATTAGAACAAAATCCTAAGATGAGTTCTGACTTAACATCTATACATCAATCTATGTTAACCTCTCTCTCCCTATGACCTGAAACAGTCAATGTACAGTGTAATGTCTGCAGCAATTGTTAGTTTGGGGCTGAATGGTCCAGTGCTTGTTCATTCTCCTGAAGTTGGGCGAGCACTCAAAGTCTGCATTCCTCACACTATCAGGGTGCCCAGGGCCTCTTCACACATTTGCAAGATAGTGTGGATGAGTAGGTGGTGAAATCCCAAATAAATTGATACTGTTAAAAATGTTTTAAATGTCTTAAGTCAACAATTAATAAAATGCAAATTTAATTAGAATATTTCTTGATAAAAAGATCAATCATAATGTTTAAGATATGAATGTGATATTATAGTGCATATAATTGATACATTTTCTATTGAAGCAGTGAATCCGTTCTTTTGATACTAATATGCAGAAAAGGTGATTTCCTTTTGAAAACTCACTGAAAAACCGCTGACACCACTTCCTAGAATACGGGGCCATCAAGATTCCATTTTGAAGCAAAGTGGTCATGTTTAATATTAGGTTCAAAGGAGTGATGATAAGCTTGGTTTCCCTTATCTTTGTTGCAATTTTGAGTCATACCCCAATTAGCAATTTATTCGGTCCTTGGTTTAAAAAAAAAAAAAAAGCTTAGTATTTTGTAAACTGATTAATAAGACCAAGTTATACGTGTGTGTAATTTTATGTGTTTTCTATTATAAGTAAAGCCATTTGTACTTTGAAAAAAAATGTTTTAAATGTGTATATCATTTAGTGTTTGCCTATTAATTGTTTTTGTTTCTCACTTGGATAGAAAGAAGCCAAGTGGAAAGTTGTTGGATGTGTGAATCTCAGACCTGTTTTAAAAAGCTTAGAAAATTATTGAGATGATTGACACCATTTGACTTGCTGGTGTTAAGGAATTAGACTTCAGTTTTCACTTTCCAGCTGGTTCAGTCATTTGACTTGTCCTCAGAAATGAAAATGTTTAAAAACTCTCACAAAGTGAGGGTGAGAGGGAGATGCAAGAGGGAGGGCATATGGGGATATATGTATATGTATAGCTGATTCACTTTGTTATAAAGCAGAAATTAACACACCATTGTAAAGCAATTATACTCCAATAAAGATGTTAAAAAAAAATAACTCTCACAAAGAATTCACCTGGACTTTCCCACTGTCACTTGGAGTCATTGTGTGTAATGATATCGCATGGCCTCCCTGTAACTTGTGTTCTACGTGACACTTAGGATATCATTTTGCAAGTGACTTTACACCTACAAATTTTTAGAATGATGACTTCGTTTTTATAAAAATGATACACATTCATGACAAAAAAGTTTTAAGCAACAAGGAAAAGTATAAAAAAAGAAAACCACAGATGATCCCAAGTCTTACCACCTGATAATAAACATTTTTAATATTTGATGAATATTATATCTCTATACATATACAGCTGAACCTTGAACAATGCAGGTGGTGGGATTGCGGTTAGGAGTGCCAACCCTCCACACGGTCAAAAATCCATGTACAACTTTATTTAGCCCTCCATATCTGTGGTTCCACCATACCCGGGGTTCTGTATCCACAGATTCAACCAACTTCGGATCATGTAGTACTGTGGTAACTACTTATCGAAGAAAATCTGCATATAAGTGGACTTGCATCATTCAAACGCATGCTGTTCAAGGGTCAACTGTATAAACAAATGGAGAGAGAGAGAGAGAGGGAGAATGACAGATCATACTGTACAATATTTAAATTTGGGGTTGTCTTTAGGATAAATCCTGATTTTATTTTTTTTATATCTAAGTCCTGTTCCCAAGTTGTCCTAAATACTTTCACAGTTTCGTCTCCCACTAGTGTTGATCCTTCCATTTCAGAGAAAGTGCTTAACACGTTCTATGAGCTTTTCTGTCTTTTGATATTCACTCTTCCCGATCTTTCCCTTGTGCCCTCCCTGCCCACCCTGAGCAGAAGTGCTCTCCTCCTGCGTCTGGTCTCTAAAACCCACTAATGACCACACCTCTCTTTTGGCACTTACTGTCTGCTTCCTCTTATTGTTAGTTGTCTTTGTGTGACTTAGTATTTTCCCTATTAGACTATAAACTTCCTCAGCACAAGACCTGTATATTCTTTTTTTTTCTTCTTCTTCTTTTTTTTCCAGTCTCCAGGGCTTTCCACACAGTGTGGAGGGCCGTATAGGCAAGTGCTTAACCAATAGCTGTTGAGTGACAATTCCCAGACCATGCAGATGAAAGTCTGCATTATGCAATCATTGGGTGGTTGTGATGTGCTGCCTGCATGCTTTGCAAGGCAGCTGAAGGGTCTGGAGGTATCACAGAAGTGGTGAGGTGTCACTGGAGGATTCACCAATGTGAACTTCGGGACAGATGTTTAGAAACACCTCACCAGGGAGGCTGGGAGCTTAGTTGAGAATGAAGAAACGTGCCTAACAACGGCACTGCCAAATTACATCCCTGAATCGCTTTATACAAACTTTAATTAAATAAGGATGAAGAGCTAACTGTAACATTTTTAAGGAAGTTAATGCATTATGACACCTTGGATTTTTAAAAGAATGAAGGAAAAAACGTTGCAAAGATGAGAAGTAAACAGGAGAGGATTGCCCTTTGAGAGAGGGGGAAATAAGCAGAACTTCCTCTGGGGGAAATATGGGCAAAGAGAGGGCAAAGTGAGGGCAGGCAAGAAGGTGTAGTTCTTTGTCTAGCTGAGTGTCACAAACCTGCTGAAAAATCCTGCTTACGTGAAAGGGAGCAAAACCTTCGAGGGAGTGAGACCCATAATTGAGACCACATGTAAACCTGTTTTCAGGCTTTTCATGGATTGAAGAATGAAGAGTATGAAGACAATCTTAGGAGCCCATTTGCATTGCTGAATAATACACAGCAGTTCTACTTTTTCTATGTATGAAGATATATTTCATTGGACAAGAAAAATATCAGGCTGATTTCTGAATCTTGGTTTCCAGATACCTTTTAAAATTTCTATCTATATAGTTTTTACATGCTCCTGAAGATATTAATGATTCAACCAGTCTCTGAGAGTACAGATAGTTTCTGAAATCAGAAGGTATTATGGATGCCTCAAGCATCACCCAAGTCCATGCCACTCTGGACCAAAGACTCTGCCACCTCCCTTTAAGACAAGCTCCAGGAAAATACTCTTTGTTTTCCTCTGGTTCTACTCTCAGATGAGAAAGGGGATAAAAGTGGGGAATGGCTAGCCTACCATCACAACCCCTGTCATATCAGACAAGTATTCAGTCTACTTTGCCCAAGTGTGTTACGGTCTCCCGTCTGAAACAAATTGTTTTCTCTCCAGGAGCTGAGAGGACATAGATGAGAACAGATTTGGGGTCAGATATGCTTGATTTGGGATCTTGACTTTGTGATTGGAGGATGTCATTTAGTCCCTCTGAAGCTCAGTTACCTCTTCAATAAGGTGGAAATAATAAGAGCTGCCTCATAGGATCACTGTTATACTGAGTGGCGTAAGCATCACAGACAAGCTTGACACCTCTGTTCCACCCCCATAGGACCTAAGAGGCTACCAGGAACTGCACTTGTTCTGTCTGACAGTAGCCTCATCTCCAAGACTGAATAGAATGTAAGTTATCCAACAAATCTTTCCACAATCTTGGCCTAGAAATAAGAAACTCTAGGAAATCTAGGTTGGTTACTTGAGCGGAGGAGATAAAATGTGGGTGGTGGTATTTAGCCTTGTGCATCGCCAAAGCAGGAAAAGCTGCCCAAAGAATAAGAGAAAGAGGTAAGGGGACGACAAAATAAAATGAGAGAACACGTCCCCTGGGTTCGGGTTAGCTGACCAGTTCTTTGTCCCTGTTCTTCATGATATTTTGCTAGCTTCCTGACCTTATAGCCAGGAGTTAATTCAATAGGCTCACATTGAATCCCTTTACACATGAAATAGTTAGAAACAGATTTCTATCACTTAGCACTCAAAAGAGATTTGACTAAAACCATATCTTAATGTCCCTAGAATAGCATCTAACACGTGGTGATTAGCTCTTTTGGTAACTGCTTTATGTGCTTGAGTGTGAAGTCCTTAGAAATCTTTAAGACGCTTGTTAGGAAACTCCAGGAAAGAACTGAAACATCATTTTTACTGGTTTGAGGTGGGTTTGCCAAAGCAATTGATGGAGATGTATCTTTGGATGATAAAAATACTAAGACTATAAAATCGAGTTTACAATGAGACATGTTGACTCATCTAATTTGGGATTTATCCCTTCCTTGTTTTCTAAATTCATGTTTAGCCAAACAATATGGGCAAAATATAATAAGTGAATAATAAAATTATCCAAAAATATTTTTAGTCTGTGAAATTATATCAGATTCTCAAGACACAGACGATTATAGTGCTTCCCTCTCGAGAACATACTTACTTTCTATTAAAGGGTACCATCCATTGTGCCCTACACATAAAAGACATTATCTAGCTCTCTCCAAGAGTTCCAAAAAGGAATGTGGCAAGAGAATCTGGCAGGTTATGAAAAAAGAAATGAAAAGCAGGAGATCAGATGAATGGGGACTTTTCCCAACTTAATTTTACAAAAGTTTTTTTAAGCTGGTACAACATACAAAGTATTGGTGAATACGTAAAAAGATAGTGAGACTCTGCTCTCTAAGAGACTGCAGTTTAATAGGCGAGATAAGACAAGTGTACCAAATAAGAAGTACAAATTCAGTACAAACTAAGAAGTCTGGGAATGCACTACAAGGGAAGTATGGAAGGGTAGCAGGACATGCCACCCCAAAATATGTCGCTCTGGTATATTGATTACTTTGAGCTAAAGGCACTTGAGAAAACAGCACTTGCAGGGGGAGGCTTTCTCTGAACTTCCCTTATCTGCCTAAAGACAGGCCCTCCTTGCCCCTCGCCCCCCCCTCCCCCAATACTCAATTGTCACAGATCCCCTGCCAGGGAGTTTCATCAACTGGGGAAGACTGACTCTCATCACAGGACAGGAGTCTAGAAGTGGACACCATAGCCTGACTAACCTTGTCACAAACTATCACACCTCCCACCTATTCTTCTAAAGGCCCATTCAGCTTTCCTAAAAATCATTTATTCTTCCCTGAGAATCCTACATCTTCCCTTTGCTTTCCCTATAAGATGCTGTTTGATCCTGAATTAGAGGTCACCTCGGGGAGTTACTCATTTTCCTCTGGGTAGCCCATGAGGTATACAGGTTAGTAAACTTCTGTTTATTTTTCTCTTGTTAACATGTCTTTTATTACAGGGGTCTCAACTAGGAACTCAGAAGGGTAAAGGGAAAATTATTTTTCCTGCCCTGCAATACCAAGGCCTACAGTAGCACAAAGCAGAGGGCCACCAGGTTGAGGGCATAAGGGAATTTAAAGCCAAACATAGCATTTGAGCTGAACTTTTCACAGCAGGTAGGTTCTGGGACAGGAATGGGACAGAAGAGAATGAGAAACAGAATTCATCTCAGAATACCCTGTTCCCTCTACCTGGAACACCCCCCCCCCAACCCCCTTCCCATCCTAACCAACTCCTACCTTAAGACTTGGCTCACATGTCTCCTCCTCCAGAAAACATTTTATGATCAATTTCTTCTGCTGAAGTGCCACTGAGCTACTCAGCTCTGTGCTTCTTCCCATCACAACCTTTATCCATCACATTACAATGGCCATTTATTGGTCTGAGTCCCCCATTAGACCAACACTTCTTACATACTGATATAGATTAATTACTTTTCAGATGTCTCACCAGTTTGTTACTAATAATCATTACAATTCCAAACTTTACCTTTTTTTTTTTTTTTTTTGATAGTTTAGAGAATTCTCCTGGTATCCCCACGATACCTTTCACACAACTTATGCCACTTTTACTTGGCTGGGAGAAATAACATGCCTACTTGAGAATTTAGGCCATTGTTCTAACCTTCCAGTTCCTCACTTATACAATGGTCCTGATGTTGCTAAACTTGATGTATCACCATAATCTGTTTGGCTTCAGCAAAGCTGTGACATTTACATCATGGCAGGCAAGACATTTATTAGTGGCATAGAAAATCTACCCACTTGTGCTGCAATTTGTATAGTGATATTCAAAATATTTAACAGCCCATAGGGTGTGGGCAGTGACCAGTTAGAACACACACGGGTAGTGTTAGAACATGGTCCTAGAGCCTCTTCTCCCCACTACTCTGCACATGATAACCTTTATTTATTAGAATAAGCAGAAGTCTGGACAATCTCAGGGAAGGAGCCAGGATAGCCAGGGCTGCAGGAGATATCTGAGGGCTCAGAGAAGCTGTTATTTGCCAACTGATATGTATTTCAAGACATTTAACAACTGGACAAACTGTACTGTTGTGTGCCTAGCAAATACCAGTGCTACCAGATGAAAAGGAGAATTGGAGCAATTAATTTTGAAAAAAGAAAACACCCAGATTTCATGTGTGCTGGGACCCTGGAGAGGATTCCTAGACTGTGTTCCATGAGAAAATATAGCTCATAAGATATCTCTAGATGTGCCAAGAGAAAGGTTTCTATGGGCAAGTAAGATTTGAGTACAAATTATACTCCTCTTGTGTTCCACAGCACATGAGTGAATTACAAGTCCTGGAGTAAAGAAAACTCTTGAACTTTGTTTAGCCCAAGTATTTAACAAACTTACTTCCCCAAGGGAATCCCTTTACCATGACATGATTTCACTTTGGAAGGACACAAAGGTTCTATGAAACAACGTTTGGGAAATATAACTTCATATATCCTCTCCACATTTAGATACACCCAGGGTGGTGAGTTCTCACAGACAGCTCACCACTGATGTATACAAAGGCCAGATTTGTCCTGCTGCCATCATTTTCCAGAGGTTTCTCTTATACTTTATTTCACAGGCTCAAGAGTTTGGCCACTTGCTTACTTGTTTCTAACACCCAGGAAAGTCCTCAAACACTAACCCCTAGTGGTCAGGGGTCAGCAAATGCTTCCCATAAGGAGCCAGAAAATCAGTATCTTCAGTTCTGTGGACCGTCACGCCTTCTCACTCTGCATTATGACAGAGCAGCAATAGACACAAATAAATGGGCATGGCTGTGTTCTCAAAGACGTTGTTTACAAACATAGGCAAAAGGTCAGACTTGTCCTGTTGTCTACAGTTTGCCAAGCCCTGATCTAGGCTGAAGAAACAGTAGCTTCCTCAGCCTCCCCTCTTTTGGCCTCAGAATGGTCTTTGCTCTATTTGCATCCTAGATCTCAGAGATAAGTTAACTTGAGATTCATATATCAATAGAGATAAATGAACCGAACGAGGCCTTGTTACTATTCAAATCTATAAGAAGAAATGAAGTTGGGCTATAGAGGGCAAGAAAATTCCAAATGGCAATACAAACTATGCACCAGGGAGTACAAGTAGAAA
Source organism: Delphinus delphis (assembly GCF_949987515.2). Classification (NCBI taxonomy): domain Eukaryota; kingdom Metazoa; phylum Chordata; class Mammalia; order Artiodactyla; family Delphinidae; genus Delphinus; species Delphinus delphis. The sequence continues at coordinate 42,216,302 of NC_082687.1, read as the reverse complement.
AGACCTTTCCCTGAGCTCCCTGAGATATTTAAAATTAGCCTCACTTCAGCTACTTCCAAGAAACATTTGGGGACTGAAAGCCTAATGACAATTCTTTGGCTGAGAATCAGGTAGCTGTCAGTTCAGTGATTCCGCTGTTTGCTACTATTTTTACTTGATAAGCAGAACCTTGTACAATACTTGGGCCTAGATATGAGGCAAGATCATCCGTGATTCGTGATTTAGAGACGAGAGGGCCCCATCTCCAGGTTGACCCGTGTTCTGGTTTCTTTGGCAGAAGTATTGTAGGTGTTTTCAATTAGGGGAAAGCAAAACCTCCAGAGAGTAGGGCTTTAACCCAAATAAAACCTCCCCTTGAATATAATTTCCCTGTCTCTCTCTGTCTCTGTCTCTCTCTCTCAATCTGTAAATCTGTATGTGTGTGTGGGTGTGTATATGTGTGCAAAACGGTTGAGACAGCTGCATTATACAGGTGGCATCCTAGGCAGTAAATAATATGGCTTTTATAGATGGCTTGAGACACACAGTCTCAGAGCAATTAATTTTACCACTACACATTTGACCTAAGAACACTTTTTATCACAGCAGGAATTCCTTATCAAATTCTCAGGTGCAGGTGCCCCATAAACACCTTGGAGGCATACGGACCTCGTGGCTGAGATGGCTAGTAACTCAAGAAGAGAGTAAGAGGTGGCCTGGGAAGAAAGAGAAGTACCAAACACTGACCCCAGCTCAAAAAGGCAAACCCGAATAATCAAAGCCACCCTTCCGTGAAGTTTGTATATTCCTCACCCAGTCATAGTATTGGAAAACCTTAACAATTTAGAAGTCAGCCATCATGGGGAAAGATTTGCTTTGTTGTCATAAGGCATGCAGAATCGAAGAGTTACAAGGGACTATATTTATATTTCCAAAGAATTGACAAAAATTAGCAAGTGGAGGACAAGGAAGTCAGTCGGCTGGCAAATCGGGGCTAAGGAGTGCTCACCAACAACGCCAGCCAACAAAACATTTCATAAAACTCATAGGGCTGGAAATATATGCATATATGTATTTAAATATATCTTTAAAAATTTATATACTTAAAGAAACAAAGGGCTTCCCTGGTGGCGCAGTGGTTGAGAGTCCGCCTGCTGATGCAGGGGACACGGGTTCGTGCCCCGGTCTGGGAGGATCCCACGTGCCGCGGAGCGGCTGCGCCCGTGAGCCATGGTCACTGAGCCTGCGCGTCCGGAGCCTGTGATCTGCAACGGGAGAGGCCACAACAGTGAGAGGCCCGCGTACCGCAAAAAAAAAAAAAAGAAAAAAGAAACAAAGATATCCATCTGTCTCTGATACTAGTGACAATTAGTTTTATTTATTCATAAATTGTGTCTTATCTGCTGAAAACTCCTAGTCCAATTTTCTCTACTTATATTAACTAAACAAAGATTTACTCAACTGGACACATAATCTATAAATTAGGGATTCCACCAGAATTTATGTCAGGGTGTTTTATTGCTTGTTTGTTTTTCTATTAAATGGCTGCTGGGGCATGACATTCTTGTTAAAAAAACAAAAACAAGGGCAAGAAAAACTATTACAATTATTTTCGAGACCCATCCAAACCCTGACACTTTTCTAAGTTCAACAAACATTTTTGATGGGCCCGAATGACTGTGAAATGAAGAAATCACTACAGTGAAAGCAAAGGTGCCGGAAAGCATTTATTCATTGACTGTCTGTGGTCTGTGAGCCTCTCCCAAGACAGAGATCCTCATCTTCTGGGAGAAAGGAGAGAGTTGGAAGGACAGGAAAAGCATTAAACGAGAAAAATCTGACAAAAACTACTCTTCTGAATCTGAGCCCATATGTAAGTTTCATGTAGAATCATAAATTTAGAGATTTAAAACCCCTCTTCTGCTAAAAAATGGTAAAGGGATTATATTATACTTCTTTAACTCTTACTTAAAATCTTCCTTTTTATTATGCCTTTTATATCCACTATGTCATTATATAAATAAAATCATTTCAGTTTCTTCCTGACCAGAGGATCCTGACTTTTGATGACTGAGGGCCTGATCTCAGGGGAGGAACTAAGTGACTGATGTGGGACACACATACCATCAACACATAACTAATTAGAAATAATTAGGAAAAGAAATCCCAAAGGCAGCTTTTAACCCACATGTCTTTCTAGAAAAAGTTTATTCTTTCTTTAGAGTCTAAAATGCTGGTTTCAAGTACTTACTATTTCATGCTTTTTCTCAAAAGTTTGAAATGTTTGGCACCTCATAAGCCTCGCAATGATTCCCTCTCTTTTGAAGGGCAAAGCATAACAGACATCCTCTTTTAAGGAATAACTGCTAATAAGATAAAAATGACACAATATTTTTTCTTGGATTTTATTGGTACTTGGGCATCTGTCTTTTCTCCGCAGATAATGTGGTATATCCATTCAAGAGGACCATAAATATGAGAATCTTCTAATTTATTTGATCTAAAGCCAAAAATACTTGCACGTCCACCATGTGACTGGAGCTAACTGAATATGCCAGACACACAGATTTACAGCTCAATTCTACACGTGTTAGTTGGAGAAAGAAACCATGCTCCATTGAACTATGATGTCATGAACACACCCCATACATTTTTTAATTAAAAAAAAATAATGGTGAGATTACAACTCTATGTCCATTATACTTGAAAAACTGGGAAAGAGAAATAGGTTGAGGACATATCCTGAGGCAGAAGGCACATTCCTTTAGCATGGCTTGAGGAAGCCCAAAATCTTCTCCTCTCTGCCCACTTTATCTTTCTGTCTGCTTGAAGAACTTTCCCAGATTCCCCTGTGTTTCTTCTATCTCCTGGATTCTCAGAACGACTTCCCCCAGGTGTCCCAGGGGCGTGCTGGAACCAACTCCTGCCTGCTCACGTGCGTTGACCCTGTGAGTCTCTTCCCGACTCCATGTTCAGTGACCACTTTGTAGCTTGAAATCAGCCATGGTGGGAGTATTTACACCATGGAAATTGGCAAATACTACAGATCAGGGCGTTTTTTCTCCCTGGAGATCCAGCCAGTTGTTAAACCTATACTAGCACACCAGTGTCTTGGACACATCTCTCTACTCTTTCTCCCTCCCCTTCTCGCATCTCAAATCCTATCCTCAGACGACCACACACTTGAAACACTCCAATAAGCAAATTTACCAAATTATTAGTGGAGAAAGAGGTATTTAATGTACTACCTCTGTCAAGCATATGTTGAACACCATCTAATGATAATGCCTTAACCCAAAGTAAACAATCTCTGTCTGTTAAAGTCTGGGTGTTGCTGAGGGATAGTGCTTTTGTCTACGACAAACTTCTCAGCATCCTTCAAAGTATGCCATCAAAACAGCTAGCGACTCCCCCTTAAACCAGTGTTGACAAAGGATATTGAAAGCAGGGTCGGAAAAACTATCTGGATAGACAGCCCCATGTTGATTGAAGTACAGAGACAACCTTTTTGAGATAGAAAGGAGAAGCTGATTTTCAAATAAATAAATATCTTGTTACCACAGGAGGAAGAGTAAAGAAATAAGAGTGTTTCTTTGATGCTGTCCATTTTATAATCAATAATTTTTTTTGAAAATATATTTATTCCAACACTACATTGATACCATATTTCATGAAATCTAAGATATCATTGGTTGCAAGATATACCATTATATTCTATATCACCAAGAAAGGAGGTAACATTGCTACCTATTAAATGATGACCCAAAGTTTTCCGCTCACTCAGAATTTTTCTTTTTATATTTATTGCAAGAGGCTTTTTTAGATTTGTTTGGACAGGTTTTATTATGCATTTCTCTTGTGCATGCCTAAAATGAAAAATCTATGCAAAATAAGCTGGTTAAAGAATGTCCAAAATTCCCTGTCTTTGAGAATTGACTTTTCTGAGTCACTTTTTGACTGAGAGTCCTGGGAGTCCATGCAACACATGATATACCACATTTCTTAAAGGACTGCAATACAGTAAGTCCCCTACATACAAATGAGTTCCATTCTGAGAGCACGTTCGTAAGTCCACTTTGTTGGTAGGTCCACAAAGTTAGCCTAGGTACCCAACTAACAAATTCGGCTATATAGTTCTGTACTGTAATAGGTTTATAACACTTTTCACACAAATAATACATTAAAAAAACAAACACAAAAAATAAAGAAAACATTTTTAATATTACAGCACAGGACCTTGAAAAGTACAGTGGTACAGTACAACAGCTGGCATACAGGGGCTGGCATCTAGTGAAAAGAAGAGTTCCTGACTGGAGGAGGGAGAGGAGGTGGGAGATGGTAGAGCTGAAGGATTGTCAGCAATAGGAGACAGAGGACAAGCTCCAATTCTACTCACACCTGACATTGATGGAACTCACGTTTGCATCTTTGAAAGTTGGCAACTTGAAGGTTCATATATAGGGGACTTACTGTACTGGTCCCAGCATTTTCCTCCAAACTGCTGTCACAGGTGATGATGCACACACTCAGGCAGGCTGAGCACCTAGCCTGGCTGATTATGTCCCAATTTCAGAGACTGTATATATAGATTTGGTGGAGGTGAGCGGAGGCTGAGGGCATCTTAGAATCAATGAAATATGACCGTTAGGGTCTTAGGTTTAGAAACCAGACCTAAGGTCTAGGCCCAGAAGAGAAGTCAGCTCTGTGGGGTCTTTGCTTGCCTTTAGATCCAACTAAAGCTGAGTGTAGGCTAGAATTACCTGGTCAGGGGGAGGTGATTAAATCAGAATTTCTGAACTGAAAAACTAACTTACAGTAACACAATTGGTTGGAGACAATAAATTTAGTTAACAATTAACATCCTTTAATCACCCTGGAAATATGTAGTTTTATTAGTCCCCAACGATCCTAAACTACAGCTCTCCCTCAAACTGATTTTCCCCTCCCTTCTTTTTAACAGAATCTTTTTTTTTTTTTTTTTTTTGCGGTACGCGGACCGCTCACTGTTGTGGCCTCTCCCAGGCCTCTCACTGTTGTGGCCTCTCCCGTTGCGGAGCACAGGCTCTGGACGCACAGGCTCAGCGGCCATGGCTCACGGGCCCAACCGCTCCACAGCATGTGGGATCTTCCTGGACTGGGGCACGAACCCGTGTCCCCTGCATTGGCAGGTGGACTGTCAACCACTGCGTCACCAGGGAAGCCCTAACAGAATCTTAATTGCTGTTCAAGTGTTCACCCCACTTCTAGCCCTAGAGGGAGACTCTTGATTATTCTCTGTCAATTAATGAATTCTTTGGCTACTGTTATTATTCCAGAGACGGACAGGGGGTACTTAATCAGACTACAGGAAAGGACTCATACACCATCTTTGAAAGTATAAGGTTTCTCATCTCTCTCTCCTGCTGGGTGTGGCAAGGATGCTTGCAGCCTTGATTACCATTGGCCACCGTCTGAGACCACAAGGGGAACCAACTTGAAGATGAAATAGGCACAGAGCAGAGCAGAGGGATAGAAGGAACCCAGGCCCATGAGGGTACCACTAACTTCAAATTATGAGAGTTAATACATTTCCTGTTTGAGCCACTTTGAGTCAAATTTCTGTTACAGCTAAAAACATCAGATTACACCTCCTTCTCTGTGCATTGTCAAATATCGGGGTTCCAGCTCTGTTTGAACGCTGATGGGCCAGGGATAGAATGAAACTTTTACTGGTGTCTGACCACTTGATTTTTAGGATATTGGGAGGGCAAAGAGTGGAGGAAGGAGCAGAGACAGGATCTACAGATAAAAGGCTTGGAGGACCCTGCTTCCTCCTCTCCCTGACTGTGCGACAAATCCATTCAGCACTTAGAGCGTAGGTTCCTCATTTAGAGGATAAGTCTGTCATGACATTACCACACTAAACCAGGGATCAACAAACTTTTCTGTTACAGGTCAGATAATAAATATTTTAGGCTCAGTGGACCATACCATCTCTGTGACAACTACTCAGCTCCACCATCGTAGGGCAAAAGCGGTCATAGATAATCCTTGAAGAATGAGTGTAGCTGTCTTCCAGTTACGCCTCATTTACAAAAGTGGGTGGTAGGTGGGATTTGACCCGTGGGCCGTAGTTTATGACACCTGAGTTAGATGACATTAAATCACCATCAAAGTAGAGCAGCCAGATATCTTATACCTTCCCATGGTGATGCAACAGAACTACACGGTACCACCTATAAAGGACTTTTGCACCAAACCCCCAAAAACGTTTAACTTCATGTGATTAAAACTAACTTCCAGTTTACAAGAAATACAAGAGCTAAAGAATCAAGTTAGGGGCATCCCTGGTGGCACAGTGGTTGAGAGTCCGCCTGCCGATGCAGGGGATGCGTGTTCGTGCCCCGGTCCGGGAAGATCCTACATGCCGCGGAGCAGCTGGGCCCGTGAGCCATGGCCGCTGAGCCTGCGCGTCCAGAGCCTGTGCTCCACAACGGGAGACGCCACAGCAGTGAGAGGCCCGTGTACAGCAAAAAAAAAAAAAAAAAAACAAAGGATCAAGTTAAATGATACAATGAGAAAATACACAGAAATATCCAGAATGTGGGACATTCAGGATGGACTAAGAACTGCTCCTGATTGAAAAGGATTAAAGTTCAATGCAATGGGTGCACTTTGTTTGAAACCTGAGTCAAACTAACTGTAAAAAAAAGAAAAATTTTTTAATTTATTTTTATTTATTTATTTGGCCAAGCTTCGCAGCATGCAGGGATTGAACCCATGCCCCCTGCGTTGGCAGCACGGAGTCTTAGGCACTGGACCACCAGGGAAGTCCCTAGAACCTTGTATTAAACTTCCGCCACTTCACTTCACTGGAATGTGTCCAGTTAAAAAAAAAATTTGGATTCAATTAAATTCAACAAATAATGATTTTATACCTCCAATATTCCAGACACTCAATTAGGTACAAGATAAATAAGTACTATTTCCATTTAGGAGATTTTATTATGGGCCACTGTCTGTGCTAATGATAATTTTACTTATATTATCTCATCTAATTGTTAAGATGTTTCTACAGTGACTTCTTATCCTCAGTTTGCCATCAAGGAACCTGAGGCAGGGGGATTAAGGGACTTTTTCAAGGCCACACAGCTATAAAACGGCAGGGTTTCTGCCCAGGTGTGTCTGACTCTAAACCTGTGCTCTTACCTCTTTTCTCATGCTCTCTCCTCTCCTCAGGATACTCATGTCTAGTAAACTGGTTGAAGAATCTGAAATTTGAACTCAGACTCCTAAGGGCTGAATTTAGATGCAAGTGACTCCTTGTGACCCCTGACCCAGGAAGTGGTCAAGAGTCCGATTATTCAGTCTCCTCTGGCTCATCTTTTCCAAGTGATGATACAACACTTACCTTCACTAATGTTTGACAAAGTGCTCTTGAAAGGTATTAGATGCCCAACAAGGAACTCCCTTTGACCCTAACCATCAAGACTCCATTTGAATGAAAGCACCCATGTTGGGGGGATAACAAAGCAGTTCCCTTTCTGTGGCTTCACCTCACCTGGGCCCAGTCTCTCAGTTCAACTGAGGAAAGATTAGAATGTTTCTAAAAGAATTTCACTACAAAACAACAGTGGGAGAGCAACCAAAGGTAAGAAAGGAAAACACAAAAGCAGAGAAATGGATGAGTTTCAGAGTATGGGTTCCTGGTGCTAATGAAGCCCAAAGTGGTTTTCAGCTCATGTCCTTTCAAGCACAGATTCTGGTTCCTTCTCATCAGCCCATCAGGACCAGGGCTGGGCCATGCTCTCAGCCATGGTCATTTGCATTTGGCCGCCATGCTAGGCGAGGTCTGGACGGGTCCTCAGACCATTCACAGAGCCACTTTCTCTGGTTTGGCTGGAGGTGTCAGAACTGAAGCAGCCCGGGGTGGGCACCAGGGAGCGGCATTATTTGTCCAATGTGGGACCTTCCCAACAAGTGTTTGAAGAAATGTGTTGACATAACCATTCTTAAGTCAATGATGAAAAGCTACTACAGAAGTAAAAATAAGACCTGTGGGCAAAGGGAGTCAAAGGACTATGCCCGTTTTACTTGCCAGGCGTGGGCACCAGGGAGCGGCATTATTTGTCCAATGTGGGACCTTCCCAACAAGTGTTTGAAGAAATGTGTTGACATAACCATTCTTAAGTCAATGATGAAAAGCTACTACAGAAGTAAAAATAAGACCTGTGGGCAAAGGGAGCCAAAGGACTATGCCCGTTTTACTTGCCCTTCTCCTCTCCCACCCACAGTGCAGGCCCCACCTCAAGCTCATTCCTCCTCACACAAGGTCTCAGACATCTAGGACTCTGAGCTCTGCCAGACTTAACTCCTGCATGCTCTGTCCACCCACCTCCCGGCATTGTCCCCCTGTTTATCCCCTGTGTGAGAAAGGCACTTTTTCATCTAAACTACAATGGTCCTGAGTGGCCTGGGATATCACCTCCTTCACTTCCCGTCATGTTGCTCTGACCCGGGCCCCCCTCCCGCCCCAACTTCGCTCATGAATCTTTTTGGCTCAGTCCTGCTCATTTGCCTAAAACCACGGGTCTGCAATAGCTAGCTCTACTTTCTGGGAAAGCTCAGATGCTTAATCTGTTCTAAGCGAGTATCCATTTCTAATCCAGCCAAGACCTGTGTTGGCTTCAAGAACATCACTGGGGATGCAGCAGGTACAGGGAAGGCAAGAAGACCAGTTAGATGGCACCCCAATACTTAAAAGGGGAGGCAGGAGCATCAGGCCAGGGGGCATGGGAGACAATGACAGTGCCATGGAGGTCGAATCCACCTCGGGCACTGGACCGCAAAGGACCAGATGGGGACTGACATAATCCATGCAGTGCACTTAGAATAATGCCTGTTATATCAGAAGTATGCAATAAATTTAGCTATTATTTTCATTAGATATGTATACTCAATTTGCCTTTCAGGCTGAATAATGCTCTCTATTATTGGTATTCATTATTCAGTCAGGAAAGCATGTCTTCATTTCCAGAAGAAGCATAAAGAAATTTGCTGTAAAATGTTACTCTCCCACTTTCTGCATCAACTTAATATCATTCCTACAGCAGACCCTAAAATTAATTCATATGCAATGACAGATTAGAAAGACACTTTGCTATACGGGAGCAGAATTTGTAAAACCAAATTTGTTAAGGGTGAGTACAGAAATAACTTTCCACATGCCTGGCTTAAAAATTTACCCTAATCCATATCTCTAGTCACCTCTGGCATGTTATTCCACTCTCGTCTCTGTTATAACATGTTAAAACCACTACACCACACTCCCTGATTTTTCCCTCTGCCTATTTTCTTGAGTTCCTGTCATAGCCTCAGGAGGGTGACAGAATTAGTTACATTTCCTACAGAGGTGAAAGGGAGCACATTGCCATCGCCATGCAATGCTTGACTTCCAACAGCCTTTCATCATTAAGAAAAATAAAAACTGTGGCCTTTGCCCCAGGAATGAGGAAGGGATTTTTTTCTGCATGTCTGCCTCCTCTCAGCTCTCAGGTCTGCTTTAGTCAGTATTTACCTGTCAGCCAAAATCATGCTGATGTTGAGCTCCAAGGAATTGAACCAATCTATTTTTCAACTTCCTTGTCAGACCCTTTGTTAGCTATAGCTTTTGGGAACTGAGTATTTTTCTTTTCTTTTTTTTTTTTTAACATCTTTATTGAAGTATAACTGCTTTACAATGGTGTGTTAGTTTCTGCTTTATAATGAAGTGAATCAGCTATACATATACATATATCCCCTTCTCCCCTCCCTCTTCCGTCTCTCTCCCACCCTCCTTATCCCACCCCTCTAGGTGGTCACAAAGCACCGAGCTGATCTCCCTGTGCCATGCGGCTGCTTCTCACTAGCTATCTATTTCACATTTGGTAGTGTCTGTATGTCCATACCACTCTCTCACTTCGTCCCAGCTTACCCTTCCCCCTCCCCTCTAGGTCCATCCACCTCACTACAAATAACTCAATTTTGTTCCCTTTTATGGCTGAGTAATATTCCATTGTATATATGTGCCACATCTTCTTTATCCATTCATCTGTCGATGGACACTTAGGTTGCTTCCATGTCCTGGCTACTGTAAATAGAGCTGCAGTGAACATTGTGGTACATGACTCTTTTTGAATTATGGTTTTCTCAGGGTATATGCCCAGTAGTGGGATTGCTGGGTCATATGGTAGTTCTATTTGTAGCTTTTTAAGGAACCTCCATACTGTTCTCCATAGTGGCTGTATCAATTTACAGTCCCACCAACAGTGCAAGAATGTTCCCTTTTCTCCACACCCTCTCCAGCATTTATTGTTTGCAGATTTTTTGATGATGGCCATTCTGACCGGTGTGAGGTGATACCTCATTGTAGTTTTGATTTGCATTTCTCTAATGATTAGTGATGTTGAGCATCTTTTCATGTGTTTGTTGGCAATCTGTATGTCTTCTTTGGAGAAACGTGTATTTAAGTCTTCTGCCCATTTTTGGATTGGGTTGTTTGTTTTTTTGATATTGAGTTGCATGAGCTGCTTGTATATTTTGGAGATTAATCCCTTGTCAGTTGTTTTATTTGCAAATATTTTCTCCCATTCTGAGGGCTGTCTTTTCATATTTTTTTATGGTTTCCTTTACTGGGCAAAAGCTTTTAACTTTCATTAGGTTCCATTTGTTTGTTTTTGTTTTTATTTCCATTACTCTAGGAGGTGGGTCAAAAAGGATCTTTCTGTGACTTATGTCATAAAGAGTTCTGCCTATGTTTTCCTCTAATAGTTTCATAGTGTCTGGCCTTACATTTAGGTCTTTAATCCATTTTGAGTTTATTTTTGTGTATGGTGTTAGGGTGTGTTCTAATTTCATTCTTTTCCATGTAGCTGTCCAGTTTTCTCAGCACCACTTATTGAAGAGCCTGGCTTTTTGTACTTTTCTAAGAATTTGTCCCTTTCTTCCAGGTTGTCCATTTTATTGGCATATAGTTGCTTGTAGTAATCTCCCATGATCCTTTGTAATTTGCAGTGTCAGTTGTTTCTTCTCCTTTTTCATTTCTAATTCTGTTGATTTGAGTGTTTTATCCCTTTACTTCTTGATAAGTCTGGCTAATGGTTTATCAATTTTCTTTATCTTCTCAAAGAACCAGCTTTTAGTTTTTGATCTTTGCTATCATTTCCTTTATTTGTTTTCATTTATTTCTGATCTGATCTTCATGATTTCTTTCCTTCTTCTCACTTTAGGGTTTTTTTGTCCTTCTTTCTCTAATTGCTTTAGGTGTAAGGTTAGGTTGTTTATTTGAGATTTTTTTTGTTTCTTGAGGTAGGATTCTATTGCTATAAACTTCCCTGTTAGAACTGCTTTTGCTGCATCCCATAGATTTTGGGTCATCATGTTTTCATTGTCATTTGTTTCTAGGTATTTTTTGATTTCCTCTTTGATTTCTTCAGTGATCTCCTGGTTATTAATTAGTGTATTGTTTAGTCTTCATGTGTTTGGATTTTTTACATAATTTTCCTGTAATTGTTATCTAGTCTCATAGCATTGTGGTCAGAAAAGATACTTGATACAATTTCAATTTTCTTAAATTTACCAAGGCTTGGTTTGTGACCCAAGATATGATCTATCCTGAAGAATGTTCCATGAGCACTTGAGAAGAAAGTGTATTCTGTTGTTTTTGGATGGAATGTCCTATAAATATCAATTAAGTCCATCTTGTTTAATGTGTCATTTAAAGCTTGTGTTTCCTTATTTATTTTCATTTTGGTTGATCTGTCCATTGGTGAAAGTGAGGTGTTAAAGTCCCCTACTATGGTTGTTTTACTGTTGATTTCCCCTTTTATGGCTCTTTGCATTTGCCTTATGTATTGAGGTGCTCCTATGTTGGGTGCATAAACATTTATAATTGTTATATCTTCTTCTTTGATTGATCCCCATGATCATTATGTAGTGTCCTGTTTGTCTCTTGTAATAGTCTTTATTTTAAAGTCTATTTTGTCTGATATGAGAATTGCTACTCCAGTTTTCTTTTGATTTCCATTTGCATGGAATATCTTTTTTCAATCCCCTCACTTTCAGTCTCTATGTGTCCCTATGTCTGAAGTGGGTCTCTTGTAGACAGCATATATATGGGTCTTGTCTTTGTATCCATTCAGCCAGTCTATGTCTTTTGCTGGGAGCATTTAATCTGTTTACATTTAAGGTAATTGTCGATATGTATGTCCTTATTACCATTTTCTTAATTGTTTTGGGTTTGTTATTGTAGGTCTTTTCCTTCCCTTGTGTTTCCTGCCTAGAGAAGTTCCTTTAGCATTTGTTGTAAAGCTGGTTTGATGGTGCTGAATTCTCTTAATTTTTTTTGTCTGTAAAGGTTTTAATTTCTCAAATCTGAATGAGATCCTTTTGGGTAATCTTGGTTGTAGGTTTTTCCCTTTCATCACTTTAAATATGTCTTGCCACTCCCTTCTGGCTTGCAGAGTTTCTGCTGAAAGATCAGCTGTTAACCTTATGGGGATTCCCTTTTATGTAATTTGTTGCTTTCCCCTCGTTGCTTTTAATATTTTTCTTTGTATTTAATTTTTGATAGTTTGATTAATATGTGTCTTGGCATGTTTCTCCTTGGATTTATCCTGTATAAGACTCTCTGCACTTCCTGGACTTGACTGACTATGTCCTTTACCATATTAGGGAAGTTTTCAACTGTAATCTCTTCAAATATTTTCTCAGTCCCTTTCTTTTTCTCTTCTCCTTCTGGGACTCCTATAATTTGAATTTTGGCGCATTTCGTGTTGTCCCAGAGGTCTGTGAGACTGTCCTCAATTCTTTTCATTCTTTTTTCTTTATTCTGCTCTGCAGTAGTTATTTCCACTATTTTATCTTTCAGATCACTTATCTGTTCCTCTGCCTCAGGTATTCTGCTATTGATTCCTTCTAGAGAATTTTTAATTTCATTTATTGTGTTGTTCATCATTGTTTGTTTGCTCTTTAGTTCTTCTAGGTCCTTGTTAAACTTTTCTTGCATTTTCTCCAATCTATTTCCAAGATTTTGGATCATCTTTACTATCATTACTCTGAATTCTTTTTAAGGTAGACTGCCTATTTCCTCTTCATTTGTTTGGTCTGGTGGGTTTTTACCTTGCTCCTTCATCTGCTATGTATTTCTCTGTCTTCTCATTTTGCTTAACTTACTGTGTTTGTGGTCTCCTTTGTGCAGGCTGCATGTTTGTAGTTCCTGTTGTCTTTGGTATCCGCCCCCAGTGACTAAGGTTGGTTCAGTGGGTTATGTAGGCTTCCTGGTGGAGGGAACTAGTGCCTGTGTTCTGATGGATGATGCTGGATCTTGTCTTTCTGGTGGGCAGGACTTCATCCAGTGGTGTATTTTGGGGTGTCTGTGACCTTATTATGATTTTAGGCAGCCTCTCTGCAAATGGCTGGTGTTGTGTTCCTGTCTTGCTAGTTGTTTGGCATGGGGTGTCCAGCACTGGAGCTTGTTGGTTGTTGAGTGGAGCTGGGTCTTAGCGTTGAGATGGAGATCTCTGGGAGAGCTCTCACTGATTGATATTACATAGGGCTGGGAGATCTCTGGTGGTCCAATATCCTGAACTCGGCTCTCCCACCTCTGAGGCTCAGGCCTGACACCAGGCCAGAGCACCAAGACCCTGTCAGCCACACGGCTTAGTTTTGTCATCTTGGATCAGACAGTTAACTTCTCTGTGCCTCAGATTTACTTTCATGCAGCACCTCCTCACTCCAGAGGCCCAGTCAGGTGTGAGTGAAGGGCTATCGCTCACAGGCTGTGGAGCGAAGAAGCCCACGAGGCTGGCGTGGGACCAAACTCTGAGCTTAGTATTTTTAAGTGACAGACACAGTAGAAACTCTTTAAGCCACAGACAAAGGAACTGGATTCACCCTTAACCTAGGAGCTTAACAGTTGTGATCCATTAGGCTATCACCCTCTGTAGCTGCCCTGATTCCAGAAACATCAGACCTACAAGGTATTGAACCCATATAATCAATAGCTGTTATGAGAAGATCCTTCTGTACTTGAAGACAAATAGTGCTTAAAAAGAAACACATTTATACAATGGAATATTACTCAGCCATAAAAAGGAACAAATTGGGTCATTTGTAGAGATGTGGATGGACCTAGAGTCTGTCGTACAGAGTGGAGTAAGCCAGGAAGAGAAAAACAAATATATATTAACGCATATATGTGGCATCTAGAAAAATGGTACAGATGAACCTATTTGCAGGACAGGAATAGAGACGTACACATAGAGAACGGACATGTGGACACAGGGGGAAAGGGAGGGTGGGACAAACTGGGAGATTAGGATTGACATATATACACTACCATGCGTAAAGTAGATAGCTAGTGGGAACCTGCTATAAAGCACAAGAAGCTCAGCTCGGTGCTCTCTGATGACCTAGATGGGCGGGATGTGGCGGGTGGGAGGGAGGTCGAAGAGGGAGGGAATATAGGTATACATAGAGCTGATTCACTTCATCGTACAGCAGAAACTAACACAACATTATAAAGCAATTATACTCCAATAAATAAATACATACATACATAAAAATTTTAAAAATAAAAAATCAAAGTTAACGCAAAAAAATTCGTGATGAGCAAACTATCAAAGTTTTAAATAAAGATAAGACTGGCCTGTAAACAAACAAACAAAGAAAAAACACATTAGGCAACCATAAGTACTACTTAACCAAACAATTTTATTGTTTTGTCTTGTGGGATTTCATTCCCCTCCTCCTCCTCTTCGTCTTGGTCTTCTTTGAAATTGAGATGCCGTACATTTGACTGTAGTGCATTCCCTAGTAATGCATTATGTCCTTTAGGCATGAATACGACGATTTTTAAAATATTTATGGTGACTTCAGTTGTCCTGGGGCTTTATCTTTATTTGTTCTCTCTTCCTTGGGGGTCTGAATTATTTTTTTCCAACTTATGAGTGGTTTTCTATGCACTTGCCCTCTGCCTCTCACTACACTCATATAGGAGCTATTTGGAGAACAGAACAAACCAAAACTCACAATCTCTTTCCAGAACCTTCCCCTCTCAATGTTCCTGAGGCGCTCAAAGGAGACCCCTTCCCATCAGTGAACAAAAGTTGCACGCATGCAGAACAGACTTCCTGTAAGACCTCAGCAGGAATATTCAGGGAAATTAATATGGTGAGATATAATCATTTCCAACAATGTAAGAAATTGTATGTAAGAAATTTCCAACGGGCTGTTGGAACATCAGTCCAGGCAACACATAGTTGGCCAGAGAATAGCCTGTGGGATGGACGGCTTGTTTAAGAATGAAAAATAAAGACCAAAAGGAAATTTTGCAGTGGAAAAAAAAAAGTAAGAAAAAAACCAACATAGAGTTTTTGGGGCAAAAGAAACTCTCAATTCTATCAGTGGTAGTAATCCCAACGAACTGCAAACATGGCCTGCTTTAAAATACAAACGCAAACAAATGAGACATATTCCACCTTCATCTTTATAAGATAATCACCACAGAAGTTTCACAGTGGGGTCCTCTAAATGCTTTTTTCCTGGTGCATTTTAAATGATTATTTTGTAAGAATTCAAGTTAGACATCACTTGAGAAACACATAGCATTTGCTTAAGGTAAGGCCCACCCTTTTGCAGACCAAGATGAGAAACCCACCCAATATGGAACAAAGGAACCGGCATAACTTCTAAAGTTGTAGCCACAAGTCAGGTCATCAGTCAGCACATATGCATTGAGTGCCTGCTGGGCAACAGACACTACCCCTTCTCAGCATTCACAGTACAGCAAGAAATAAGAGAGGCAGTGTTACTAACCTTCACTGACTGCATTACCAGCAGAACATTTTATTTCTCAGTTTTGAGTTGCTTCACTGCATTTAGTTTTTCTTCCAAGAACAGTGATGGCTACTTTTCAAGACGAAACTGGTCTACCAATAAAGTATTTCTGCTTTGTTTTAGTTTTGCCCAGAACAAAAGGATAGTATGTCCCAAAGGTAAATCCAACCTGCCATTTCTAATAAGGCAGGAAATACTTGAAATAATTTTAAATGAGATTTTTCTTGGTTTCTCCTCAATCAGAGTTTCGGGGGAAAGAAATCAGGTCCAAGTCTCCTGCAGGATACTCCATTATCTTCCCGCTGAAGGAAGAAGAGACAGGATAAAGGAGATGAAATTGAGACAGGTTAGTTGACAAAGGGACCCTTGTTAGAAATACTTTTGGAAATTATAGATTTAGTATGAACAGAACTATTAAACAAACGCTAGATGACACTTGCCTCTTGTCTTTGAAAAGTCCTCCTCCCGGGAGCTGCCTGAGGCGGGTAAGAAAACCCGAAGCACAATCAGGGCTCCGCCTTTTCTGAAACCGATCCAGAGGGCGCATCTGGTCACACTTTGTGAAGTCAGCGCCAAGCTGCCTTGCCCAGTTCCTGCTCTGAGGAATAAAGTCATGGAGAGAGGCACTGAAGACACTGTATGTTCGCCCATCCAGCTGGGTCCCACTTGAAGGCACAAGATCATAGTTGTAACAGAAGTTCCAGAACCACCTGTTCGGTATTATCGTGCCACAACCATAATGTCCTCTTACCTGTTCCACTGAATCAAAGAAGAAATTTAGAGATAAACATGAACTAAACTGTCATTGCCATTCAAAGCTTCACCTTTTTCCAGATGCATATTAGGTTATTCTCCTTCCTGTGAAAGAACTGTTGTCCCCCAAATCGTGCCCTCAGCAGAGTTCTAGAAAGCTCTCTGGGGGAATGCAGGACAGAGTCAGTCACCCACGAAGCCTGCTCTGCGGCCACAGTAGACTCTATTGTACACTCGGTTGGCCACGGGGTCGGGGATAGCTGTTTCCACTTGGTTGCTGAGTAGATTAAGCCTGGAAGAATGTGATGCGAGCCGGGGGCCCTCTGCCCTCCGCACAGGCCAGATCCCATTTCTGTGGTGCGGAGACATTTGGCAAGGCTTAGGGCTGGAACAAGTGCTTCTTAATCCCCGTGCACTGGCTACAGGTGTTCCAAACCCAGCAGCCTTCTGGGGCTGCAGAGCCTGGTGGGTCTGATCCCAAAAATGCTGTACCTAAAAATCAGATGACGCTGCTTTGAGTGTGACAGGAACAACGGTCATGGGGCTGCACATCTAGCACGGAATGCCTCTTAGTTGAGAGTTACAAGCAGAATGTGTCTGTCACACAGTTATAACTTGCCTTGTTTTTATTGGGCCAGTTCCTTATTCTCTGAATGCAGTAATAACTCTCTCCTAGAGCTTCAGAGGATAAGAATCTGGAATCCGGCCTGGGGTTTAACCTTTGCTGAGCATGAGTGTTTGGCTCCTTACGGAATGTTGCAGTGGGACTTTCAAAATCCTTCATTCCCACGTTTGGGGAGTGGTGTTCGCTTCACCTTAGGTAGCACAGGCAGGGCGAGCTCAGATCAGCCCCGGTTCCTAGAGGAGCTGGCTACGTCACTGTGCTACAAAGAGGCTTAAATTGTGAACCGTGGGTAGAAAGGGCAGGGTAGAGTCGGGGTAACGCACCAGTGCCTGATCCCCACAGCTGTTGGAACACTTACCACTCCCTGAACATTTTTGACACCAGCATTTGCTGTCACCTATGGCACGGATTTAGCCAGTAATGTCAGAGTATCATCATAGACATCTGTGCAGCTTTTAATTCAGAATTCTAAGAAAGGTTCAAGCCATAACTCTGGTAACAACACTACCAATAACAAAGACCCAAACATAACCCTATTCTCCCACAGCTGTATGCTTTTTCTGTTATGCAGAACTTAAGACTATTCCTTGAATTGTAGCTATTGTTTATGTACTATCACCCATTCTACACTGAAAGCCCCTTGGGGACAGAAGCCATATTTCAATCATTTTTGTCGCAAATATGGGACATTGAGAAGGACACGCATAGCCTTTGATATTAAATCTACTTGTGTTTGAATGCCAGAGCTTCCAAGGTCGGTGGCCCTTTTATGACTTAATTGGCTTCTCCGAGCCTCAGTTTACTTATGTGTAAAATGGGAATAACACCCTCAACATAAAGTTCTTGGTTCCTTTCTTTGCTTTGCATCTCCTTCCCTACCCCAGTATCTACTATAGTGTTTTACATGCATGTGGTAGATATATGAAATATTTGAACTACATTCCTTAAAAGAAGCAGCTAATATTTTCCAAACAGAAAGACACACTTTATTTAACAGTCCTACATATGAGTGTATGAAAGAGAGAACTCAAGAAACCCAATGAACAGTCCGAGACCGTAGGACACATTGGGGACAGGTCTCAGGTTAAAATCGAAACTCTTGAACCTTAAATAAGCTCTTCAAGGTCAGATAAAGCGTTCCCTGAATGTACGATTTCACAGTGGGCAATGGTCCATCAGGAGACAGAAGAGAGCAGACAGATGGCAGGGCTTCTGGAAATCTTATCAGGTCTCATGCAATTCCTTGACACACCACACACCAACATCAGGGCCTCAGTCAAAGGCATTAGGAGAGCAGAGACAGACTCCACAATGCCTGGAAGGTACATTATGTTCGCTAGAAGAATGTTGTCTACTGTGGCCCACAAGCAAAGAGAAGGGAGTTAAGGCAGATGAGAAGAAACCACAGTACAGGTAACTCTCTATCCCTACATACTCCTCCATACACTGGCCTTCCATTTCACACCTTACTGGAAAATAAAGAGCAGGAAAACAAGGAGTGCTTCAGACTAATACCACAAACGATATTTTGCAGACATAGTGAAGCGGCTGCTGCCAAAGGATTCCCCTACGGGGTCCTCTGCTGGTGCAGGGTATGCAGGGAGCTCCACCTGGGGGCAGTGCCCCGCTGCCACCTTGCTGTGTTCTCACACAGTTTAGCCCATCCTTCATCATTCTGTGAGTAGTCAGTACAGACTAGTACCGGCAGTGCTAGTGTTCTGGCCTCCTGCACTAACTTAGCTACCCTCGGGGATCTCTAGTCTTCAAGCTTAAAGTCACTGGACTAGCTGATTTCATTAAACGTATGAGGTGTAACCATGACGGAAAATGTAGTGAAGAAATTGGTATGGGTAAGTAACCTTAGAGGTAAGAGCCACTATCTACTAAAGATCAGCCAGAGATTCTGATTAAACGTCTCTGAAGTGGGACGCCCACTGCCAATGGGAAAATAGGTTTCCATTCATATGACATACTATTTATGTCAAATGACATACTATTTAGGACAAGTCCATTGAACAAAGAATGGGGCGTTGAAGGCCACGCTGTGTGTAAAGTTGGCAGGGGCAAGGATGACAGCCACCAGCAGGGCCTTGTGGGTTTCTTCACAAATAGCATGTACCACTCTCTCCCCGGGGGACTGACTTCCCCTCTTCAAATCCCTGAACTGAGCAGGAACTTTGACCCTGGAGAACTTGATAAATGCACTTTTGCCATTAGGAAGGGAACCCTTAGTACTACTCCATCCCCCAGGGCATTTTTCCCCCTCATCTCCTGCCTCCCAGATTTGCAAAAGAGAAAAGGTGACACGTTGGAACTTGAGCGTAACTTAACACTAAAGAAAATCTCCATAAAATGAGTCCACGCGGTGGCACATCCAATCACATTAGCCTTGAGAAGCTTAACTCAGAGAGCGGAATGTTGAAAATCAATCACACACCCAGCATCCCAGAAAAAGCCTTCAGCAGCCAAGAGACCACAAAGGTCTGAGTGTGTGACAGGGTACAGAAGATGGGAGGCACAGGTGGAATCAATGTACTTGCAGTTGTTTCCTCAGTACCTCCGATTTGATCATTTTGCTTTTTTTCGGTTTGTTTTGAGAGGCAAGACAGTTGGGATAAAACTGGCATCTAAAGTGCTCATGTGTGTCAGGTTGTTCCTTTCTTTTTAAGGGAAACACTAGAAAGGAGATATTAATTGACCAGGGGAAGCCCTGGGCCATTTCGCCCTACTTAGTTCTTTGCTCAGACGTTCTAGCGGAGAGACAGCATCGTCTCCATTTGTCTCTCTTTGTCTGTGGTTCTTTATTAGGATAGAAGGGGAAAGAGAGCAGAGATGAGCATGAGAGAGAAAGGCAAAGACATGCAGGAGTTTACTGTGGGGAGGGAGTGTCCATAGCTGGGTGAGTATGGAAGCCAGAGGGATGGAGAAGAAGAAAGCAAGAGAAGGGAGAAGACAAGAGTTGAATACTCAGATGCCGAAGGCCCTCAGCAGATGACGTGGGGGAGTGATGCGCTGGCCAGGAGGAGAGTCCAGAGTGGGTGGTGGGGACCGCGGTGAACTGAGGAATGCTGGCCTGTCTACTCAGCTCCAGCCTGCGCTGATCAGGAGAGAACATGGGCTTGGTGTTGCTGGATCTTCTGATTTTTTTTCCAAAGCAGTCTGGCATCCAAACTTTTATGTGAATTATTCTACTTCCTAAATATTGGTAAAATACTATTCATCATAAAAAATGCCTGCAGGGCAGATTTGACCCAAGGCCCACCAGTGTGTAGGCAAAGAACGAGTGAGGAAAGGGTCAGACACCCGCCAGATAGGAATGGGTTGATTTTCACAAAACAGAGGGTGGCTGAAGAGGAAGAATAAAGAGAGAGTTGACAAAGAAGCCAAGCGGGATGCCGGATCATCAGCGCATGGGGGTGGCGGTTGACGTGTGCATCTTGGAGTCTGGAATACAGGCATATCTCATTTTATTGCACTTTGCTATATTGCCCTTTGCAGATAATGCTTTTTTTTTTTTTAACAAATTGAAGGTCTGTGGCAACCTTGTGTGGAGCGAGTCAATTGGGGCCATTTTTCCAACAACACTTGCTTCATGTCTCTGTGTCACATGTTGGTAACTCTTGCAGTATTTCAAACATTTTCTTTATTATTGTATTTGTTATAGTGATTGTGATCGGTGATCTTTGATGTTACTATTGCAAAAAGATTACCCCTTGCTGAAAGGCTCAGATGATGGTTAGCGTTTTTTTTATCAATAAAGTATTTTTTAATTAACGTATGTGCATTGATTTTTTTAAAGACATAATGCTACTGCACACTTAATAAACTACATTATGGTATAGAGATAATTTTTATATGCACTGGGAAACCAAAAAAAATCGTGTGACTCACTTTATTGCAATATCCACTTTATTGCAGTGGTCTGGAACCAAACCCGCAATACCGAAGTTTGCCTGTTCTTACTTGAATGCCAGGTTTTTTTGGGCAAGTTACTTGACCTCTGTGGGCTTCCACTCCCCCATCTGTGAACAGGGGAATGGTAGTGACCTTGCGTGGTTGTTGAGATGATGAGATGAGCACTCTTTACGGACGTGCCTGGTGTAGAGATGATGCTCCGTAGATGTTGGTTGACTTTCATCTTTTCCTTTTAGCAGATGGAATAGTTGGGTCCCAAGAAGGTAACTCGCTGGTCTGAAGGACCAGACTGGTATTCCCTGGAAAGCCATTTAACAGGCCATTGAGGAATTATGAGTCCTTCTGAGAATTCTAGGAAATACATGGAATTTCTCTTCAGAAAAAAATACATAGCAAAACACATACAAATACACATCACTTACAATTTCAGGAGGTCACAGGTCCTCTGAAACCTATCCATGAACTCCAGGTCAGGATCACTTACTTATAATGATTCTATCCCAAAGCATCAGAAAAGAGGAAGTATCATGATCATTGGTGCCTGGTGTTGGTGAAGACAGGGTCAGACCCAGACGCAGAGCTTGGGATGGGTGCCTGGGAGGCGGGAACGCATGCACACGTTTCACGCGCCTGCTGCTGTCGGCTGACTCACCTCTGCCACTGCATCAAGGAAAAGAGATTGTCCATACCGCCTACCTGAGGACCTGTCTCTGATGGAAATGTTTCCAAGGAGCCAAAGTGCTGCGGACAGATGGAATTGAGTGGGAGGCAAACTACCTTTGTCACTATTGGAAGGAGATGAGCTAAAGGAATGCTCCCCCGCGGGATTCCTGAGTGACAGGCTGACGGTGAGCTCTGCTGGGCCCACCGGTGGGCAAGTCGAGATATTCGGAAACACCTTTCAGAAACAAAGTAGGAACCCAAGGCGATAATGGAAACCAGGTGCCCTCTCCCTGAAGGTAATGTCCTGCACATGTACTAACAAAACACTACCAGGTAACAGGTAGCAACCCAGCCACAATACCCACCCATCTTACCTGTGTCTAAACTTTGCAGAGTAATCTTCGGAGACGTTTTGGAAATGCCACCTAAACCTATTCTTCACCCCTCAGCAATTACTACACTTGTCACAGAAATGACTTTATTATGTAATTGCTCCTTCTTCCGTATTTACCTAAAACTCAAGATTGAGGCCTTCCAAGTGTTTCCTAAGAAATATATTTGTAAATAGGTCTGGTCCCTCTCGAGCTGAAGCATCTATGATTCTATTGTTCTTATATGTAAATTAAAGATAAGAAAAGCTAAGAATCCTGCAGGGAGAAAGATCTGTGGAATGGGAAGGGGCCAAGGAGACCCCAAGCTGAGGCCAAGCCTTCCTCTCAGAGAAAGCCGCAGGCCTCCCCCTGCTGGCCACAGGGAAGGGCGAGGATTTCCCCAGAAAATCCAGAGCCCTCAGGATGGCCACATAAGGTTTGGGAATCTGTGTTCTCCTCAACTACGGTACTATTAAAGAAGGCAGGTGGCACTTGGGACCTGCAGTAAATAAGCAAAATGTCTTGGAAATTTTAAATCATATAGGAATTCCCCAGGTTTCCAGTTCACGGGTTCCCATCTTTCGAGGTGTTTATTTTGGAAAATGGAAATCAGTGGCCCTTTTTCTTATTCATTGTTTAAAATAATGATTTCCTAAAAAGCATTTTTCCAGTTTTATTATCTATCTCTCCCTTTACCACTGTAAAGAAACAGGAAGAAGAAGAATATATAAGCCGGGGTTCCATGTTCTTAAGTAGATAGGATTTAGACAATGTCCTTGAACTGTTTTCTGGGAGACCTGTGTCTTGTGAGTCCTGTGGGCTCCCCTGCACTCAGGATCTGCCGTGTGTGCAAGACAAAGGCCAGAGTAAATGATGACTGGCCCAAGGTGACCTGTGGGAGGAAGTGGCCGTGGAGGCTTTAAACAGGGACCCAGTGGACTGAATCATCATTTTGACTGGAATTCTACCGAGTGGAACTCAAAAAGCTAGAAATTTCCAAAAGGAGGGATGGGGAAGATTCAAGGTCTAGAAGATTATGTTCAGTTGTAAAAATAAAGATTTATTTTTGCACCCCTGCACTTCATGGACTGCCATAACTATAAAACAGCAGAGCGGTTACGCATACTTTAGGAGAATTAATGTAAACAGGGCGCTTTGTTTCCATTTGGGGGATAGAAAAAGACAAGAAGCTCTTGTAAGAAAGAAGGCAAAAAATAAGGAGAATAATATTTATTGTGTTATATATGTGTCATTATGTGTAATTTACAGACAAGGAAAGTGAGGCTAAAAAATTCATTTACCTATAGCCACACGGAAGTGACCAAACTATAATTCAAAAATAGTGTATGTCCTTTCCCTACAAAAAGGAAGACAGAAATGTCAAAGGTTCGTTCTGCAAGCCTCACAATTTTCCCTCTCACAAAGCTGAACCATTTCTTTCTTGCCCTCAGTGCTTGTTTTCACATTGCCCACAAGGTGGCAGCGTTTCTCCAACCATACAGTCGTCAGCAACTAAAGCTAGAGGAATCAGCTGATCTAGCTAGAAGTAGAAATCAGGGGACAACTAATACAAAACATATAAAAAGAGGAAAATCTCCAAAATTGTGATGGTGTGCTAAAGGAATAAAGACTTTAAAACTCTACTTTCAAATTTAATAACTTCCAGCCTCTCTGTGTTCAAAAAAATTAATTCACAGCCGATTATTTTAGAGCTACCTTGTTCCACCACTTGATGGCGATAAAGACCCGTTTAACATCTAAAGCCCATTTTCTTTTTTGACAGTTCGTAATTCTGCACACTACTGTACATAAAATAGATGAACAACAAGGGCCTAATATAGGGAACTATATTCGGTATCTTGTAATAACCTATAATGAAAAAGAATCTGAAAAAGGATATATATATATATATATATATATATATATATATATGTATCTGAATCCCTTCACTGTATACCTGAAACTAACAACATTGTAAATTAACCATATTTCAATTAAATAAATTTTTTAAAACTCCTATTGTTCCTGAAGTTATCAGTGGAGTTAAAAAAAAAAGAAAGCTGGTAATTCAGTTCCAAAAGTTCAGCAGTCTGTGCCTTTATCCATAGTTCCCAGTCTCAAGTTCAAGATGCTGTGAGTAGGTTGCCTGATCTTTCACAAGGCCCTTCCCTTCTGTCTGAGCTGTCTCTGGGAGCTAGCACAGGATTCTCAGACTCACACTTTCTCTGTGCTCGGTCTAATACATTTAGCAATTTTCCACCTCTAATCCACATCCCTCCACAATTAACTAAGCCTTCTTGGCTTCCTCCTTCAAATTGTTTCTGAATTTCCAGCTCCTTCCTGTCTAGCCCTATGCCATCCACACACCTAACTCCCATGACCCTCCATTACCATCATTCCACACAGCCTTAGACACCGACACTGTGTAATGCAGTTCCTAACTCGGTGTACCTAGTGGTGCAAGCAACCCTCAGACAGCTCCTCGAAGCTGAGACCATGTCTCACGAAGGTGAGACCAGCTTTAAGCTGTCAGCAGAAAGCCTAGCGTGATGTCTGCACTCCATGTGGGTTTATTG
The DNA here is from genome assembly GCF_949987515.2 of Delphinus delphis. Taxonomy (NCBI): domain Eukaryota; kingdom Metazoa; phylum Chordata; class Mammalia; order Artiodactyla; family Delphinidae; genus Delphinus; species Delphinus delphis. The sequence goes on along the minus strand of NC_082687.1, from coordinate 42,191,565 downwards.
AATGAACTGGTCATTGTGAAACTGTGATTTCCTTTGCTTCAGTGATGTTCATGATAAATTTCCCCAGAGGAGGCGCTCTGTCAGTACATCTGCTTTGACGTGGGCCTTGCACTTGCCCTGGTGATCCATGAAGATGATGATGATTGTAGGGGTGAGTCAATGTCACACGGGAGAAGGGGAGAATTTGTCCATGACGGGGGAGTACTGAGCAGTGTGCTGATCTGGAGGCCGTGACAGAAACCCTGGTGGGCTTTTACAGTGGTGGTGATCCCCCAGGCTGAAGCTTCATCCTTCTAGGATGGCCTGCTTCCAGGATCAACAGGCAACTTGAATGCAGTGTCAAGCCTTCTGTGGATTTTTTTTTTCCTTAGATGAGTTAAATTATACATCAAGATGCTATTGCTTTGGCCTTTTTAGCAATAATTTCTGGGCCGAACATTGAATGGAGAGGATTCAGGAAGCCACTCAGGAAATAAAGGAAAGGTTAGCAACTGGGACCTCTGAGGTGGGATGGGGAAAGCTGAAGAGGTGTCTTCTTCATAGCTCCTTAAGTATTTCAAGTTTGTTAAAGAAAGGAATTAATTAATAGGAGTTGTCCTTAGAGAAAGGAAGTAGTCTTCATGAAATCATGTCTATCTCTACTCTTTTTTTTTTCTTCTGTGACTGTAATTAAGGATGCTCTATTTTTCTTTTTCTTTTTTTTTTTTTTCGTCTACCGTATTACCGCTCAGACTGCAACTTTGTGCCAAATGAGGCAATGACTTCTTGGCATTCAAATCATACACACGGGTGTTTGTAGACAGTTATCATATCATTAGTCACTGCCTAGTTAGTCCTGCTTTCATGTTTCCACATAAATGAATCCCTCCTACTCCCTCAGTCATGTCTGTCCTTACTCTCTGATCTTCTTCCAGTATTTCCATCTCTTCTGGGCCCCAGGGCACCTCACTGATGAGAGTTACCCAGAAGGAAACCAGAGTTACCCAGAGTTACCCAGAAGGAAACCATGGTGTGTGGACTCGGGTTAACCCTTTTCATACCCTTTTCCAAAGTTGGAACCAGGAACAAAGAAACTTCATTATGGTGGCCACCTTACTTGTACAAAATGTCCAAACTGGTTTTTAAAGTGCTTGACTATTTGCCAGCTGTACTCATAACAGAAATTTTGCAAGCGTACCTCTATAATACATTATAATACATTTAATGTCTTTGTCCCCATAATGCTCAAACTTTATAACGGGGACAATAGCCTTTTGTAAAAGCGGATAGAGTGAGATTCAAGGAGAGCAGAGAAGATGGGATGGGGACCACAGGAAGAGGTCTTAACCTTGTGTGGGAAGAGACTGTCCTTGGAGAGCCCTGGCAAATAGTCACACTGGGTACAGACACAAACCAGTTAAAAAGGGATGTGAGGAATAGATGGAGGAAGATGGAAGTTGGGTTGATGGTCCCCTGTTGACCTCAATTTTCTTGGTGAATCAGGAGGCAAGATGGTCAGCTGAGAGAGAATAGGACTGAGGATGGAAGGGGATTTGAAAGTGAAGGCTGCGGGGGCAGGGAAGGGAAGGAGTGGGAGTTTGGGGTTAGCAGATGCAAGCTATTATATATAGAACAGATAAACAGCAAGGTCCTACTGTACAGCACAGGGAACTATAGTCAGTGTCCTGTGATAAAGCGTAATGCAAAAGACCATTAAACATCATTTCTATAAAAAAAGTGAAGGCTGGACCAACCACGGGAAGAGGGAATCATTGAGAGCCCGGCTAAATCCGGAAACCCTGACCGGGAAGCTTCAATCTGCACTCCCACAGTTTTCTTTTCCAGCCAATTATATCATCCATGATTGTTCATTCTGTTGAACATTCCTGATCCTGCCCTCTCTTCTCCATCCTAACTGCTTCTCTCTTGGTACAAGATTTCATCACTTTTCACCTGCACCTGATTGTTTCCCATCTCCCATCTCACACTGCCTGTCTTCCTTCTTTCTTGCAGCTGCCACAGTGACATCTCTCACCACCCAATCTGATCATGACTCCCTAGCTTAAAAGACATCCACGGCTCCCTTGGCCATGGGATGGAAACCATGTTCCTTTCCTCTGCACATGATATTTTGGTAAATTGAAAAGTGGCAATGAAATTTTCCCTTCCCTGTGTGTATGCACCTTTGCAAACTGACTTTGCAGTTCTTCCCATCAAGAGATGGAGTCTATTTCTCCACTGCTTTAACTTGGGCTTGGGCGTGTGATTTGCTTTGGCTGATGGGACAAGAGCAAAGTTGACACATGCAGAGATTGAAAAAGCCCTCTCTTGCTTTCCTTTGAGACCTTTAGACATCCACGTGAGCAAGTCAGTGGATGACAGACCACATGGAGGGAGGGTCCAGGCATCCTAGACATTCCAGCCAAGGCCATCATCAAGCCACCAAACCCAGCTGACCACAGACACATGGACGAGCCCAGCCTAGACCAGCAGAAGAACTGCCCAGCTCAGCTCACCCCAGATTTCCGACCCACGGGTTTGTGAGCCAAACCATTCAGTTTTCGGGTGGCTGAAGATTGGAATAGGGCCAGGGAAGTGAGGCACCCAGGGTGCAAAATGTAAGCAGGGCTTCACTCGTATTTCCGTGACCCTGAACGTGAACCTCCTTACATTTTGTACCAAAGGTACCTTACTCACCTCCCTCACCTCACCCTATGGTCCTGGTCCTGCGTAGTTGGTTACACAGCCATGGATAATGATAAAAGGATCTTCTCCATCTGGCTCCTGGAAGGTTTATTCTGACCAATCACAGCGCCCGTACCACGCCACCAGTCCTTTAATCTCCCTGCTGTGTCCTGTGATATGTGTCCGGATAGCTGTGACTTATGACATATTGCCCTGTACTCCTGGTGACAGCTGCTGGGCACCAGAGTCAGGTACCTCCCCGAAGCTTTACAGCAAATTCAGAAGTCTGCTGATACAAAAAGTTCTGCTCGGACAAGGTTAGTGATGCTTATTTAGGCCAAGAGATTCTCAACCCTGGATTTTTGAACCAGGAAATTTTGAGAAAATCTGTCAGAGACCTAAAGTACTAACCCATTAACACCTGCCTGTGAGATCCCCAGGGCATCCTCGAATCTTGAATCGCCTTCCAGAATCAGCCTCCATCATGTGTCCATATACTGCAGTTCTCCTTAGACTTACTTGAGATCCCCGCCTCTCCTGAGCCTGCTGGGATTTTTCCCCCTTGGCACCACAGAAGTCTAACCGCACTATAGCTCTTTAGCCTGTTGTCCCTTATGTTCTATTTGCCCTTTATGTGGAGGAACACTGAGTCTATTTTTCTAAGCACACATCATTTTTTATACCTTCGCTCAGCTTTTTCTTCTGCTAGAAGGCCCTCCCTTTCATGATTCTGAGAGAGGACTTGGTTGGTGTGCACCCAGATCCCTGGAACCATATGTGATCCTTTAACAATATCTGGCACCCTTCCTCTGACTTCTGCCTGCTCTGCAGCTAGTGGCTCCCTCCCGGCACCCAGGACCCTGAAGATGCCCTGCCTATTCCCGATATGCCTGGGAGTTTCATCCCCTCCCTCTGCTCATCCATCATTGTAGCCCATTACCAGTGACAGACTGGTGTGGAAGTAGAGAAGCCCAGCTCTCTTACTCCAAGGAGGACAAACACCGAGGTGTCATTGACGATCCAGAGCTCGGGGTGAATCTGAGACTTCACGTGAAATGGCACTCTTGCTTAGCTTCTTCCCATCCTTATGATACAGCAAGTCCCCTGCATACGAACCTTCAATTGTGAACTTTTAAAGATGCAAACGTGCGTTTGCATGCCCAATCACGTAAGTTCACGTGTCTGACATACAGACATTGTCCCATGCGTCCATCCCCTACAAGTGGTTGTGCTTTTGTGTAATTTGCTGTACAGTACTGTATAGAGTACGGTAGTACAGTATCTTTATTTCAAGGTCCGGATGTCTTGAAGCAAGCTTAAAAGCAGCGGTGATGGGCTTCCCTGGTGGCGCAGTGGTTGGGGGTCTGCCTGCCAATGCAGGGGACACGGGTTCGTGCCCTGGTCTGGGAAGATGCCACATGCCGCGGAGCGGCTGGGCCCGTGACCCATGGCCGCTGAGCCTGCGCGTCCGGAGCCTGTGCTCCGCAACAGGAGAGGCCGCAGCAGTGAGACACCCGCGTACCACCAAAAAAAAAAAAAAAAAAAAGCAGCGGTGTTGTAGCTGGTACTGCTAAGAAGCGCCAGAAATTGGAGGCCCAGAGAAAGGACGAAGAGAGACAAGAGGAAGAAGGAACTGAAGAACCGAAGAGATTCACGACACAGGGAATGGCGAGGGGATTTTCTTTATGTGAAGAGGCACCGTTAGTTTTTGAGGCACAGGACGGGAATGTAGACTTGTACATGAAGGTTGCAGCAGCCGTTTAGAATGCAATCCAGTGCTACCGTGTCATCTATGAGGAGAATAAAAGAGCTACTACCCAGACATCTATGGGTCATTTTCTCAAGAGGGTAGATAGAATAGAATCCAGCAAGGAACCAGAACCTGTGCCATCCACGTCAGGCGTGAGTGACATTGCAGCTTGCCCTCCATCTCCTATTGCTGAGGATCCCTCAGCTCTACATCCCCCACCCCCTCTCCCTCCTCCAGTCGGTAACTCTTCTGGCCTGTTCACTCGATGCCAGCCCCTGGATGCCAGCTGCTGTACTTACTATTGTACTTTTCAAGGTATTGTACTATAAGAGCAAAAGTATTTTCTTTATTTTTTGTGTCTGTTTTTTATGTATTATTTGTGTGAAAAGTATTATAAACCTATTACAGTACAGTACTATATAGCTGATTGTGTTAGTTGGGTACCTAGGCTAACTTTGTTGGACTTAAAAACAAAGTGGACTTATGAATGAGCTCTCAGAATAGAACTTGTTCGTATGTAGAAGACTTACTGTATCCTGAACTCCCTTACTGGCTTCTCCCGGGAACACTTCCCTCGCATGTATCCCCCTGCAAAATTCATACCTGTGCTTCTAAGTTATGCTTAATTATCACTTCTGTGAAGTGTCCCTGACCACCTAGGGAGAGAGAATCAATCACTCCTTCCCCTGTGCCACTGCTGACTTCTCCAGCAACTTCAAAGCGTGCATTTAAGCAAGTCCATGTTTACAAGTCAACGAACTGTCTCTCTTATTGGTCAGTGAGCACTTTGAAGGCAGGGGTATGGTTACATTACTATCCATGAGAATATCTCCTGTAACCATTAGGGACACAGGACATATTTATTCATTAGAAAATTATTTCCATTGACTTGAAATCTTCCTTGTAATCTTCACTTTTGGACCCTTACTCTTCTCTTTTACACAATAGACTAAAACCTTCTGACAGTGGTTATTTCTCACCAGGTTTTCCCTTCAGGCTCAACAACTCTGGGTCCTGCCAAAGTCTCACCTGGCTTTGATTCCTAAAACTTCACTATCCTTATCACTGTCTTCTTGGTGCTCCAGAGTTTATCAATATCCCTCTAAAAGCTTCAGAACTGAAAACAATAGGATGAAAAAATGTTAGGATGGAATAATACAGATACGGTTTAGCAACCCAGTTGGCCACAGACCTCTAGTCTTCCTCCATCTGGATGCGAGATTTTTCTTAGTGAGACTGAGAAGGCTGCTAAAAGCACCTGTGTGATGTCACACTATTGGTCCAGTGGAGAGACAGGTCAATTTAAATCACTAGGGTCCTTTACGTGAACTTTGTAAGACCCATTTTCTCCACTTGAATTTACAAGAGTGAGTTTTGAACCTAACAGTCTGTCAAGCTTCATCTGATTTGTTTTTATTATGGTTTTATTGCAGCAAAACAAAATGTTTTGAATATTGATGCCACATCGGTTTTGTGACCTTTTCAGTCTTCATGCTGGTCAGTGATAAAAATGAGAGCAGACCAGGACAGAGTGAGAATGCTGTCATTCCGTTCCAAACCTGTTTCCAGGCTACACTGTCACCCATCCACAGTCTGTGGGCACCATTGTTCAGCGAGCTCTGAATTCTGTGCTGTGAAAGGCCTGAATTTGTTCACCAATAGAATAAAATGAATACTTATCTGAAAAATTGGCAAAAATCAAGTGTTCTTATGACTTCAAAATTTTCCTAATCTGTGGAGTGAAATTACAGAGCAATTAAGAACATGAATTTAGAGTCTGACACAGATAAATCTGAGCTGTGGCGCTCAGCTTTTGTGACATTAAACAAGTTTCTAACATCTATATGCCACAGCTTCTCTACCCCTTCAGTAAGAATAAGAATGGTTTCTACTGCATAGGATAGTTGTAACTAAATGAGTTTATCTCTGTCAAGAGTTTAACAGAGAACCTAGCATACAGCAGGAAGTTCAATACACATTATTACAAACTAATGGGCACATTGGGGAGGGGCTTGATGCTTTAGGGGAAGCAATTCTGGTCCCCAATTCAGCGTGTGGAGGGGGTTTCCCCACTCTTACCAAGCAATTCTGCAACACCAACTGGGGCTCCGACAATTCAGCTGAATTCTGAGTCGGATCCCACAGGCTAAGGGCACAGTCCTGCAAGGCTGCCTGCCTCCCCCTCTTCAGATGCCAATCGCAAGTCCGGACTGTCACCTGTATTTCTGACCTGTTGGCTATATTTTGAAAATTCCCACAACCTTCTCCTTGGGTTTGATTAATTTGCTAGAGTGGCTCACAGAACTCAGAGGCATATTTACTTACTAGACCACCAGTTTGTTATAAAAGGATGTAACTCGGGAACAGCCAGATGGAAGAGATGCAAAGGGCAAGGTACAGGGAAAGGGCAGGGAGCTTCCATGCCCTCTTTGAGCACTCCACTCTTCCCGAATCTCCACGTGTTCACCAGCTCAGAAGTTCTCTGAAGACCCTCTTTTGGGTTTTTATGGAGGATTTATTTCATAGGCATGATTGATCAAATCATTGGCCATTGGTGATTGAATCAACTTCTAGGCCCTCTCCCCTTCCCTGGGGTCAAGGGATGGGGGTGGGACTAAAAGATCCAACCCTTTGGTCCCATGATTGGTTCATGGTTGATTCTCTGGGCAACCAGCACCCATCCTTAAGTTTGGTCCAAAAGTCACCTCATTAATACAACAAAAGATGCCTTTGTCACTCTCGTCACTTAGGAAATCCTAAGAGTTTAGGAGCTGTGTGCCAGAAACAGGGACGAAGACCAAATATGTAGTTCTTACTCTAAAGCACAGTATCACAGGGGAGGATCAGTCAGAAGGCCTCACTGAGAAGGAGACATCCGAGCCGAGCTGATGAAGAAGAAGGACTGAGCCATGGGGCTGTCTGGGGAAGACTGCTCCAGGCCAAGGGGATGGTTAGGACAAGTCTTAGTGTGTGTGAGGACTAACAAGGTGAGCATGACTCGATCTGAATGAACAAGGGGGAAGATGGTGGGGGAGAGGCAGGGTTATATCTTTCTTACAGGACCTCGGATTTCACTTTGAGTGAAATGTGAAAGCACTTTAGGAATGTGAATGATGGGATGGGTGGCATAAGGGGACCTGTGCTCTAAACCACCACCCTAGCTGGTATGTGGCATAGGGGCCATAGGAAAGCAAGGGTTTGGGACTGTTGCAATAATCCAGTAAAACATGATAGCAATCCAGTAAAACATGATAGCATCTTGACGGGGGAAATGTTGGAGGTGGAGAGAAGTATTCAGTCTCTAGATGTATTTGACGGTGCCGTCTACAGAACTATTGACATACAGTGAAAGAGAGAGGGGTCCAGGGTGAGGCCAAGTGATTCATTCTGAGCAACCCAGAAGATTGAATGGTATTTATTGAGTGGAACAATGAGAAGAGGCACAGATTGGGGAAGTGTATCCATCAGGTTATGCTGTGGTAACAAACAGACCCCCAAGTTTCACTCGATTAACCCACAAAATTCTCTCTGTCACTCATAGTGCATGTCTACTGCCATGGCAGGGAGCTCTTCTCTGATTATTAATCTGGGGACCCAGGGGGACTGAGGCCCTAGGGAACCTAGTGAATTGTACTCTGGCTTCTCAAGCTCCTGCTGGGAAGTGAAGTCACTTCCCCTCACATTTAATCAGAAAAAGCCACCACAGAGCTCTGCCTAACTTCAAAGAAGATGATGGGAAATGCAACCCTACCACATGTCTGGGAATCCGAGAGGTGGAAATATTTGGTGACTAGTACCAATGACTACCGCTGAAGAGAAAATCAGGAGGTTTTTTGTTTTTGGCTTTTGGACACAGCCATCCAAGTGGAGGTGTAGTGCACAAGTTTGAGGCCCAGGGGACAGTAAGGGGTGGACCCTAGCTTGTGGAACCAAGAGTTATATAATTCTAGGGGAAGTTTTTCTAAGTTAAAGAATTCAAGGGGGAGGGATAAATTAGGAGCTGGGAATTAATATATATACTACCAAATGTAAAGTGGATGGCTAGTGGGAAGCTGCTTCATAGCACAGGGAGATCAGCTCGATGCTTTGTGACCACCTAGAGGGGTGGGATAGGGAGGGTGGGAGGGAGATGCAATAGGGAGGGGATATGGGGATATATGTATGCGTATAGCTGATTCACTTTTTTGTACAAGAGAAACTAACACAACATTGTAAAGGAATTATACTCCAATAAAGATATAAAAAAACAGTATGTGTCTCCCCCCCCCCAAAAAAAACCCAGATACACAATACTATGTATAAAATAGATTAACAACAAGGCCCTACCATATAGCACAGGGAACTATATTCAATATCTTATAATAATGTATAATGGAAAAGAATACGTATATGTGTATAACTGAATTACTTTACTGTATACCTGAAACTAACACAACACTGTAAATCAACTGTACTTCAATTAAAAAAAAAGACAAAGAATTCAAGACTCAATTCAAAATTAGGTACAGCATCTTAGAAGGGGTGTACAAGTGAGAGGCCCTAAAGGTTAAGCTATGCAAGCTTCGAAGTGAATCCATCTCTGAGAAGAAGGCCTAGCACTGCAGATGGGGAGTCACCCGGTAACAGTCACCGGGTGACAGAGGGTTTTAAAGCAATGAGACTGAATGAAGTATGTAGTGATGATAAATAAAGGAGTCCCTGATCCCTGGGGTAATCCAGTGTTTTGAGATTAAGAAGCAATCAGCAAAGGAAACTGAGAAGTAGCCAATGAGATAGATTTGATAACAAAAAAATTTTTTCTTTTTACATGAACTTTGTGCTTGCTCCCTTATACTCTGCTATTTATTTTTTATTACATCTCTTTTCTTGAACTACTGCAAAATGGAGAGTCCTGGATAATTTGACTTTTCACACCTGCATTCAAAAACCTGGGGTGGCCTCAGACCAATTCAGTTCAAAGAGAAATTCAGCACTGAACCAGCAGTATAAGGAGAAAGAATAGACTACAGGTCAAGAGAGGAAATCTTAACTTCTAGCCCTGTCACCAATTTAGTAATTCACTAGCTCCGGGTCACATAAATCCTCTGGACCTTAGTATATGCATCTATAAAATGAGGGCTATATTATTTTCTCCAGAGTCCTTTATGACTCTGCCATTTCACCCACATATTCTATGTCACCATGGGTTGGAACTCAGGACTGGATCACATCAATTTTCGTGATATGTATTTAATAGAATTCACTGATTTGTGTAAACATTTCAAGTTCCCTATTCATTTTACATTGATTAAGATTGATGCACTTGAAGGTAATAAATAAAGTATGGAACCTTAAAAGGATGTTTGGCAGTAAAATGGAATGATTGTAGTTGCAGAGTTCAAGGTAAACTGTACTTACCTAATACCTTTATAAACCTCCTCTTTATTAGAGGGATTTAATTAACGGCAGACTCCAACTAACACATAATTTAATCATAAAAGAGACAGTTTTCTAGGGCTGCTGTAGCAAAGTACCACAAACTGAGTGGCTTAAACAGAAATGTATTATCTCTGGGCTCTGGAGGCCAGAAGTCTGAGATACAGGTGTCAGCAGGGCTATGATCCCTCTGAAGACACAAGGGAAGGCCTCTCTCCTACCTTCTGGTGGTCCCTTGGCTAGTGGCAGTGTAACCCCATCTCTACATGATGTTCTCCCTGTGTATGTCTGTCTTCACATTTCCCCCTTTTTAAGGATACCAGTTGTATTGTTTTAGGGCCCACGCTAATAACCTCACTTTAACTTGATTACCTCTGAGAAGACCCTGTCGCCAAATACGGTCACGTTCTGAAGTACTGAGACTAGGAGTTGCACGTAGGTACCAATTCTAGGTGCCAGGATTCCAACACATCTTTTTAGGGGGGACACAATTTGGCCCATAACACAAACAACTGCTGCCCCCAGCCTCAGTTCCTCTTCATTCTCAAGGACACCCACACTGTGAGTCGTCTTCTCCCAGGGCTTTTATCTCTGCCTTCTTAACATTTTATGAATCTATTTCCTCCTCTCTATCTTCCCTGTTTCGGCTCAGACCCTCCTAACTTATTGCCTGGTCTAAGACAAGGATTTCCTATCCAGTTCCTCTACGTTATTCTTTTTTATCTTTTTTTTTTTTTTCTTGTGGTACGCGGGCCTCTCACTGCTGTGGCCTCTCCTGTTGCGGAGCACAGGCTCCAGACGCGCAGGCTCAGCGGCCATGGCTCACGGGCCCAGCCGCTCCGCGGCATGGGGGGTCTTCCCGGACCGGGGCACGAAACCGTGTCCCCTGCATCGGCAGGCAGACCCCCAACCACTGCGCCACCAGGGAAGCCCCTCTATGTTATTCTTATGATCACCCCTACCGCAGCCCCAATTCTCCATCCTCCCCACTCCCTCCCCTCAGCACCAATTCATCCTCTGCTGAGCAGCCAGTGTTTTCTTGCTAAAATGCACCTCTGACCTTGTCACCTCACTGCTAAAATCCCTCAGTGGTTTCACATAGACCTTTGGATATAGTGCAATTTCTCAGCACAGATCTCCAACCCTTCCTCTAGATCCTGACTATGTCTCAAGCCTCAGCTTGAACCCTAACTCAGCCGTAACAAACACGAGGTGGTTCTTTGAATAGTGCATTTTGTTTGTGCCCTATAGGAAGGCTGCTCCCTGCATATCAAGAGTCTCTGTGTCGGGCTTCCCTGGTGGCGCAGTGGTTGAGAGTCCGCCTGCCGATGCAGGGGACATGGGTTTGTGCCCCGGTCCGGGAGGATCCCACATGCCTCGGAGCGGCTGGGCCCGTGAGCCATGGCCGCTGAGCCTGCGCGTCCGGAGCCTGTGCTCCGCAACGGGAGAGGCCACAACAGTGAGAGGCCCGCGTACCGCAAAAAAAAAAAAAAAAAAAAAAAAAAAAAGAGTCTCTGTGTCAAGTGGGAAAAGGTACCCTATTGAGGAGGATGAATTACAATAAAGTCCCCCTTCCTCCTGTTGGAGGCGGCCTCCGTATATGTTCATACGCAGCTTGGGGCTGGATTTCAGTGCCCACTCCTCCTCTACTCCAGTACAGAACTAAATAATATAACCATGTATGGCTTCCCGGCCCTGTACACACATGCAGTAGGAATTCCCCAGGCAAACATTCATAAGATCTCAGGTTTGCATCTGCCAGGAAAAGCTCTCTGATCTCCCAAGCCGATTAGCTAAAGAATAGAGGATTCTGTGGGAACATCAAGGCAGGACCGACTCCCAACACCTGTTGCGCTGCAAGGTGGTTTCCTCAGCGGAAGGTGAGCTCCTTCAACATAGGTGCTGGGTCTTAGTCACACCCCACTATGTCAGTACTCAGCATAGTGTGTAGCATACTCGGTACATCTCAAGTGAGATTTTTCCATTTTTTTCTTGACAAGTAGAGAACCTGTGAATTCAAAAGTGCTGGAATAGCTGAAAACACCACAAGTTGCTGATGGTGTGAACCTGGGCAAAGTCCCACGCAGGCTGGCCTGCTCTGGAGGGAAGCTGCTTAGTGCCAGGGAGCCGTCCTAGATGGTGGTTCTGGTCCCAAGCCATTCACCAAGCAGCTTGATGGCTAGAGGAATCAATCCCTTGGTAAAACCTTTAAAGCGCTTCTATTTTGTGGTTTTATAAGGTTCTCTTGTCCACATTTCTCCCCTCGCTGCCTAAATTTAAAAATTTTTCTCTACTATATGCCCTAAAACTCTACCAACTAGAAAGTGAACATGAAATAATGCTCAATCACACAATCATATGAGTTAGATTGATAAATTTAAACCTTCAAATTGCTAGTTAAAATCAACAGTCCTGGAAGAAATGTACATCTTGATTTGGAGAGAGGAGTGAGGGGAAGCTCCAGGGCACAGACCATGTGAAGGTAGAAGGATGGGAGCTGGGACTGTGCCAGCCTTACTGGGAATAGTGTTGTCTGTTACTGACAAGGCTGAGTTTCCTCCATTCATCCCCTATCATCTAGGGCACATGACTGCTGACCTCCTGGGGCCCAGGCCCATTCCAAGCAAGGATAATTGATAGGACTCTTTGTTAAGGCAAAGAAAAGAGACCCTATAGATACTACAGCACCTGGGAATTGTGCTGAAAGAGGTGGCCAATCCCGGCGGTAATAAAACTCTCTTCCTTCATGACTTCCATGAGGGCAGAGTAAAACTCCCTTCAGGTTCTTTCCAGATTGACAGAGGACTGGCTGAAAAATTAACACGAGAAAAACCAAGCACTGTTTGTATCATACTCTGAACTCTCTGAATAGAGGAAGTTCTATTTGTAAGATTATATTGGTAATAGGCCTGCACCCCCATCTCCTTATAAAATTTAAGGGCAGAGCTAAGGGATCCCATCGCAGCAGGGCTGGATTTATCTGTAAGCCAAGAGAATACTCTGAAGGAAAAAAAAGCATTTTACAAATCCTGAGCCTCTGTGGGGACACCTAAGAATCCTGTGGGTTAGCCTTATTTCTCATCTAAATTTAAACTGGCTGAGAAAGTGAGCCCCCCGCTAGCTCTTCTCTGCCCTGCCCAAAGGCCTTGATCATTTTTGAATACGTGGAGAAGGACTGGTGATGCCTATTATTTTCCAGAATTTTATGAACTTTACTTTATGGAGTCGGTTCAGGAAAGTACTGTAATTAAAAATAATCCTCTGGGACTTCGCTGGTGGCACAGTGGTTAAGAATCTGCCTGCCAATGCCGAGGACACGGGTTTGAGCCCTGGTCCGGGAAGATCCCACATTGCCGTGGAGCAACTAAACCTGTGCGCCACAACTACTGAGCCTGTGCGCCACAACTACTGAAGCCTGCGGCCCCAGAGCCCATGCTCCGCAACAAGAGTAGCCAATGAGAAGCCTGCACTCCACAATGAATAGTAGCCGCCACTCGCTGCAACTAGAGAAAGCCCGTGCACAGCAACAAAGACCCGACACAGCCAAAAATAAATTAATTAATTAAAAAAAAATCCTCCTAGTTATCTAGTTCTATCCATTTACCTAATACCTATTTTAACAGCTAATAGTTTGTAGTTTCCCAAGAGAACAGAATTTCTTACTTCACTGTTTTCTTATTAGATCTTAAATGTTGAGTATTACAGATGCTTCCAGAACTGCTGATGTCACACCTCTTCTTAAACTCCCACTTGCCAAAGATTTTTTATTTACATATCCCTCTACAGTTTTCTTCCTCTCCTGAGTTGTTTGCCTTTTTCTTCTCTGATCTTTTCTCTTTTGCGGAGGTCTTCCTAGATTAGGATTCATGGAGCATTTGTAGCCCGAGGAAAGAAGGTATCCATCCTCACAAGACTGATCCATGCCCTTGCTGGTTTCCCTCCATGTAGGACTTCCTGTAAAAGGTATGTCAAATCCAGGAGTTTACCACTGTCTGGACAGTCTTCAGAGAAGGTCCCCAATCATTTTCAAAAAAGGAAATTTGACAAAATGCAGAAGGGGACTCTGATCATCATGTGTCTGGGTCTTGATATTTTAAGCCAAATAGTGATTCATTTGTGAATGACTAGGTGTGAACAGGCACTTTATATATGATTTTATCTACATAAACCAGCATAATTGCGAGAGCTGCCATGGCAAAGATGTGTTCTACACAACAAAGTATTTTTGTAGTCTTTGGAAGCTGTGCTTTCTTCATCTAGCACCTTTGAAATCATACAACTGGTTTTGCACAGAGGGTATTTTCTGGTTTCTGGTCGGGGTAGCAATCTCTCTTTACTATAAAGAACTCTATCCAGTGTGTGGCACGGGATTGGAGGGGGTAGCTGAGCCTTTATCGCTTCTTTGTCTCCAATCAAATAGCAATTAGCCTCTTATCCCTTCCCTCTTCAAACACGACAAACAAAACATAAAATTGCCTGGCAGGAGGAAGGGAAGTTTGAAGCACAAATGCAGGATGCTGTTATTTACTTGCTAATTCACCTTTCTATCCAGCAAGCTGAGAAAGTGCTTTCCCAAACCACAGACTCTCAGATCCGGACCGGCCAGTCCTCGTCAATTAGTCCAGACCCATTACTTCCTGATGAGGACACTGAGGTCTAAAAGGTGGGGAGACTTCCCCCAAAGCCCCAGAAATCTAGGGAGGGTGAGGTTTAGCCCACAGCCCACATTCTTCATCTAATACCCTTACAGAGTGTATTTCAGATTTATCCCATGACATTAAACAGTCCCAGTTTTTCTTTTAATGATGGACATATATATATATATATATATATATATATATATATATATATATTTTTTTTTTTTTTTTTTTCCCTTGCGGCACGCGGGCCTCCCACCGCTGTGCCCCCCCCCCACCACCGCCGCGGAGCACAGGCTCCGGACGCGCAGGCTCAGTGGCCATGGCTCACGCGTCCAGCCGCTCCGCGGCATGCGGGATCCTCCCGGACCGGGGCACGAACCCGCGTCCCCCGCATCGGCAGGAGGACTCTCAACCACTGCGCCACCAGGGAAGCCCCCAGTTTTTCTTTTAATGATGGATTTTTATATTGTTTTTAAAGATGGAGTTCTTGTCATGGTTATTAGCTGTATACTAATAAACACAGAGGTGTGTTGATCTAATTACTAATCATAATAAAAACAAAGCCCTCAGTGCTTTGGATTTCCTTTGCTGATTTCTGAGGATAGTACCACCCATGAGAATGGATCAGAATCACTTGAATTTATGCTCATTTCCAAAGTCCAGGTATTGTAGGGGGACGAGATTTATTCAACTCCAATAAAGCAAAAACCTGTGAAGCTCCAATACCAAGACCGATAACCGGCTTGCTCATGGGTTCAGCATATATGTACTGAACACACATGAACTCCCCACATGGCTCACCTGCACTTACGAGGACCCATAATCACATTGCAAAAAAATGAACGATGCCTATGGTCCTCCAGCTGCTGTGTCTCAACCAAGTTAACAACACACTCTGTTGAACTGACTTTCCCACAGTGATTCATCCAGAGAAAGATGATTTCATGCTAACTTTCATTTTCTCCAAGCAGCGTAGGTGGAAAGAGGGAAAGAAAGCAAACTTGGTTTCATGGTAGAAAACCCAATGGTTTGGCACTCTTCAAGGAACACATAATTTTCTTGCTTATTCTGAGAAATATTAGTTCCCTTCTTTAATTCTCTAAATTGTGTTCCATAAACCATTACCTAAAAGTCTTAAAATGTTGGATGTTGTGCACGTTTAAACTTAAGTACGCTAACAACTAACTATTCTAAGACAGCTGCCTCATGCTACCTAGAATGTGAGTACACATTGGGATGTTTCATTTCTTATTAGATCGAATCTCAGAGAAATGAAGCAGGGTTTTAGCCTTGTGGAGTGGGGTTTAAGCCTGTTGAAGGCTGCTAGCACTAAAGAGGGAATTGGCTACCTGGGAATTTCCTCATTGCATTAAGTAAAGAAAAAAAAATGCATCCTTTAAGATGAGTTGATTCTTAAGTATAGAATTAAGGCATATTTTGAATTAGGGTCTATTTTGCACGGAGCTGGCCTTATTTGCTAGTTTTGAATGACAGGTCCTTAATCTTCAAGGTTTGGATACATACACCTCAAACCACAACGTCTCTTCTGTTAGCCTTGTGTAGAGTCAAGTGATCTTGATTACGTGAAGCAGAGAACTGACGCAATTATCTAACCATTCAAACCCAGAAAATAATTTTGGCTTGACTTAACCAGGAAGTGCCCCAATTCTCTATTAAAACTCTGGAATCCCAGGTCTGACAAAAGTCTTTCCTTTTAAAATGTCTTAAGGGTAAAGTTAATAGAGTCACCATCAGGATCCCTGAGTTTGATATGTTTAGTTAGTTTCCGGGTCACTAAGCACATTTTTCTCCAGGAAGCAAATTCAGGAATTCCTTTGTACCCTTAGCTCCAAAAAAAATTTAGCCTAACACTCTTTTCTATCCTTGGTTGTGTGCTCTCCATCAGCATATCAAGACACGTTTGGAATAGAGGCAGAGGCTCTTGTTGAGACGGGCCACAGGGTAAACAGAATGCACCAAAGTGGAAGGCAGAGCATGTCAATCATCTACAGTTGAACATTCCTGTATAGTTTAGCAACTCACCTTCCAGTGCTGGTCTGTGCTTTCTTGGGATTCTAAGTGCAGGAGGCAGATGGGCAGCAGTTGGAAAAAGAAAGTATAGAGAGAAGCAAGTGTGATAAAGGTACAGACGGGTGAGGAAATGGCAGGGGTGTCAGAGCCGGGTCCAGTGGAGAGGGAAAGCGGACAACCTTCAAAGACAGAGGCAAGTCAACCCTTTTCCAATGATTTTCTTTGTTAGATGAAAGGTGGGCCACAGCTGGGGAACTTGGGCCTGTGTCCCCAGAAACAAGGGACACTTCAAATTGTGAAAGGAGCTTTCTGCCTTCCCCACCCAACCCAGCTTGTTGTGAGGCTCCCTCTGGCCTCAGCTCAGAGCCTGCTGCTTAGGAATTCAGGGCGTACCTGGACAGAACTCTTCCTGAATCTACATCTAGGGGCAGACATCACACGATGCTGCTTATGCTTGTGTTTACCCAGGCTTCCACCCGGCCACAGAAATGATCTACGCACCTAGACCCAAACCCACAGACGGCGCACAGAGGAGAATGGTGACTGATTTCCACAGATAGGTTAGTACCTGGTTTAAACCACTGGCTTATCTGGACATGAAAACAAGAGACAGGTATGAGAATGGTAACTCTTTCTGTGAAGACTTTTTGTTTAAATAGCCTTAGAATCTCTAAGAATCCCTAATTTGTTAAGCCTAACACCATTTTAGGAAGAAATTTCTCAGTAGCCACATTTATGTATCTAATGCCTTAATAGAGACTTTAGAGCATTTTTACAAACTCATTGTAATGCTCAGAACAACCACTTAGAGAGTAGAGGTCAGCAAACTTTCTTTCTGTAAAGGGCAGAGAGTAAATATCTGAGGCTTTGTGGGCCATCCAGTCTCTGCTGCAACTACAAGACTCTGATTTGTAGCAGAAAGCAGCCATGAAAAAGTGTGTAAGCAAATGAATGTGTCTGTGTTCCAAACACTTCATTTATGGATGTGGAAATTTGCATTTCATGTAATTTTCATGTATCATGAAATACTCTTCTTTCCATTTTTTTTCAACAACTGTCACCTTGTGGCTCAAACAAAAGGGGTAGACTTGGCCAGCAGCCCATCATTTGAAGACCCCCAGACATAGAAGGCTGAAAGGTGGACATTGTTGCTGTCATGGCAACACATGCAAGGTGCAGAGTTCAGGGAAAGGCAAGGCGGCAGTGCTGCAGGGAGCCCCGCTCCGAGGGTTCCAGGACCAGCAGCATCAGTATTGCCTGGATCCCACCCCAGACCTAGAGAATCCACATCTGCAGGTCAGCGAGATCCCCAGGTTCCTTGCAAGCTTGAAGGTTATACTGAAGTCTCAGAAGGCTTGGCAGTGTGATCTCAAGGCTGGGCTCTGGAATTAAAGGTCTAGTTCAAATCTTTGTGTCTCTCATTAGTTATACGGCCGCGGACAAATTATTATTATTATTAATATGCCTGTTTCCACGCCTAAAAAGCGAAGATGATGATCCATGGCGAACACTTAGAAGTGCCTGGCAAGTGATGCTTATTAACTGTTTACTATGATTGAGTTTCAAAATATCAAAGGCCCACGCACATACTCCTAAAGGCCACTTCCCCAAGGGCAGACACATTTTCAGCCGGTCACTTGAGTTGAACAGCTGAGACTGCAGCTCCCCCAGTACCCCCCACCAATCCCATCCATTAAAGAAAACAAAGACACCACAACTCCTGGCCGCAGAGTGTCAAATATATTGATGGTTGTAAAGGGACAGCTTGGAGACATTTTAGGTCTGCTGAGATGGCGTGCAGCATACAGACATGCTCTGTTTTTCTGAAACCATGTCATTAAGTTTGCAAATACATCTCTGTTTTGAACATGATGTCTTTTTTTTTTTTCATTAGCACAGTTTACTACTACAGTTTCTCCTACAGTAAATAAATATAATGGCTGTTTGCAGAGCCACTACAGATTTATTTAGATGTTTAACAAGGTGAACTATTTCACAATTAGTTCGACCTCTGAGTCAACAGCAAGATGTTTTTCATTTGTTTTGTTCACTGCTCTCGTGGGCGGGGGTTATCTTTTCCAATCTGTTCTCTGTTCACATGTTTAGTCGCCAACAGACTATGAAAGGTAGTGAAAAATAAGTCTGTTTAAAAAATTAAACTGTAATTAGGCCATGGGTTTTTTCCCAAGACCCTTAAAGTCAGATAATTTAAATTTACAAGAGGAAAAAAAAATAGGCATCATGGAAAACTAAGTAACAGAAACACTACTGAGAAACACATCTGTAGAACACAGTGGTCAGCTGTAAACAGCTCAGAAGGGTAAAGAAAACAGAAGGTCCTTCTAGAATGTTACACAGTCCAATGACAAACTCTGCTTTTTTTTCTAGTGGCTATTTTCCTACCACAGTGTTAGCTTCATTATTATATTAAATAACTTATATGGGTAAAAAGGAGTTTGCTAACCAGCAGCCAACTCAAAACCTTGTAGGAAGAGGGAGGAGGGGAATTCACAACACAGCCCGAGCTCAGGGAAACAAAGTCTGCAGTTGGCATCCAGCCAGCCTGACCCCTCCCGGCAATACCACTGAGCTGCAGTTTGGGATCTAAATGGAGGGCTTGCTTCCCCTCCCTCTTCTCCCTTTTTCTTTTAAGTTAACAAAGAAAACGTGGGCTTCCTAAGAGCCAGCACTCAGCTGGGCAAGTCCCATTAGCAGCAAATGTTGAACCAAATTAAAAAACACACACACACACACAAAAGAAAGCTCCAGCCAGATGCAGAGCTGTGATTCACATGGAAATTCCAGGAGATGAATCATTGCAGAGCTGGGATCTTTAGAGGATTCTTCCTCAAGTGTCCTCAGTGAACATTACAGTCTCACAAAATCTGAGTCAGTCTGTCAGCTGTGGGGAATAAGGTCCCCGTCTGCTCTTGAGGGAGCGTGCTTGCAGGGACTTCATGATTTTTTGTGGCACTAGATGCCCGAAAACAAAGGCCAGAGATGATGATCTGTTTGAACGCAGCAGCGGCTAGCAGCAGCCAGCATCCTGTGTGTTAAACTCTGCCCAGGAGGCTGGACCTGAGTAATAAAGAAGATAAGATAAGAAGGAAGGTAGCAAATGATCTGAATGAGGATGAAAATCCTCACCTAATACTAGTTTCATCTTTCCCATGTTTGAAGTTTGATTTTACATAGTTTAAAGTAAGTCAGACACAGACAAACATCATATGGTACCACTTGTATGTGGAATCTAAAAAAATGATACAAATGGACTGATTTACAAAACAGAAACAGACTCACAGACATAGAAAACAAACTTATGGTTACCAAAGAGGAAAGGTGGGGGGAAGGATAAATTAGGATTTTGGGAATAACATACACACATTACTATATATAAAGTAGATAAACAACAAAGAACTATACTCAATATTTTGTAATAACCTATAAGGGAAAAGAATCTGAAAAAGAATATATATATATATATATAACTGAATCACTTTGCTGTACACCTGAAATTAAAACACTGTAAATCAACTATACTTTAATAAAAAATAAATTAATTTAAAAAATTTTTTAAAGAAGGACAGAAAAATATTAAGCATTGAAGTCCTTCAGGTTTTCTGGGAGAACTGCTAGTCACTTAAAATAAATATATATTAGTGGAGATGGCCAAAAACCTAGCCCAAGATCAAGTTAATGAAGGCTCCCAAGTGACTATGGGAAGAAAAGAAAATGGGTTTGTCAACCTGGTACAAAAAGGCACATGGGACTTCCCTGGTGGCACAGTGGATAAGACTCCACGCCCCCAATGCGGGGGGTCTGGGTTCAATCCCTGGTCAGGGAACTAGATCCCACATGCATGCTGCAACTAAGAGCTCACATGCTACAACTAAGAAGACAGTGAGCCACAACTAAGGAGCACTCCTGCCACAACTAAGACCCAGTGCAACCAAATAAATAAATAAATATTAAAGAAAAAAAAAAGAGGCACATGTTCCCAGAGTCTCTTAGTAGAAATACACATACAGCAATTTTGGTTATAGTAATACTATATCCTGGGCTACTTTTGCCCATTAAAGCATCTCAGATGGTTAAAATACAAACTTACCTATCCTAGTTTTGTTTGAAAACACTACAGATTAACAACATTTTTAAATTTGGAGAGATTCTGTATTACATTTAAAGTCCCAGCTCTCTCCCAAACCAAAGAGGGGACCAAGATCTAGTCGATAAGTGACACACTCCAATTTACTGAACCAGCTGGTACTTGGGTCTCTTTGATCTCAGGTGAAATAAGATTTTACTGTTAGAGCTATTCAGAAATACAGTCTGAACTTCTTATCTTTTAGATGAAGAAAATGTGTCAGTGCCCTTTTTAACATACCACAGGGTAATTTCAGTTCCTCATTCCATAAAATAATGGGAGAAAGAAGAACAGAGTCACTATATATTTGCCAGTACTAAAAAAAAAAAAGACAATAAAACTGAAGGATGGCAATGAGGATTCCAAGCCACAAAGATTCAGTTAACAGGAGATAAGCTACAGAGAGGACTTGGAACTCGCAGGCAGGGACTCCCTATGACAAGCACGCAGCTTTCTTCACTTAAGGGCAACGTCTTTATTAGATCTGTACAGCAATGAGAAGCAATGAGACCCACCTTAAGGACTTCCATCTGTCTTTCTCTATATGGTTTTCAGGTCCTTCACTCTCATAGGAAGCCAAGTAGAGAGCTACAATCAACCAAAAGTACGAATGCATTAACGCTGAAGCCTTTTCCTGATATATTACCCACCTCCATCCATCCCCCATTCAACCTGAACCAAACCCTACAGCAAAACACACTCCTTAAAATATCAAATTACAACCGGGGAGCTTTAAGAACACAGAATATCACACTTTGCCCCTGACTGACCATCTCAACACAACCCCAAGGGCCTCTTAGGCCAAGAAGGCACTTGGTTAACTAAGACAATTTATGAGGCAAAAAAAGCTTAAAAGGCAAGCCACAGGATGCGATCATACACTCACATTTATGTTCTTTACAAAGAAGGGGGATGCGAAGGGGAGCCTTTCCTGTTAGCTTTTTAAAAGACATTTTAGCAGGTAAAAAGTCAGGTTTTCTAGGCCAATTTTTCACTCTTCTAATGTTTTTCTCTTTAATATTAAGTCAAAAAGAATTCCAAAGATTTAAAAGCTTGTTATTAATCCTGTTTGTAGAGGCTAATAATAATCAAGTCCCCTCTGGAATGGGTCATATTAATTCAAAATGTTCTTCAGTCATTATCACAAACACTACCAATCTACTATGAGAAGTAGTTAATAATGCTATTGATTTCTACAATATTAGGTTATAACAGATTAATATAATCAATCCCCAAGTCTTTTACAAACTTTAAGTTTCTGGTCAGTTTTTTGGACACAATCACTGTTTCTGCCTCAAATTTCCTAATGTTTTAACAGGTTAAGACTTTCCACTGTTTGTTTTGACAAACAGCAGGGGCTAGCAATTGTTTTGTTCTTCAAATTACCTTGAATGTCAACATATCATGAAACACCTTTTTTCTCCATTAAAGCAAGCCTAAACAAGGGCAAATAATCCTTCAATAACTTTCCATTTGTGCCCAAAGCTCTGCAGATCTAATATTATAAAGAATGTTTAAACACAGAAACGTACTGCTTATCGGTGAATAGTGAGTGCCTGACACAAATATTTTAGGGATAAATCATACGGTTTTCTGTGCAACAGAAAATTCTTAAGATGGAATAAGTCAGAAAACAGGCCTCATACTACATGAGGAACCTGGCACCAAGCATTTATATGCTGACTTCCTGATCGTAGGGTCTGTGGATGCTGGTGGCGGCCCCGGCTGGACAGGCTACCCACCATCTTCACTAAAGACTGGTACTGTGAGCAAGTACTGTAAGATCTTCCGGTCCCTCTCAAATGGACACTCCACTTGCTTCCATGTCATGAATTCACTCACTTGTTTGGCCAGTTCCCAAAATTTCTAGAAAAGAATAAAATGAAAGTTGAAGTTAAAGGCAGTTATCAAAAATCATGGGCTTGGATGAGATCACTCCATTTAATGTTCTCCTCTGGCTTCTAATCTTCTGAACTCCATAATTTTCTTAATTTAATAAAAATTAGCAATAGATATTTGCTAGGTAGAGGTCCAAATTTACTCAAGTACCTCTGGATAATAATTTATAATAATGGTGCAGCTAATTTATTCTAGTCAGCATTGTTATCTTCTTACAAATTAGTAGGGAAAGAGAAAACTTGGCTCGAGAACTTCAGAAGCAGCTTAGATGGCCTGGGCGCTCTACAGTTGCTGGAGAAGCTAGCCCTTCTCTGGGCTCAGATCTTGCAGCCTTACCTCAAAGTTGACATGGCCGTTGGGAAGGCGGTTGGCACACCCCTCATTGAGGAAATAAATATCTTTGATTAAAAGACTGAAGAATGGTATCACAATCTAGAGAAAACAAAAAGCTCTGGTTTGTTTTGGGCAAATAAACATTTAGACTCTCATCAAACAATATAAGAAGTTAATGAACAGCATTGACTCTGGATTACAGACTAGGCTATAATTAATTAAGACAGGTACAGTGTTTCCTTTGCCTCCCATGAGAGCAGTTTCCTTCTTTATATAGTTTTGCATAACATGAAAATGCTGTTAGTAACCAAAATGCAGCAAAGATGGGTGGCAGTGGGAGGCAGATTGGCTTCACATTGTTGCTAGTTCCCCCCATTTTTCTCAGGGCAATAGCATATAATCAAATCTGAGAGTTCTAGCTATAATCAAAGAAAAAACATCTAAAAGAACTCTTACTTTTCATTTAGTTAGAGCAAAATATTAATAGAATACCTGCCACTGCAGGTACTAAGAGCTTAAGATGTGTGACCCAGCTCTCTGTGAGAATCTGTACTGTTTTTATCATTTAGACATCTACATTTTAGATGAACTTTTTCTTAGAGGAACATTTTCTTTTCCCTTGAAGATACTGCTCAAGATAACATGAGAGCACAGGGTTTTTGGTAATAGTTGCTACAAACTTCCTGTTGAGTAAACCTGGCCTTCTTGTGACACAGCAGGTAAGCACCTGTTCTCATGGGAAATCACCGAAGTGGTACCTTGCACAATATGTTGTGAGGCAGGCCCAGGTGAAGGAGGAATATAAATGTGCCAATTAAAATTAATGGCTGTTTAAAAAACAATGAGTCTTCTTTAGTAAGACTTTCCTGCCTCACATCTTTGGTTTGATATGGTGGTATTTAATTAATTAATCTAAAATAATAATCTCTAAGAGAGTACTCAAAATTCTACGAAGACCAGAATGAACAAAGAACAAAGCTCTTTGTTCTTCCACTTTGTAACTTCCACTTTCTCTCAAACACCAACATGCTTTTGAAGATTCTAAATGTGCTACAATGTAAATAATGCTGCAGACACAAATCGTGGACCTATGTTGTTTACCCAAGAGCAGGTTTTTGAAGGTTCCCTAAGCTTATGACTCATGTGGTACACCTATACTAGATGAATGACGGGTCTGGAAAACAAACATTTTGGCTTGTACTTAAAAACATTAAGTATCAATTTTCACTTCTAGGGGGCAATTCAGATTTTTCCCCTAAAGTCATTTAAAAAAAGATAGGCTTTGATTTTTTTTGTTTCATTGATCTCTGAAAATAGCCAAAATGAATCTTCAATTTCGACAGCCCTTTTGAATATACTTTTAATCATTTGCTATTGTCTGGAAGTCTCTAAACTGAATTCGTAAAGATTCCCTCATTACCTTCTCCTTCAAATATTACTGACTATATCTCTATTATTTTAGAACTAAACAGCCATGGTAACAAGGATGAAAGCACACCCGAACTTCACCTCTTTGCAAGACCACTTGTCACTGGGGGGTGCTGGGCTTTGGCTCTGCTAGACCTCAGTTTAAAATGTGGCTCCACAACTGACTGGACGTACAAGCCAGGAGTCCGCCACCTGTGGCCCAAGGGCCAGCCCACCTCACCACCTGTTTTGGAATGGCCTAGAAGCCACACATTTTACATTTTTAAATGGCTGGGAAAATATCAAAAGAATAATATTTCATGAGCATGAAATTAAATGAAGTTAAAATTCCAGTGTCCAGACAGCTTTACTGGAAAACAGGCACACTCATCCGCTCACCCGCGTACCGTCTATGTCTGCTCTTGTGCCACCACATCTGAGCTGAGTAGTTGCAACAGAAACCGTATGGTTTACAATGCCTAAAATATTTAGGATCTGGCCCCTAAGAGAAAGAGTTTGCCAACCCCTGGTATACGCCTAAGAAAGCCTAGTTTCCTCACCTTAAAATGGGAACAGTACCTCACTGACTTGTGGTGAGGATTAAATTCAACAACACAGGTTTGACCTCAATTAAGCATTCCCCCCAAACCAGTGGGCCCCATACAAGGGGACAAGTATTACTGATATATCATCATAAGGAAAATGAGGACTGAATTATTATCAGGATGCAGTATCTGCCTAGTGTAACAGCTTTTAAGCAAGAACTTTACTTCTGTGCCCTGTTCTGTAGTGCTGGGCCGTGAGATTCACGTGGTGTTGATCACATGAATCATTTTATATACATATATATATATATAATGGAATAAAGAAACTGTAGTATATATGCTTGTATGTATATATATTATATATATGTGTATATATGTGTGTATATATAAATATACAGACACACACACACACACTACAATTTCTTCATCCATTCATCCATCAATGGACATTTAGGTTGTTTCTATCTTTGGCTTTGTAAATAACGCTGCAATGAACAAGGGGGTACATGTATCTTTTCTAAACATACAGTGTTTTTGTTTTCCTCGCATAAATACCCAGAAGTGGGATTGCTGGATTGATCCACTATTAATTGTCTGAACCACTCTTCCAAGAACACAGCGATAGAAACAATCTCCCTTATGATCATTCCTGTGCTGTTCCTTATGCCCATATGCCAGACAGAAGTCTCACAGTCTTCTTCAACGTGTCATTTCCTCATGGATGGTTCCCTTCAGATGTGCAGCCCCCACATAAATCTACCACTGTAAAAATCGGGAGACTGTAAGGGCTTCGGATTTCCAGAGTGAAGGTGGATGTACAGGCTACTACAGGAGCAAAAGTTTGCTTTCTGAGAGGTCTTTCAATGAAGGCTTTAGTGGGAGAACGTCTCAAGTAGTAATGTTCTCTAATTCCCTTTCACAATATTCTTGGCAACTACACCCTAAACGCATTATCAGTTCCACAACTAGAAATGAATGCTGATGATCAGAAATGGAATGGTGAAAGGACTGAAAACCATGCACTTGTACGAGAAGTGGTTAAAAACCAGGAGACACAAGGACTCACAGAAAAAAACAGCAATTTAAAGATCATTTAATGGCCCTGATGTGAAAGATAGATTTTTTTCTATATGGTACCTAGAGATGTGCCACATTGGCCACCTAAACATAATTCAGAGAATATCAAAGATTATATTACTTTATTCACACTGCCAGGAAGACTTTAAAATAGGAACTGACTTAGGAATGAAGAGAGTCTACCCTCACTTCAAAAAAGAAAACAGAATCCCAATTCTCTTGAATAAAAGGTGAATTTTTATCCCCAAATGTTTTCATTTATAGCCTTTGAGACCACTTGTGAAAAAGAAATGGCGTATTGCTTTAAATTGGTGGTGGGATCATTTGTTTTACGAACTACAGAACACAATCCATACACTCACACAAAACTGGTTAAAAAACAACAAAACTAAAGCAGACAGAGTTTAGTAAATGATGGAAAGGGTAAATACTGGAAAAAGCTATGAGAGTTCCACGAGTACAACGTTCAGTGAGACCTTTGTGGGAGGGCTGGACTTCAGAATTCCTTTGGCCAGTACTGCAGCTCCTGACCAAGAGAGATGATTCTACAGCCTCTTCCTCGCTAAGGCAGAGGCCCTCTAACTCACGGAGGTCCTGCAGAGAAAGCCTTGCTTCCAACACGGAGAGGTGAAGAAAAGGCTGCAGACAGCCTCCCACAGGTCTTCACACTTCAGGGTACTGGGATCCTCCCATGCATGTGATCATTTCCCAAAGGTTGAAAAACTTCTGATTCGATTTTTCTCAAAGTAGTCACAGGAGCACTGGGATGTGGGCAAATAAACTTTATATTTTTCTTTTTCATTCTCCTCATCCTTGTTCTTTCTCAAAGAGCTTTAACCTTCTTTTTAAATTTTATTTATATTTTGGCTGCGCTGGGTCTTAGTTGTGGCACACGGGATCTTCCTTGCAGCATGCGGGATTTTTTAGCTGCAGCATGAGAACTCTTAGCTGCGGCCTGCATGCGGGATCTAGTTCCCCAACCAGGGATTGAACCTGGGCCCCCTGCATTGGGACCTCAGAGTCTTACTCTTACCCACTGGACCACCAGGGAAGTCCTGGGCAGGTAAACTTTAAAAGCTGGTAAACTCCCTCAGGCTAAATCGAGATAGTTATCTCTGCTTCATCCCTTCTCTGACCTTGTTTCTTTATCAAAATAATAATAATAATAATAATGTATTTACAATATCTCGCAAACATTATCAGAACTGATATTTTGGGTTTTGTTGAGAAGCAATTTAGCATGTTTAAAAGGTGGGGTTTCTTTTTGTGTTTGTTTTTATTTTAGATCATGGTGGCTGAAGCTTTTTGGGGGAAGTGACTGAGAGGCCCTGAAATTTTTTACCCTCATTTTCGTTTATTTGTTGAAGACATAGTTTAAGTTAGAAGATGGATAGAATCTAAGCAGAAAATAACTTTCATCAAGCAACCTTCATCAGCCCATTTACTGCAACCAGGTATTTACTTTTCAAATAACATGATCTCCAAATGTCAAAATGACTTATCCTTCCCATGTATGAAATGTGCCAATGAAGGACCCTCTGAGTCAGAAGTACAGTTGATCCAAGATAATGTGAAATTGTTTAAGGGCAGGGCAGATAGAGTGAGGCTCATTCATCTCTCAGACATCATCTCTGTACCTTTTCTGCCACCCACATATCCAATTAGTAACAGCAGGCCTAATGCTACAGCAACTAACCTACTTTCTGAACATAAATGACTTAACCATGGGAGGTAAGCTAATTCTTTAAGAGAAAAGGTTACATTAAGTCAGCCACCTTGTGCAGTGTGTAAATGTCTGTTTTCCATTTAATCAAATTACTCTCCAATGCTATTAGTCATCTTAACATAGGACTTAATACTTACTGCTTGAAACGCAACTATGACACATTACAAAATAGTCATTTAAATAATGCAATAATAACATTTGCAAATTTCTCCACCAAGTTCCCTTTCCCTCTCCTCCTTCCACCCTTCCTTTAGCACTCCCCTTCCCTCTGTGGCAAGTGATAAAAATGTCTACAGCACGCGGCCTTGCTTTCTTAGATCTAAACTAAAAGAAGCTCGGTACAGTAGTTCACATTTCAGTGCAACACATGGCAACTCTACTATGAATAAAACTCCTTTAAACCCATACCTTCTCTCTGCTGCTATGAGCAGTTAAAGACCTTTGTGCCGCCCCACGAAGAGCTGTTCGATAATTGTAGAAATTGCTTGAAGGGTCCATCTGATGCTGAAGACAAAAGAGAGGAGAGTATTAACTACACACTTCTCACCTGCAGAAAGTTTACGAGACCTCACTTTTAACGCCACATAAAAAATTCCAAATAATTCAGGCGCAAAATGTTACGTAAGAGCAAAACAGCAGCTCCACATACCTCAAGAACGTCAAACTTCGCTGTCTTCACTTTGGCCCAAGTTTTTTTCAGTCGAGAGACTGGGCTCATATTCATGCCAGCTTCCAATTTAAAATGGAGGGGGAGAAAAAGAAGGTGGAAATAGAGAAATAAGAGAGGTCATTCTAACCTATGTTCTGAAAAAGTGTTCATTACTAAGTGGAAGGAAGTTAACTTTATACAAAAAACCTGCCAAATGATTTTCCAGAGTAGTGGTCCCATCTCATACCACCACCCATGTCTGAGAATTCTACTTGGTCCACGTCCTCACAATATTTGGTTCAACTAGTCTTCTTAATTTCAGTCACTCCCATGTGTGAAATGCTATTTCACTGTGATTTTCATTTTAATTTGTATTTCTCTGATGACTAATGATGTAGAGCATCTTTTCATATACTTACGAGCCATCAGTATATCTTCTTTTGTGAAATGTCCAAGTATTTTGTCTTTTTTTTTTTTTTTTTTTGGCGGTACACGGGCCTCTCACTGTTGTGGCCTCTCCCGTTGTGGAGCACAGGCTCCGGACGCGCAGGCCCAGCGGCCATGGCTCACGGGCCCAGCTGCTCCGCGGCATGTGGGATCTTCCCAGACCGGGGCACGAACCCGCGTCCCCTGCATCGGCAGGCGGACTCTCAACCACTGTGCCACCAGGGAAGCCCTTTTGCCCTTTTTTTCATTGGGTTATTTGTCTACTTAGTATCGCTTTGTAGGGTCCTTTATAGATTCTGAGTACAAGTTCTTTTTTAGCTAGATGTATTACAAATACTTTCTCCCGTGAAATGGATTGCCTTGATATTTTCTTAACAGTACAAGAAGGGAATTAAATAATCTTCTATTACCTAGACTGTGGATCTTTCAGGTCTTTGATGTAGATGAACATCTGTTCACTATTCTCATGGAGTAAGCCAGATAGAGACCTGAAGCTTGGCCAGTATTTTTATGGGGGAGATAAAGGGGAAAAAGAATCTTTTTAATGGAAAAAAGAATTGGTGAGAGGGATTTATTAGAATCAAAATTATTGAATTAAATCTGGTAGATTCTCTGGCTTCAAACTGACCCTGACTCTGAAGAGTCAGGCAAATATTCAAATATTTACTGAGTACCTAAAATGTGTAGCATAGCCATATCATTTATCATATAAATTAGAATATTTTTTAACGGAAGAGTCATTAACCATAATTGTGGCAAGAAAACAGGTATAAATTGGGAAAACCAAGACAGTGTTACCCCCTGCCCTATGTTTATAGAATGAACAGTCACTGGCATTAAAATCCCCATGATACAGAGGAGGAGCAAAGTTTATAGGCTGGGCTAATAAGGTCGGAGGAGGATAAGTACTAGTGACTTGGGTAGTCAGAAATGTTCCAGCTTCTCAGGCTGCCCTCTTGTCTTGCTGATGGAATCATTTGATTTAGTCCCAGATCATATATTTCTATAATGCTTGATACACAAGCTACTCAAACACTTTCTAAAATCCTTAATTTAGGCACATATCTCATGTGTAAGCCTTTATACATAAATATTCAGATGAGGATAAAGTGACTAAATGTATTCCATGAATTCTTATATACTTAAAAAAGATTACACATACTTGTACCAATTTGGATATTTAAAGCATTCTGGACGTTCTGAAACAAGTCTAGATTAAACAATACAGTTTTCATTAACAAAACTGTACTATCTGCAAATTTTCAGTGGATACATTTCACAGGATCTATAAAAATAAAGGACTCATATCTCTCAGAAAACACTCACAGATTATTGCCATCAAGGAATTAAAGTTGCCAATGTTAAAACACTCCCGAGCTACGTCAATGAAATACTCAATCATCCTTGCTCGGTGCTTCTTCTTTACAGGCTGTATAGAAAGAGAAAAAAGAGGGCAGTTATCCAACATGTAGACCCAACAGATGTAAAAAGTATGAAAAGATAATATAGAGGGCTAGAAGAAAGAGAAAATTCATTTTCTCACCATGCAGATTTCTGTAGCAACCAAGTAGCTGAGACGATTAAACCATTCCACGTAAGCTTCTAAGTTTCGTGTTTTCTTCCGTTCACTGTAGCAACTCTATAGAGAAAGGAAAGTGAGCAGAGGAGTTGGAGAAAAAAAGAGTGTATTAAGCTCTCCTTTTTTTCAGATGTGGGCCTTTATTCTCAGTGTGTGAATTAGGAAGGCTTTCTAGGATAAGAGTGGGGGTTGGGAGGGGAAAGAGAGAGAGAGGGAACCACTAACATTCTTGACTCTCCTTACAGAAATATCAAATCTCTTAGTATAGTCCAGTGAAAACCCGAAGGTCTAGAAATCTATTCTGCTACATTCATGACAATCTATTCTGATGAATTCATGATTTGTGCCTTCTCTCCCAGGAAGCTAAGTTACTCTTGGGGGGAACTGTCCTCAGAAGCACAATTCAGAAACAAAAAAAGGGTCTTGGCTGCATTCTAAAACAATCTTGACTAATTAATGGGGTATGAATACCAATTGCTGTCCGCACAGCACGGAGAAGCTGAAAGCACAGAAGACTAGAAAATTTTCTCTTAAAATTAAGTCTAGGAGACAATTTTGGAACTTTGTGTAGCAAGAAACTAAATATCTTCCAAGGTAGATAAACAGAAGCCTACATCATCCTGGTCTTTAATAGGGTGAGTGACATATTGTTCAAAAACAAAAAGAAGTTAAGCTCATCTCAGAGTTCAAGGCCAAACTTGAACAGGTTAATTACACCCCTCTTTCCTTCCTTCCAAATGAAACAAACAAATTTCAAAAAAGTCCACTAGCCTCCTATTGCAAAACCTAATCTTGACTTCCTGTACTGAGCAAAACTATTCTAAGGGCGGAAAACAGCTGCTGCCCCTTCTCCCAAAGGAGGGCTTTCATTAGTGGGTGATGCAGTCTTTGCTTAACAATTTGAAGTACTTCCTGGAGGTCACTGGGGGAAAAATTTCTTATGTGTGTGTATACTGGTTTTACAGCCCATGCCTAGTGTCAGTTTCTTTCCATATGGGCTGCATCAGGCAACAAACCTGTCATGAGGGATTCACCTTAAAACAAGAAGCAAGGCAGTAAAGACCCAGCCTCAGAACACTGGATGTGCATCCTGTCTTTATAGCTTCTGCTATTGTTGAATCATGAGCAGAGCATCCTTTCGTATTTTCCTTCTGACTTAATCTGCTAAAACCATTACCCTTTTATCTCCTACCTTCACCACCACAAATGCCCGCACCTACTTGCTTATTAAATTTCCCAATAAGGAGGAAGAGAGGTTAAAAGTTGGTGGTAGGGTAAGAATATCGTCAAGGCATTTAGAGACCAGGCTCAAGAAAAAATGTAATGAATCAGGTATGGCTAATGAAAAACAAAAAAAAAGTTTTTAAAACCTAAAACAAAATTGTTCCAATTTCTGTCTCTCGTACCCACTATCATAGACTAAACAATTCCATTGCCAATTTCAGGGCTGACCTCTGGGTAGACCAATTACCTTGTCATTGTCCAAAGGGTCCTTCTGCACAAATGCCTGAACAAATTCTTCTGGGCCAATATAATTGAGCCTCTCCTGAAACACAAACCCAGCAGGTCAACAGTATTAAACAAAAGGAGAAGAAATGGTCTTTCCGTTCTGTCTACTGACTTTTAACACTACCCTCATTTTTTAATGTAACTTGTGAAATAAGCCTTTAACCCTCAAAATTGTCATCATCTTCAAGGTCTGAGCAGAGGCAGTTTTCTGCTTGGGTCAGTGCTACACTAGAGAGTAAAAGGCTGAGCGAGTTATGGAAAAATTAACTAGAGGGGGAACATGAGGAAGGTCAATAAACTCTTTGCTCTTCAGTCTTGCTTAGTATTTATTTTAAAGTGAACTCCCAAAATATCAGAAATAGTCATATTCAAATGTCTAAACAAAACACGTTCCAGCTATTTCATAGATTATTTCCCATTTGGATTATTCTAACCCCTCCCTTGACATTACCGCTGACGAACACACTGTCTGGTTGTCAAAGCAAATCAAGTGTGGGTTATAAAAGACAAGGATGACAATGGCCTTACTAGCTCTATGTGAGTCAGCTGCTGGGCCAACGTGTAAGGGTCACTGCAGACAGTAATAATGTCCCTTTGTATGGACTGTGGCTTGGTCTTGAGAAGTGTGAGCCGATCTGTTGACGTGGAGCTGATTTTTGCCAGGACTTCCTCATACTGGCTGAGCGCGGCAAGTTTGCGGATTAGACATTGGATCATCTGCTGGACATTCTTCCTGTATGTCTGCCAGGAAACAAGCAAAGGATTACCTCCTTGCTCTGCTTGTCTGTTTTCACCACTACGCAAACTCAGAGACTCTGTACTTCAATGCTTTTACCTTCACGTTGGACAGCCACCTTAGTTGAGGGCAGTTAGAGGATTCAGCTTCGCTCTAACAGTTTAAAAGAGACACATACACATAAGGTGTCTTTTCAGATTTGTAAGACTTAGTTCTTTTCTCAGGCTGCTCTTGAGAGTACAATTCAAGTTGGGCCATGAAAACACAAGGATGATTTAGATGAGCTACTGAGGGAATCCAGTATAATAAGAACCACATATAACTAATGTTCTCTGGGCTGGCATAGGAATGTACCGGTTTTCTTTTAGTAGGTTAAAATGTGTTGATCTCAAGTCAGAGCATCCTTTTCCTAATTCTTTTTCTTTAGAGTCCCCGTCTAGATTTTTCTCCTTCTAGCATTCCCAATCTCATTAGTCTAAGGGTACAGACAGCTACTTAACAGAAATACACCATCACTTCCTACTCAGCCCCCAACCACCTTCCTGACTTCCACATAGAACATGAGTTACCACCAAAAAAAAGCAATGGATATTCCTTTTTGGTATCTGACTTCCAGTTGGTTCATGTCCATTTCTTTTGCATTCATGAGTCAGTGCTAATGTTCACCACCAAACTCTTCCACATGGCAATTGTACTCATAATGCTACTACCAGGTGACACCTTGTTTGTTACTACATCATGCTACCGCCACAATACTTAAGAGAAATTGGTTTTAAAGCAATGCGTGTATTATAGATAAATGTCAACCTCTTGACTTTTAAAATAGTTGTTAAGTCCAAGAAAGAGCTCCACAATCAACCAATTCCTAAGGTAGAGTTACATGTGTAAGTTAGGGTATTCTTTTATTCTTCCTTTTTCAGGCAAAAATTGCCAAACTGACACTTATCCTTCTGGGTAAACTGTGACACCTGTTATCAGAGGTTATCAGAGGCACACAGGCTGCTTCAATGCTAACGTGGTCCTTAGGTTAACAGCTCCAAAGGAGGACAGTCCTAGTGAATTTACAGATGAAAGCCCTATGTCCATGCTTTACTAACTAATCAGCTCCTTTTAAAAAGGTACCACAATATCATTTTCTGAGATTAATTATCTGAAAATTAAATGGCATCTTACCTACAAGTCTAAGAACCATCTTTTTTTACGGAAGTAATTTGGTTTACCAGAGCATATTGTAAAACTTTAAATGAATAGATATTTGCATACTTAAGCCAAGGAAAATTAAAAATAGAAGGAAATGATCAATTCTCATATAGTCAAGGCAAAAAGGCACACACAACCTTCTTTCTTTTCTTTTTCTCTACTTGTCTGATGTATATTACTGAGTTCTTTAAACTGGTCCATTAGATGACCTTTTCCCCCTCTACATTCACAGACCACCCTGAAGTCACTAATGAAATACCTAAGTGTTTAAAAAATTGAGCCTTCAAGGAACCTATCTTCCACACAGCATTAAGGTTATCAGTTAAGAAGATGGTATCTATTTGGTAATATGGTTGTCACTCAAAGAAAATGCCTCTTTCTTTGGAATTCAAAGCAGTTAAGGCCAAATTGAGGGCTATTTTAAATCCCTCGCTGGGGGTGAGGAAAATGGGTGAGGAGGGTCAAAAGGTAGAAACTTGCAGGTATAAAATAAGTCAGTCATGGAGATGTAATGTACAAGATGGTGACTATAGTTAATAACATTGTATTGAATATTTGAAAGTTGCTGAGAGAGTAGATCTTAAAAGTTCTCATCACAAGAAAAAACTTTT
Organism: Delphinus delphis; assembly: GCF_949987515.2. NCBI lineage: Eukaryota > Metazoa > Chordata > Mammalia > Artiodactyla > Delphinidae > Delphinus > Delphinus delphis. Next base: position 42,157,203 of record NC_082687.1, on the reverse strand, counting down.
GTTAATTATGTAAGGTGACATGTTAACCAGACTTACTGTGGTGATCATTTTGCAATACACTCAAATACTGAATCATTATGTTGTATACCTAAAACTAACAGAATGTTACATGTCAATTGTACCTCAATAAAAATAAATTAATAAAAATAAAATAAAACCTGCATCCCTTGCTTCTTCTACATTCATAATCTTGAGTTACATAAAAATCGATGAACTTAAAATGGTTTCTTCAGTCTTCTGTCCCAAATGTCATAATAAATGCTCCCTGGGTGATTCTGACATGCAGCAAAGCCTGTCTGGTGAAAGACTCTTATTCTACACTTTAAAAAATGCTTTTTAGGGAAAGAGGTAGAGTAATGGATAGTGGAGGATTCAGCTAGTGAGCAAAACGCAGCAAAATATGAGAACATGTATGCAATAGGGTATAGGGGAAAAGCTATTCGAATAACAAAGAACGTGAGTGCGTGTGTGTGTGAGACAGAGAGAGGATATGTGTGTGACCTCTTTAAAAAGTTTGCTGCTGCCATTTGATTCCATTCGAGAAACCAAAGCTTCGTGTTGTTAAGCATGCTTTTTTACGGAATCATGGATTGCCAAGTACGTACTTATTCTTTTTTATAACTTCAAATGCCAGTGACAGTAATTACCTGGCAAATAAAGACAGAATAAAGACAGGCCCCGTAAGGAAGAGAAAATTGCACTGTACCCACTATAGTCATTTGTCATGTAATTGAATCATCAGTTTCATTTCGGGTTTCTTGCTGTCAAGTCCTAATAAACCTCTTCATTTTGGGCAAATCCTTAGGGGAGGGGGGTAACATATTAAGCCATGCTATGTGGAACTGTCCTAGCAGATTCAGAAGAACTCAACTAAATTATATAGAGGGCACACCTGGATCCACTGACTGCCAAAGAAAATCCCTAAAGTCCCAGGCAAGAAGCAGCAAGTCCCAACCCAAGTGCACACTCCTTCCCATGGAGGGAGATAACTTTTCAGCAGAGGGAAATATTTTTTTCCTATTCCAGTAACCGATTCGTTTGTTCACTCATTCGTTCATTCATTCAAACACTCCTGAGTGCCTATTAACTACCAGATACTGGGCTAGGAGTTAAGGATGCTATCTGAACAAAAGGAGCACAGCATGGAGTCTAGTGAGGAAAAACAAGTCATAAAGAAAGTAATTACTAATCACAGAGTGCTCTGAAGGGAAAGGGTGGTGAAAGCCAAGAATGGGGGATGACCATGGCTGGGGAGGCCAGGGAAGGTGTCTGCAAGGAAAGACACTTAAGCACATGGCAGATAAGTGGCCTCCCAAGTACAGAACTGAGGAAAAGAGCATCCACCACAAAATTTTAGGGCTGAAAGGGACATTACTACAGGGAGGTTACCTCTATGATTTAGAAATGAAGAAGGAGCAGAGACTTCAGGGGACTTGCCAAAGCATTCAAATCAACCACTGCCAAACGTGGACCCGATTCTGAACACTGTCTAGAAGTGACTAAAGGAATACAATCTCACTGGAAAACCCAACCTGATCATGGCAGGTGACATCTCTCCACTCAAGCCCTAGGCTTATCTTCTCATATCTTTTCACACTCAAAACCGTCTGAAGATCTCAGGTTTATCAAGGATTTGTTATTAACACAGGATGGCTGATAGGAAGCCCAGGCACAAGGCTATCTGGTCCCCATGCTTGGTTCCATCCAATTCTTGAGTGGCTTGATCCTGTTAAAAAGAGATCGGAACCAATCTGGCCAACACAGATAGAAGTGACCTCCCTCATGGACTCCCATGACAAGAAGGACAAAAAGCCATCCATTTGGCATTGTATCTGAAAAAGATTTTTAAGGTGTTCCTTTTGGGAAAAACAAGTCGTCATTTCTACCTTTTAAAAAGGCAACAGAAGGAAGGGAAGCTGACTGCCACATCAAGTTAAGTACTGACACAGAACTTAACTGAAGTGAAGCACTGCCTGACTCGGAGCTCAGCCTCCACACAAGAAAAAGCCCTTATGATGCCACTAATCTTTTGAGCAGCTTGCCATAAACTTAGGTCACGGAGCCAGCATTGACCCTGTCAAGCAACACAATAGCTTCCCCTCTAAGAAAAGATTTACTACAAAACTGTGATGCTTAACTTTTGCCTTTGTGAGTGACGGACCTACCAATTCCTACCTTGCTAGAACCTGTTACACGCAAACTAGCAAAATGATTAGAATAGTCATAATTTGCAGAAGGACTCAGGGAACCACTCATTCAGGCTTGCAGAAATAATGGCTCTCTTGAGCACCAGTGTTCAATATAATGTCATGGGGAAGTGTAAAAGGGTTAATTCCATTTTCATGAAAACATAATGTGGGAAGCAAGTGAGTATTTTTCAAGTGCTAATCTTATATAATTTGTCTGATTTTTTTTAAAGTTAGGGGAAACAGTATTAAAATGTTTTCACCAGAAGTAGACAGACTAGATAGGTATCTTGTTGCATGATCTTGACAGCACAGCCCTGAAAGAATGATTTCTCCAGGTAGGTTATTCATAATGGGAAAATGCATTTTAAGATGGATGAAACAAGACATCACAGCCTTTGCCAAATGCTTCATCTGCCTTTTTCTAACACTGTATCTGTGCCTAAGTACAGAAACTACAAAGATATCCTTGCCCAACAAGCCTCAAAACAGAGTAACAGCCTTCCAGGCCTGCTTCAAAGAGGATAACCTTGAATTTGTCACAGCTAGGTAGCTCAATTGAGGGAAGTGATATTTATGAAAGATTATCTAACAGACTTACTTTCCATCTCCATCTAAGTCTAGGTGCTAAGCCTTGAATCAACTTCCAAGCACAAGACTTGGATCCTTTTTTCTTTGTCTTCTCCACTCCTAAAGAATTACCTTTGCTAATTTATATATTAATCTTTTGGCCTCAGTTTTTTATCAAGGAGCATTTGTTATAAACACTATACAGAGCAGTTTCCATGATCTCATTCACAAAGTCCTTGCAGGAAATTTTTTTAATTTTTCATTGAATTTAATGCTTTGAAGGATTACTATGCTTTTTCTTTTCTGACAGTGAAAATTACATAACCAACTGTATTTCCCTTTTACCTGGAGCTTACAGTTAAAATACAGCAATCTTGTCCTACTCTACTGATTCTCAGTATTAGCACATTTGTTTTCTCCCTTCCATGATACAAACTCTCTATTTCTGATTTATTAATATATTACTTATTACCTGTTAATATATAAATATGTTCTTTTACATGTATTAGTGTTTATATCTCCTAATGTGATATTTATAATCTAACTTGCTAGGTCAAATCTTTTTGGAAGGAAGAAAGTTATAAATAAAATAAAATGAAAACACACTTGCATCATGAAACCTGTGCTTGAGTTGACATGAACATACCCCCAAATTACTCACATAAAACTCTAGATCACATCCCTTTGAAGTGGGATTGTATAATCATCCCCCTTTGACACACCAAACAGACCAGTATGCTATGGAGAGGACCTGCCCAAAGGCAACAACAGAAAAGAAGCACTAGAGATGCCGATGCATAATTTAGCACCACTTCTCACCAAGACCCTGCCTGGAAATTCGAGTAATTGTACTAAATTCAGGTTACCAACCTCCTCACCACTGGCTATTCGGTGAGCCAGATCTTTTAAGTTTCTCATCATTCTTTCATCCCGAAAATCATAAGGAAATGTTTCTGTCCATTCTGTCAGGAGTTGAAGAATTTTGGGTGCAATTTTTCTTATCTGATTCTAGGGAGAAAAAGCAAATCAAATTCAGTGATATCTATCAAATAAATAATTACAAACAGGGTTAATGGTAAACTTCTAGTGCAAAGTCTTTGGGGTTAAAGAAGACTCTAGTCTTTGGGGTTAAAGAAGACTCTTGTCCCCCTTTCCCAAGTCAATGTCAAGTGCTACCAACTTAAGGCAGGACGGAGGGATCTTCCATGGCACTAGATTTATATTTGTTCTTTATACCTTTCCAATTCCCTCTGCGTAGCCATGATACCATTTATGGACCTCAGCCTGGGGAGAAGCTATGGTTACTTAAGGAAACCAACTTCACAAAATCTAAGCCATAAAGCTACCAAACTTAATGGAAAAAAACGTTAAGTTCAAATAAAGTATCATTACCTTATCACCACTAGGATCACTTAGTCTCTGGTGCTCAACACATAAGTGGCAAACTTTGGCCATTAGCTCATACGGATGCATAAATAACCGAGAACTCAGTAGGAAGGTAAATATGTACGTTCTCTGTGGCAAGAGAAAAAAAAGTCATCATGGTTATATTCTCTCTGAAACTAGTATCTTTCCTATATATTATACATCATATAGCACTAAGTTCTCTTTAGCAAAGTTACAATGCTACAGTTTCAAAAGTGATGCTTACTAGTAGTAAAACAACCTAAGATGGATTTCTCCTTTACTTTGTGATATATATTTTCCCTTAAACCATACTAAAAATAACAGAAGTACAGGGTAAGTTTAGCTACTAAATTATTCACAGTACAGTTTTACATCCATCCTCTGGGAGCCAGGATACCAGGACATATAACTCAGTCTAGTAAAGAAGAATGAAATTCAGCCCAGGGAGATCAATCTAACTTAAATATACCACCCGTACAGATTCTTGTTCTGTGTCCAAATATTATGGTAACTCAATGGAAACCAAAAAAATCACCCAACCCACATCAGCTCAAGAAATCTCCAGTGGGTCCAGTATGACACACTGGAGCATTTGTGTGCTTGTGTCAGAACATTCAAAGACAGACTTTCAAGTAATCTATTTACTTGCTCAAAGGCTAGGCAATTTGATAAAACATAATATCACACGATATACTTTTCTTTAACCACAATGTCTCCCCAGAAGCCAGTAATGAAGTAAAGCTTATTTGTTATAATACTTTCATACTCCCAATAAGAAGAAAAATTCCATGGGTTTTTCTCCCCCTTCGGTGCCTTTTGTAGCTCATAAACACTTACAGGGCTGAACAAGGGATGCCTTTTACTTTTGATTAGAAGTTTTCCCTGTGTGGCAACATATTTGAAAATGCTACGTAACAAACCTCACACACACAGAGATAACTCAGTAAGAAACATTATGGTGAACTACAGTGGCAAGCACAAACTAGCCTCTACACACCAAGGTCATTATTATATTTATAAAATCATTCGAATCTAGCACCTGGATATTTTCATGAAATCTTTATCAACAAGCAGCTGTTGCATAACAGGGGCAGCCATAGCACAAGGGAAGGGGGAAGAAACATCACGTGCCCCAGAAATAGAAAACCTGGGTTTGAATGTTGATGCTGGGAGTGAGACCATGTGCAAATTCCTCAACATTCTGAATTTCAATTTCTTCCTCTCTAACCTCTTGGAATTGCTGTAAAGACTGAGAAAATGTAAACGAATTCCTTAAATTAGAAAGGATTATCCATACAAATGTCAGTTATCAAAGTAAAACATAAACAAGTGAGTCTGTCATCTGATGTCGAATCTATAAAGAATTGCATCTTGAATGTAATTCTTGTTCTCTTTTCTGTGAAGCTTCCCTGTGTAACTTCACTTTTCTCAGCATAGTTTTGGAAAACAAAAAGGCACTAACCATTCTAGGAGCATCTAATGTTCTCTGGCATTTCTATTTAAGGACCAAGGTATGTGCATGAGTCAAACCTTACAGGTATTTCATTTAGATGGTCTCTGACTGACTACAATGTGATACCAACCCTGAAAGGAAAACTGATACACAGACATATCATAACCAGGTTCAATCTGATCTCAAAGCACTCAATAATCAATATGCAATTTCTTATTAGAAAAATTCTTAGTAACCCAGATAGAATTCTGCAGTATCTAGGGTCCCTGTCTATTCTATTGTAAATTCTGCTGGATATCGAGGACGTGTTGCAGGGGCACATGGATACCTACATCCGGATAGTAATCCACGTTAGGTACTAAGTGCTGGATGAGTGCTTCCAGAGATCCGGAGAGGAGGTTGTTGTCATGGTAATACAACCCTCCACAGCTGTCCTCCGCAGACTGATAGAGGTTTCGGTTGTAACCGCTGCTGTCAAACATTGCTGAAAAGGGAGGAGTTTGAGGCATGCTTTCCTAAAATGAATAAAAAAGGAAAAAACAGTGTCAGTAATATGCAAAAGAAAAGTAAACTTTAATAGGCATTAGGCTTTCATAATCACGAGGAAACAGGCAATTTTTAAAATAGGTTAGGTTCTGATACAATCTGAGAACCCATCAAGAAGCAAATTGCTCTTTGGATAACACATGTATGTATATTTTTGAGTACCAATGTCATCCAATAAAATACCATAAAACACTTGGATCAAAGGCTCCAATCTGGACTTAACTTCAAGTCTCTGGCTGCCGTGTTTAGATATCATTCCTTCACATTCGGTTATGAAGTCAGGGAGGGGAAGTGAGCTTTAAATTGCTTTAATCCCCTGAATCAAGTATTATCCTAAGGTGGAGATGTGTGGGCCTTGAAAGTTGGATGGGAAGAATTACATAACACTTAAGAAATAAATACCAGACTAGCATTGGGCATATGAGGAGATAACCAAAACAGAAGTTGAAAAAATGAAATTGTAAAAGAGGCCTAGAAGTAAAGTATATGTGTGTGTGTGTGTGTGTGTGTGTGTGTGTGTGTGTGTGTGTGTGTGTTTATAGACGCACACGTATATCAAGAGATTTAATGCTGACTCCCCAGCTTTCACTGGAAGATCGGATGCTATTGATTTTCACCCCCTTTGTGTCAAATTCTTTTGGGGTGCAGAGCTCTATAAAGCCTCAGTTCTCAGTAAACACACAGCCTGAGCAAACACCTGATTTGGGGAGCACTGCCTTCATCCATGTGCTCTGCAACTCACAAAGCCCTTGTCAGAGGATGCCTGGTAGAGGCCAAAGGCTATTAAGTTATTACTTGGATTCCTAGGGACAGAGTTCCCAGCCCCAAAAACAGACTCCAGTTCTGGCAGCATGTCTGGACAATGGAGGCAATTCAGGAGCTGCAGAGAGTGAGGGCTTCAGAGGCAAACGATGAGGGGAAGCCAAACTCCAGGGCTTGGACTGACAGGGACAGGGTGTGCAGAGGCTGCAGGAGGACACAACCTGGGCTAATCCCTCTTTTCAAGATGCTGAAAGATATCTGTATCCGAAAGGGGGAGGGGCGTGGGGCCTGTCTGAGGAGGCACATCCATTACTCCAAGTGCATCTGTTCTGGTTCCCACTAATGGGGGCCACAGCATCACAATGTGTGCGCATGCCTGGGCAGGGGGTGGCCAGGGGTGGGGTGCTGGGAAAAAACAACGTCCATTATAAGGTGACTTGGCAGGTGAAAGTGGCATTTAGGGAAAGAAGCATCAGGAAAGAGAAATAGAAAAAAAAAAAAAGCTTCAGTATTTTGTGCTCTGTCCCATCCACAAACCAATGCTGAGGGAGAACATAAAAGGATCCAGCACAGAGAAGGAAAGACAAACATCATATGATATCACTTATATGTGGAATCTTAAAAAAATTATACAAATGAGTTTATTTACAAAACAGAAACAGACTCACAGACATAGAAAACAAAGCTTCGGGTTTACCAACAGGGAAAGCAGCAGCGGAGGCGGGGGCGATAAATTAGGAATTTGGGGTTAACAGATACACACTACTATATATAAAATAGATAAATAACAAGGACCTGCTCTATAGCACAGGGAATTATATACAATATTTTCTAATAACCTATAATGGAAAAGAATCCAAAGAAGAATACATATATGTATAACTGAAACATTTTGCTGTACACCTGAAACTAACACAATATTGTAAACCAACTATACTTCAAAAAATAGCTACAAGTGGGAAGAAAGTGAGGACTGAGAATCACTCTGTCTGGGGAGACTTGTCACTACCAGAGTCGTCATTGCCATCCCTCTCGCTTGGGCAGGACATGGTCATAATGGCCAAAGGAGCAGGAACTGAGGATGTAAATGTTAACACAAATGCTCCCCACTTAGTTGGTAAGACCTCACACATAGGAATCACGGTTAGATGAAGAACTCAATGTTAACATTGTATAAGGCAACGGACAAAGTATGTTTCTGTCCTCTTCAAATGGCCAGTTTTCTATGAGTATGTTTCATGTGCAATATCATCTTTGCAAATGGGTTGTCCCTGGTGGGAAGAAAAACAAGAGCCTGTCTACCTTTGCCCTGAGAAACTCAAAATGTCCTTAAACTGGGACACCAGGACCTGAGATGAGAAACATCTGAAAGTTACTTCTTCCAGCCTGGAAGGAACCTTCCCTCTCTGGATGTGGCTTTCCTGCCTCTGGCTTAAAAAAAGCTTTAGATGGTTAAAACCACACAATATCCTTGGTATCCAGGATGACAAGTGGAACTCACTCTATCCATGCCCTTGAAGTTGTTTTTCTTTTTTTTTTTCTGCCAAGAACCATGAATTTTCCTTGATTTCTCCACTTACTCAGTACTACCGAAACCGTCCTAATATTAAGTGCTTTGGGGAGAAGGTTGGCCAGGATTTGGGAATTTCAGAAAAATCAGAAAATGTTAAAAGTTCAAAAGGACCATAGAAATCAAATGGTCCAAGATGGAAAATAGATTTCATTTCACTTCCTAACGGCAATCAATCCAAAGTGGTTGCCAAAAGGCCGGATGAAGAGTGAGGATTCAAAGCCTGTAACTGGGTGGGGAATGTGTGCTAAGGGATTAGCAATGACCGCAAAACAGTCACAGAAGAAGCCAAGGCCCAAGCGTCATGACAATCAGGTCCACTCTCCTCTGTCCATCAGTTTGCAAACTGAGACCTTGGGCGGTGAGGTGAAGTGACCAGGCTACGACCACACAGCCACGTGGCTACAGCACCACGTGAGCCCCACGGCACTCCCCTAAATCTTGCACCCCTGCTGCCTTTGGTAGATTGACAGGAAGCACGAGCCACAAAATAGTCACAAGTCACTCAAAGTTCCCTTTCAAAGAATCGGCACCAAAAGCCACCAAATATTTGTACTTATAATTATTTACTCCCATAAAGTGGACAAGGACCCAGATTTAATGAAGCCCTAATCTAGGGCTTAAGAGCTGTGAAAACTTCGGAAAGTCACTTACTCAGCCCCTGCCCCTAGGTATGTTTTTCATCTGGAAAATTATTTCCAATTTTGCTCACTCCTTCCGAAATTCTAGATGATAACAAAACTACCAATTTTCTTTATAGCGAAGTTAGAGCATTTTTAGAGCAATGGCAAAAGGTCTTTGTATTGTTCCTTGGAAATGTGTCACAGGATTTCTTTGAGGAGGCACAAAATATCAACAACAACAAAAAACCCCTCCAACCAGGCACCAAAAGAAAATACTACAAATAGCAATGGACACCAAACCGAGATAAGTTAATTGAGGTTATAGTTTATTATACTTAAAAATCAAATTTAAGAAGAGAATCTATCATAGGTTGTTTTCTGCCTTCTAATTAGCGCAAAGTCTGTTGCCAATCAGCTGATTGACCACAAACGAACTTGACTGTTGAACTTGCGTAGAGCAACAACCAATGGCTGAGATTTAAGTCACTCCAAGAGACCCAGCCCCTTAGTTACATGCACAATGGTCCTATTTTCCCACCTTGCCATATACTGTCAACTCCTGAGGCCTCCACCTTCCTCAGTGTGCATCCTTATACTATGGGATCCTGTGTGCTGGAAAAGGTCTCCACAGTCCACAGCCCTTTACTTCTCTGATTCTTGCTCAAGGCCGCTCCCCTGAGAAATGCCTAGATGCACGGTGGGCAAGGCTCTGAGAATGTCAGCAGCTCCCGTCTGTGTAAGGTTTACTGCCCACAAATGCCTTTTTGGATATTATATCTACCTTGTTTGGCAGGGATCCTTACTCTGTTTGCATAAGCACGGGTTCAGAAAAACTTCATTACTCAGCTGGGGTTACACATCGGATAAGGGACAAACAGGCAGGGTTTCAAACCTAGTCTTCAGACTCCAGGTTCAAAATTTATTACACTACATCATGTTATACTGCAAATGGTCTTCTTTGAACTTTTAATGTTTAACCATAAAATGAAAAGCCTGTCAGTCTGTCCCAAATTGCACGCTATTAGAAAAATTCACATGTTTTACACGTTCTACATAAATCCTTGCCCCAAAGATGTACGAACGTCATTAATTACTCTTATTAAAAAGCAACACTATCAACAAAAGTATTTAAGCTACTGACCTTTGCAATCAAAGCATAGTGCTATCTAGACAGACTTCAGAAATTCTAATATACACTTCTTCATATTTTATTTTCTTTGAAAGTGGGATGCACATAAATAGTTAAGTGATAAGAAAACCTGTTTAACTGTCTTTTTTTAGCAATATATAAAATAAAAGAGCATCTTACAATGGATGACATTTTAGATTCAACGAAATACAGTAATACTTGCTTGTACGTACTTTACAGATTTCCAGTAAAAAAGATCTGATGAGACAAATGACCAAAAGAGAGATCATGGATCATGGTACATGTAACTAATTTCTGGACAATCTCTAGCAAGTGGTCAGTCTAACCATTTTCCAGAAAGATCAACTGCCTTGTGTAATAGACGCATTTGATAAACGAGGGGAAAGGTCAGCAGAATGGCACAGAGAGTACTGCTTGTGAAGTGGATTTTTAAGTGCCTAAGAAGATAAACATAGTAGATTTTTTTTTCCTCTCAAGTACCTTTCTTCTTATTACCCACATCAAGAACCACTGTTTGTTCAGCATGACTCAAATTTGACATCCAAGACTTTAGTTCTACCTGCTTCAGTTCTGGAATGAAAGAAAGTGAAGTTCAGAATATTAAATATTGGCTTGGTTCTTGTTTAAGAAAACAAATTCATAGAATATCCAAGTACTGCACATGAGAATCCAGAGAAGCATTTAGCCCTGGATGCTATTAACTCCAGAAACCATTTGCTAAAGCCTCCCTGGTGGAAGAAGGGCTAAGTGTAAGGCGGTTCCTACCCCACAGCTTCCATTTATTTTCTTTAATCTCAATGTAGCTCTGACTTCTTATCTGCAGCAAATCTTCTCTTTACAGCTCACAATTACTATTTTCTGTCTGTTGGGTTCTGTAAACTCTCAATTTACTCTTCTCTACCCTTTCCAACATAATCTCAACACCAACTTCTCCACTGTCTGCCATCCTTCTTCAGCACAAATTTTGCCCAACCCAATATACCTGCTATGGGGACCTGCTAATCAAAACTCTGGTTTAGGAAAAACTGACTATTTCCAAAATGAGAATATGTGACAGCATTAAGTACTGGCCTTAATTTGCTGTTAAGTCAAACTTCAAAGTAGCTAACTCCTTTGGAAAAAGTGAGATTTATATGAGACGCTTGAAAAAGCTGCTGACTCTATTCAAATCACTACCAGTAAGATAAGACAGAGGACAGGTTAATCTCACAAGCAATTCTCACCTTGCAAAATTTCATTTCCAGCCAGTTGCTGGAAACTCAGAATATATTGTTTGGCCAGTAGCTCTTAACTTTTTAGGAAAAGATCACAACTTCTCCACACACTGCCCCCAGAGAAATCGACCAACAGGTTTGTATATACTTTCAGGGAGTTCAGACTCCAGATTAGGAAGCACATGTGCTGGCCTGTACAGAACCTGGATTGTATTTATCTACTTCCTCAAAGAAAGAGAACATAGTGGTTCTGAAGGGAACCTTGTTTTAACAAGGTTAAAGGTTGAAGACCGGCTCCTTAGAAATCAACCAATACATGTAAATATTTTCTAGTAGTACTGATCCAATGGCGTTGAAGAGAATGAAAAAGACACTTCTTTCGGTTTGCATAGAGATATTTAAATAGCTCCCCCCCACACACATTGAGGGAGCACTTTGGGATAAGGGGGAGGCAATGAGACAATGGGAAACAGATTTTGGTTTTAAAAACAATGACCCAGGGCTTCCCTGGTGGCGCAGGGGTTGAGAGTCCGCTTGCTGATGCAGGGGACACGGGTTCGTGCCCCGGTCCAGTGTCCCACATGCAGCGGAGCGGCTGGGCCCCTGAGCCATGACTGCTGAGCCTGCGCGTCCGGAGCCTGTGCTCCGCAGCGGGAGAGGCCACAACAGTGAGAGGCCCGCGTACTGTTAAAAAAAAAACCCAAAAACAAACAAACAAAAAAACAATGACCCAGGCTAAAAGAAAGCTCTGAGCTGCCAAAATTAGCATACAGATTACAGGTTCTTCTGGAAAACTTCCCAAGAGGAAGTAAAAGATACCCAACCCACGTATACAAGATGAATGTTCTTTCTTATATTTAATTTGGGAAGCTGAAAAGTTGGTTGACAGACAAGATATCTTACCGGGGCAGCTAATTCAGTCACAAAGATATATCATGTCCTTCCAAGGACCCTGCAAAAGTTCAGCATGACATTGATCCAGCAGCAAGAAAGCAAGCTCTAGGTGATTTAAGGGATGAATGGATTTGAAAGGCATGCCTAATGGTTTCAAACCAACTAAAGCACCAGATGAAAAGCTGCCTTTTTTGAAACAACAGACTGTGTTTGAATTAGTGACTGCTTTTGCACAAGGTTATTTACGAGGAGGCAGGTGCATCAGTCTAAGGTGGTTTCAGGTGACAATTCCAATTGGAAGAGGGCCAGGAAAAGATGGGTGTGGGAACTAAATCAAAAGCCATCCTTCAACAACTGCTTTAGGTGTTTGGTAAATCTCTGCCAGGATGTCAAGTCAGCATTTCCTTTACACTCAGGAGAATGAGATAGCAAAGGTAGGAGTCCAAGATAAAAAAGGTTTATTTCAGCCCCTATTTCATCACAGAGCACCTCAGTGAAATATTTAATAAATCCAATGTCTTTATATTGATCGCTCTCCTTTCGCTTCTGTTCAAATGCTGGGCATGTGTCCAAACGAGGTAGAGGAAGCCCTCCCTATCACAGTTGAACTTTGAGAGCATATTTGTTTAGGGAGGAGAGGCTTAATTTAAGATCCGGCAATGACTGGTTCCCAAATTCCCATCTAAATTCCAAAGGAACTTTGCACTTTGGTGAGATGCAGCCTCTTCCTTTTTTCATTTAAGGCTCCAGAGATCGGAATGAGAAAGAGTTCACATATTTCAACTTTACTCCAGCTGGGATCTCAAGTACTTTTAGCCTCCTTTTGGCACGGCTGGATCTCAGAATACAAGTGCTGACTGTACGCTCAGAGAGTGTTTCTCTAACTATGGATTCAAGTTAGGGGAAAGTAAAAGTCAAGTCTCCCACACTGTATAAAACATGCTTATTTTGAGCTTGAAAAAAGTCTCAAAGATTATCTTCTCATTTCTTTCTAGCAGCATCTCTGGACACTAGAAATGCTACACCTCTGCTAACCTCCTTGAAAAAAGAGGTATTGTGTTGAGATTACAAACAAAACAGAGTAGACGACTCAGAATCAACTCACTTCTTTGGCATGTGAACAAAAAGTAAGTAACTCCCAGATAAGTACATTCTTTGGAACTGAGCCCCAAATGCTTTGTAGATTTCATGGTCAAGGGGAAATAATCAGTATTTTTGAGGAAAGAAGGTCCTATTTCTCTCTACAATGATGGAATGGTGGTATTTCCTGATTTATTATAGGATTCCACATTAAAAAATGAATGTGCATTTTGCTTGATTTGTCCTAGATGCTACTTAAATTTTTCTTCATTAATTCCTAATTAATGGAGGAAAGGGATTCTGACTCAAATAATTACCATCTTTGGTTTCCCTGAAAGAAAAACAAGGTTAAAATTTGTCATCTTTTGTCTTGGGTATATCTTGTCAGCAGTTTATTAAGACACAAAACAACAATTCAGTACGTGGCAACTACAAGTGGGCCTGGAGAATCATTTAAAACTTTTCTATGAGATAAATCTTTACTAATTTTTTTTTGTAGGAACTGATCACAGCGCATGTTGACATTCTTCCTGCAATGTTTTTAATCGTCTACAACCGCCATGCAGTTCCTGAGCTTAACAGTAGATGGCTCCACGTGCCTTGTCTTTGAAAGGATTAGTGCTTTCTAGCAGTAACAGTAGGTGCTGGTTTAAAAAATTCAAAGGATAATTAGAGTTCTGGGGGAAAAATTTGAGAAATTGGTGTTTGGGATCGTGGAATATTATTGAACTTTGGAAAGTGGCATTGCTCATGATATACAGTTGAAAACATATAAAGCCAGTCTATGTCTGGGTGCCTGTCTTGGGTGCCTGTCTATGATGAGAATTAATTGTCATTTTCCCAGAGGAATAAAAGTGATCTTCTGGAAAATCAGAATCATCGTTATCTAATTAAGTGTTGTCAAAAAAGAACCTTCTGGAATATTGGAAATGTTCCTCTTCTGTCCAATACAGCAGCCATTCACCACACGTAGCTATTATCGAACACTTAAATGGGGCTACGGCAATTTTTGTTTGTTTAATTTAGTTAAACTTAAGTTCATATATCCCCAGGTGGCTATTTACTGAACAGCACGGGCCATTACCTTGAACAGCACAGATATAAGTAATTGAATCATTTATACACGATAGATCTCAAGCTAAATTATAGAATATCAAATGGGGAGCATCCTTTACTAAAAGGGTTTATGTTTCTAAACCCCGTTCACCTCAGCATACTTAGTGAGGACATTCAGTAAACAAGTAGAATTTTCTATTTACAATTTATTGTGGAACATGGTTACCGGGATAATTTTATTTTTTTGGCTGCAAGTTCTTGAAAAATTACCCTTATCCCACACCCCCCTCCATTCTTCCCTTTTAGATAAATAGAAGGATACTAGCATTCTATAAAGTGCTTTCCTTTCTTACAAGACTAATTTGTACTTTCCCTGTGTTAAACTCATTTTCATACCAGGGCTTCCTAATAAAATTTGAATAAATTGAATGACTTCCAGATATAAATGTACCTTGACATGAAATAATAAACACACAAACCTAAGAAAAAATGATTGGTCAAAAGACTGGTTTTAAAATGACAAAATAGTAACACTGACTTAAAAAGTCCAAAAAATTTTCCTGACTCAACCTTCTTGAAAATAGCATTTTTAAATACACTTGTAGGAGAAAAACAAGAGCAAAAAACAGCGTAAGCAGATAATAAATCTCTACATAATTTTCACCAATAAGAAGAAATTTCACTCTTCTCTCTTCATTTCCACACACCAAGTAGCTGAACATCTAACTGCAGACCATTCTTCAGCCTTCATTGTTCCACAGCTAATAAAGGGTGCAAATGAACGAGGTGATAGTACAGCAAGATAAATCAGTTAACACAGAGCTAAAAGAGACTCACAAATCATCTAGTTCAACACCTTGTCAATTTCACAGATCCTGCAGGTATAGGGAGAAAGTAAGTGACTTGTTAGGGCTCCAGATTGATTAGAACCCTAGGCTCTATTCCCAAGGCAGAAATCTGCCCACAGCGCTAGGCTACATCTGTCATCCTAGGATAATCAAGGGTTGCACAAATCTAATTTTTATAGATTTAACTGGAAAACCAAAAAGGACAACTAAAGGGGGGATAACACCTGTATTCAACCACTAAAGACAAAATTCCCATCAATCTTAAGCAGTATTTTCAACAGTACAATTTGTCTCTTTAAGACCTTACAAGATGTTATAATGGTTGTTCCATTTATTATTTGTGGCACCAGAATCAAGATTCTAAGTCCCTGCTTCAGGGATTCCAGATTCTTCTCCCAAGTAAGGGAGGATACCCTAATTTTCTCATCTCCTGTCCAAGCAGGTACTCTCTTTGGGGTCATCCAAATGCTCCTCCGAAGTCTAATTCTTCCAGGCCACCTCTGGAGATTGATCCCACCACTTCCGGTGCCATATTAGGTAACTTACCAACATAAACAGTCACCTAGTTTTGCCCCTTCAATTTTCTTACTTTTTCCTAGATAGGTGTTATTCAATTGATTTTTTTTTTTTTTTTGGTCTATTGTAGTTTATTGGCCAGTAGTTAGACTGTAAGAATGTAATGGTAGTAATAATATAAGAAATGTGAATGATTATGATAAATAATAAAAATTTAAAATATTTAACAATATATGCCTAAGAATAACTTAAATTAAAAAAACAATAAATATAAATAGTTTATGGTGATTTTCGGTTCCAAAAGACAGAACGATCTCAGGAATCAGATTAAATGTCTAATGGAGCATATAAAATGGAGCAAGACTGAAAATGCACCAGGGGAGAAATCAATTCGAAGAATTTAACACTCCATTAGACCACTGAAAAGTACTACACTTAGTAGCCAGAAATATTGCCACCTCTAGGAAGACAAAGGATTGACCCACATGTCGTGGAAGAATGCCAACAAGACACTTGCTAATCAGTAGCCGATCTTCTCCACTTCTCCAGAAAACCTGCTTGAAAGGCGTAACAGAGCAGCGCTTGTGAACCCTGACTTCTGTCAAGTGCCCTAGGTCCTCCTTGGCCCAACAATTGCCCCCCCCCCATAAACTAACCATTAATGATAGGACCTAACAAGCTGCCACACTTTTTAATCTGCTATGAAAATCTTGACAGCCAAGAATTTTTCTTTCATTTTAGAAGTCAATTCTACATTTGCTCTAAACCTCACCTGACTAGTTGTTTTCCTTCCAAATCTCCAATCAGGCATATACTCTGGTTAACTGTAACCTCCTTGTTTCTTAGCACAGGCTTATCACCATGGTCCATGTTTTAAACTAAGACACAGCTATCACATGCCAAGCTCTAGCTACTGTTTTCGGGAGGAAAGAAAAATTATTCACCCCATCTGAGTCTGACTGTACCAGACATTATTCAAGAGTGCAAAACCCTGATCCCTGAACTCTTCCCTTTATGCACTCAGTTCAGAGACCCTCCCTCGGCCATTAGAGATCATCCAGGGCTAAATATAGATCTACGCACACCAGCGGTCCCTGGCCACCGTCACATGGTGCTGCTGACGAACTCCTTGGAGACGCCTTCTGCCCAAACATACATACACAAATTTCTGTGCATATTCATCCATACACACTATACCCACCGAAATCGTCGGCGAAGACGGACACATCTACATTCAGAAGAGAAAGTGGCTCCCTAGAGCTCCCCTCCTGCGGTTTACTACACGTGTGCCGCCCTCCGCACTGTCAGAGGACCTAGCTACGCTGCTTTCGCCTGAGCTCCGCGGATCAGGTTGGGGTAAGGTGGGAATCAATACTCCAGTGGATCCCAGACAGACACACACACTTACACTTCAGCCCCCCTGTTCCGCCCTGTTCAGCTTGTACAGCACTGAAGTTGTTTCCACGGTTCCCCTAGAGAGAGGAGCCTCCCCCCGCTAGCGGAGGCTCCCAGGTACCCACAGTTCACGTTATTATCGCCCAGCCAGGTGACCCGAGACAACTCACCTGAGCTCAGGGCAACAGCAAGGCGACACGTTGTGTCCCAAGTTACCAGCTGAACGGAGAAAGGAAAGAATATCACCTCGTCAGTGGCGAGCACATGACCTCTGTTCCCTTGTCTCTTCCTAAGAGTCAGACCTTAGATTATAAGGCTCCGTCACCAAAAATAAGCAGGACCCCCAACTGCCCACCCCCCACACACACACTCACGAAAACTAGCCAAGAAGTAGAAGGAAACAACCTAGCTGTGCACAGGAAGGGAAGAAAGGTTGAAGAAAGGATGAAAGCGACCAGAACTCAGACAAATCCTCAAAAACTGTACCAAGATCTCGAGACAGAAGGCCTGGCTGCGGGATCGGGGCGAGAAAAGCAAAGCAAAACCCAAGCCTGTCCCCGCCCGGGCCCCAGTAGCTGGGGCACGCACCTGCTGGCACCGTGTCCGCTCCCGGGGCGGCCCCAGACGCCCTCGGCGGCCTGGCGGGAGGACTCCCCACTTCCCCCGCTTTTGCGGGACGCTCTGCACCAGCAAGCGCTCGCTGACCAGAATCTCCCGCCGCCTCCAGGGGCACTGGCAGCCGGGGCGCAGTCAGAGATCAGACTGCTCCGCGCGCAGCTCCCGGGCCGCCAGGGAGAGCGCAGCGCGCAGCAGGGTGGCGCGTTCCCGCTGCCGGGCTCCGGTTTCTCCCGTGAGAACTGCTGACCAGGGAACAACCCACCGGCAGATGCACCCGGGGTCCTCGGCTTCCCAGCTGTTTTCCGCGTGCCCACCAACGCAACCAAAGTGGAGGAAGCAAAAGAGCGCAAAAAATTCCGCCCAACCAGTCGGGTGCCTTGTTTATACTGAAACTACTGCCACCGCCGCCGCCGCCGCCACCGCCGCGCACACCCCCTTCTCTTCGAGTGCCCGCCCCCGCCGCCAGCCCCGCCCCCTCCGGCCCCCGCAGACCAATCACGGCGCAGCTCACCGCCCACTCTGCCACCGCCCCCGGCGCCCGCGGCCAGCCCACGCGTCCCCGGGGGCCCGGGACTCCAGTGGCGCGGCTACCGGTTGTCCTCCCACGCTGCGGAGGCCGGCGGAGCCCGGCGCAGGCGTGTTTAACTACGCTGGTTCGGCTCGCTCGGACTGCGTGCGTTCCCTCCTGAGGGCACCTGCCGGGGGCTGTTTGTGCAGTCATGTGTATGCCTGTGTGTGTTCGTTTACCTGTGTGCTACCTGTAAATACCGGCCCGACCTGTTATACAGTATCTATTAACATAATTATGAGCTAGAGGTTACTGTCCCTCTAATTTTCAGAAGAGAGCTGAGGGAAACCACAAGAACATTCGCTCAGCAAATATTTACAGAAAGCCTGAGTGCTAGGCTTTGTGCCAAACGCTGGGGGCACACTCCAGGCTGGTCCCTGCCATTAGGAAGCCTTACAGTTAAGTGATGGACAAACGTTAAGCAAATGGTCACCCAAACAAAATGTAAAATTGTGGCTGTTACAAGTTCCACAAAGAAAGGAAAACTGCTGTGAAATATGTTTCTGGAGGCAAAGAGGGGAGGTCTGACCTCAGTAAAGGCTGTGCTGTCATGGTAACCGCATGCTCTATCATTGGATACTTGATAACTATTTCAGGAAAAACGGTAAAACTATTTTTCTAATAAAAATTTGTACGAATAAAAAGAGGCTGGGGACTTCCCTGGTGGCGCAGTGGTTGAAAGCCCTCCTGCCGATGCAGGGTACACGGGTTCGTGCCCCGGTCCGGGAAGATCCCACATGCCGCGGAGCGGCTGGGCCCTGAGCCATGACCGCTGAGTCTGCGCGTCTGGAGCCTGTGCTCCGCAACGGGAGAGGCCACAGCAGTGAGAGGCCCGCATACCGCAAAAAAAAAAAAAAAAAAGAGGCTGGAGGGAAGAAACGATGAAAACAAATAAGGGAAGGAAGAGACGCAAGGAAAGAACAAAATCTTAAATCATCAGGAGCCTCTCTTGCCTGCCATGTGACCTTGAGTAAGTAAAGTAGCTTTTCTGAGCTTCAGTTTTCCCTTGTGTAAAACAACACTCTTCATACCTATCCTATAGGGCTATAATTAGGATTACTGAGATAGAGGAACTCTTTTTGTCCCTGCTCCAGCTTCCCTCCCGCCTCCTCCTTGCTGGGTTGGAAACAGCATGAAGTTCACCTTGCCTATTAGCTGATTCCTCCCCTTATTTCCTTCATCTGTACCTCCTCTCACTTCTCTTTGCCTAATTATACTCCCTCCTTCTCTTCTGTAAATGAGTCTCCTGTGACTCCGTTGTCTACTCTCACCTATCTGAGCTTCTCTGCAGTTTGAAGAAGGAGCCCTAAGACCAAGAAGGCTTGGCGGGTCCAGCTGTTCAGAGTAAAGCACCAAGGCTTGGGTGGCCCAGCCCAGCCCAGCTGTTGTGGTTGTGCTGGTTGGCTAGTCTTTCAAGCTCAGTTTTCCACCCTGGTTCTGCAACAAACAAGCCGTATGAGGTTGGGCAAGTCATTGACAATCTTGAGGTTCCTGGTCCTGTAGCAATAAATTAAGACTTGGACTAAATCATGATTTCTTAATGGAAATATTTGACATATCCTTTGTAACCTCCGGTTACACACCAGCCCAGAAGATTTTGCCCAGTTTTACATTCTGAAGTTATTTTTCCCACCAAAACAAAAGATGTTTATTTATTTCTCAAAAATATAAAATGGATACCATGAGACTGTTCATTCAATGCTTTACCAAACCACATTCCTGCTCCGCATTCTGGCCGATCCCCCAGGACCCCTTCCATCTCCCTATATGAGAGATAATATATACGGAGACAGCTCCAGAGTTAGGTGGCTCAAACCCTAACTCTGTCTCTATCACTTAGCCAGCGATCAAACCTTAGAAAACACATGGACAGATTCTGGGCCCCCATTTACTCATCTGAGAAACAGCAGTCGTGGTTTAGAAAAGCAAATTCTTCACAGAAGAAGATTAAAAGAGATAATACACAAAATGAGTTTGGAACAGTGTCCCTTAGAGAAGCCTTCCCTGACCTTCCTACTTAACAACTGCAATCTCATCATCCCCACTCCATCTCGTCATTCCCTTCCCTGCTGTGTTGTTTCCTCCATAGGCCTTATACCACCATTTAACATACTGTCTATTTTACTGATCATTCCCTCCCTCTCCTCACTGGAATATAAGCTCCAGAAGAGCCGGGTCTGTTGTTGTTATTGTAGTTGTTGTCTTCCTGCTGTATTTTCAACGTCTAGAATGGTGTCTTACAGTAAATAAACATTCAATATAAGTACGTGTTAGTTGGATTACTTAATTAATTAATGCCTAGCACATGGTAAGCACTCAGTAAATAATAGCTGTTATGACTATGTATTAAGTATTCTCTATCATGAAAATATATTCTGTCCATTCTTTACTTGTCATAGTTTCTTTCTGGTCTTTTGACTCCATTGGCTCAACGCTTGTCTCTGTAAATCTTGGTAAGCTCAGTAATACTGGTCAAATTGATGCAAATAAACCCCTGCTGAGTAAGACCTCACTCCAGTAATAAAAATAGCCACTTGTATTGAGCTTCTGCTATGTGGCCGGCTTTGTGCTGAACATTATTTTTCTTCTCCTTTCCTCTTGGACCTGGGGTTCACAAAATTAGAACCATTGTCATGACTGATCCATGTTCTTCCTTTTATTTCACTTTCTTTCATTTCCCATCTAAGATCCTTTTCACCACCCCAAAGGCACTTACTCCTTCACACTATTTAGTGTGAGTTTTTCGATCCGCCTTTCATGAACAATGGCTTATTGTTTTATGTGAGCACAAGAGTATACTTATCTAAATGTTATTGTGCAATCTGTCTCATTCTGTTTCTCACTGTTTTCTCTCCAACTTTTGATTTTGATCATCCACCCATGTTGACATACATTGATGTTGTTCACTCCGTTTACTCACTGTTGAGTGTTTCACCATATTTGTGTTACGGTTTTTGCTTACATGTTCTTTCATCCTCACTAAAACTCTGAGATATAGGTACTGTTTTCTCCATTTCTGAGATAAGGGAATAAGGCTTAGGAAGGTAAATAACTGCCAAGGCCATTCAGCTGGAGAAGCCATGAATTAAACCCATATCTCTCTGATTCCAATGTTCCCATCTTCTCACTCTACAAAATGGATTTATTACTGTAAGATTTTTGAAATAATGTCTGAAAAATATCCTCTACCTCTTGGTCATTTTATATGTCCAAGATATTGCTGTTAAAACTAGTAGATATGTGTATTTAAATTAAACCAGAGTTGGGCTTCCCTGGTGGCGCAGTGGTTGAGAGCCCGCCTGCCGATGCAGGGGACACGGGTTCGTGTCCCAGTCCGGGAAGATCCCACATGCTGCGGAGCGGCTGGGCCCGTGAGCCATGGCCGCTGAGCCTGCGCGTCCGGAGCCTGTGCTCCGCAACGGGAGAGGCCACAACAGTGAGAGGCCCACATACCGCAAAAAAAATAAATAAATAAAAATAAAAATTAAACCAAAGTCTTTTCATTGCTGTTAAAACTAGTAGATATATGTATTTAAACCAGAGATCAGTTCTTGTCATTGCAAAGCAGCATTTATTATGTCTCAGATGCAAGTTTAACATTATTTGTGATTTATGATCTTAAGACACAAGAACTTTATTTTTTTTTAAAGAGATTGTTGTTGACTTTTTTTTTAAAGGTCAGTGTGAACTTTTTAATTTAATTAATTAATTTATTTATTTATTGGCTGCATTGGGTCTTCATTGCTGCTCATGGGCTTTTTTCTCTAGTTGCTGCGAGCGGGGGCTACTCTTCGCTGCGGTGGGTGGGCTTCTCATTGCAGTGGCTTCTCCTGCTGGGAGTTTGGGCTCCAGGGTGCATGGGCTTAGTAGTTGTGGAGTGCCAGCTCCGCAGTTGAAGACACAAGAACTTTAAATGAAAATCTCACAAAGCATAATGGCCTTCAAAGTTTTAAAAATTGTCCTATCAAAGAGGAATGAGGCTCCAGAACACCAGATAGGACTAAAGAGGGAAAAGTATAAGGGAATGGATCAAGGCTTCAGGGTAAGAAAAACATTAACGATGCTCCAAGTTGAATAGCAGCTTTTTCTCGTATTGAATTCCTTCTCTCTGGATCATAAAGGGCCTTGTGAAATGGCCAAGTAACTCTCCAAAACACTTCCATGTATTCTCTTTCATTTAGTTTCTAGTGTCACTCTGAAATATGAAGATGAAGAGTCCAAGGATACTGAATCTTAGCCCCAGTTTATAAATGGCAGGAAATGAAGGCATTGGTCACACTAGTTACCAACAGCCAATCTAGACTGCAGCCTCAAACTTCTCACTTTCTAAGCCAAGGAAGACAAACCCATTTTTTATAAGTATGATGTATATTGCCTCTTGTGTATTTCAATAAAAGATTACAAGAATTTCATAAAGCAAAAACGTGAAGAATGATCAGATGCAATTTTGAGAAAATCATTGAACAATTCCTAAGCAAGGTATTTGAATATAACTTTGTAGCTGGTTAACTCGCCCTTTAGCATCTCTGAACTAATCACAGCTTCTGTGGAACACACAAACCCAATTATTTTTTTTAAACAGGTAAGAAATAAACCCTATAATACCTAAGTACTGCACAGATACCAAATTATTTATTTTATGTAAAAGAAAGAAAAAAGCAATTGCTTTTGCACAGAGAATAGATTTAAAGGAAGAGGAAGAAAAAAAAACCATAATTCTCCCCCCAGCCCCACCTCTTTCACAGAGGAGGAGGAAATACTGTAGTGGTGTGGCTAGGTAGAGACAAAGATATTTTGGAGCCAGAGGTCTCATTTCTTGGGATCTGGGTTCCATTTCTTGGGATCCTCTCTCTTTGGACTCTCTCTCCCACATGGCTGCAATGGTATGATGGGGTGTTAGGTCAGTTAGACCAGCCTGGCTCTAGACCTTAGAGAAAACCCCTTATATTACCTGGCTTTTTAGCATGCTTTGGTTTCATACCCTCTTCCTCATTCTAGCCTGAGTAAAAGGGATTCTGCCCATGGGCCAACCTAGCTTATGAGGAGGCCATGTTGGAATTTCATAGTAATAAAGCATGTACGTGTTTGACATTGGCCTCTATTCATACCTTTCCCTGGAACTTGAAAGAAGGATGATGAACGACAGACGTGAAAATTTAGATATTCAAGATTCCGAGTCCCGGGCCCTTCATAAATACAAAATGAACCCTGCCACTTAGAGGAATTTTTGTGATGAAACACATGATTGGATCAGCCTTGGAATGGTCTCCTCAATAATAATTCCTAACAATTGTTATCATTTACAGTGTTCTTTCACATCATTGTCTCATTTAGGGAGAATATTGGGTCTGTGAGGGTCAATCAGTTCTAATGGTAGTCATTACAGAGGCATGTATTTTCCTTTCTTGGGATCACTAAAAATACTACAGAGAGCCATTCATTTAGATTTGCTAAGAAGATACCACTAAATAGAAGGGAATTGACTAGAAAAGATAACTTCAGGGAAGTTTCTTCCACACATCTAGGTGATCCTCTTTCACTGTCACTTCTGTCTACCAGATCTTAAAGTTGTACAAAAGAATGTAACAACTGCATGGGAAATTCCACAACAGATATAGTAGGTTTTCAGCGTCTCCTAAGAAAATGTACAAAGTTACCATATGTTCATTTATACTAGACTAGAACTGTTGAACAGCAAATTTATTATTTTTCCTTTATAAGCATCGTTGTTTTGCTCATTTGCCAATTTTTACTTACTCTTATAAAGTAATTAGTTGTAATAAACTCAGGAGGGATATTGATATTGAGAAATAATAGTACTTGGCCTGATCATAAGCTTATGAGACAGTCTTATCATCACTGATTATGTAATTCATAGTGACTTATTTTTTCTACACGGACAAAGAAATATTTCATAACCTTAAACACATTATTTTGATACAATGTATCATTCTTTTGAGTGGAAATTCAATTATAAACATGAGCTTCTTTGGATAAATATTCTTTATCCTGTAAAATCTTTACAGTGAATAGTAAATACACATATATTTCTCTAGTTCTCATTTCTCTTTCTAGAGGTTTTTGTCTGGTTTCTTGTGAGTGAGTTGATCTTATAATGAATTAAGAAAAGGTTTTTCTGTTTCAAATTCTTATAGCCTTCAATGTTAAGTCTGATTACTTTGCTAGAAGGTCCCCTCAGTTTTGACTAATTACCAATCTATGTCCTAGAACACTGAGTGGGAGGGAGAAAATGAATAATAGAATAATAAAATTTTAGAGCTGGGAGAAATATTAATGATCATCTCTTTTCATCTTTCCCCACCCCAATGCCACCAACCAAGGCATTTTTGAGCTGAGGAAATTGAATCCTAGAGAGATTAAATGATCTAAGGCCATCCAACAAGATAACAACAAAGTTACACAAGTCAAAGAGTCTGGATGATAAGCCCAAAACTTCAAAAACTATGATTTTGCTTCCTAATTATTCCTGCAGGGCTGAAATTTATGGAGCTACTTTGACGTTATAGAAGTACAATTTGTTTCCAAATATTTATGACAAATATTCTCTACTAAATACTTCTTGATGAAATGATAAAGGAGAATTCTTTAGGTGTCGCTAATAGCTTTTATTAGAATTCTCTAAATATTGCTAATATCATTTATTTTATTTAATAGTCAAGATAGTAAAATAGTAAACTCTTGGTTGCTTTATCATTAAAGTAACCATCGTCTAGATTATTAATCAGACTTCATAAACTATATTCAATAAATTATGTTGGGCTTCCCTGGTGGCGCAGTGGTTGAGAGTCCGCCTGCCGATGCAGGGGACACGGGTTCGTGCCCCGGTCCGGGAAGATCCCACATGCCGCGGAGCGGCTAGGCCCATGAGCCACAACTACTGAGCCTGAGCTCTAGAGCCCGCGAGCCACAACTACTGAGTCTGCGTGCCACAACTACTGAAGCCCGCGCACCTAGAGCCCGTGCTCGGCAACAAGAGGAGCCACCGCAATGAGAAGCCCACACACCGCAACTAAGAGTAGCCCCTGCTCGCCACAACTAGAGAAAGCCCGTGCACAGCAACGAAGACCCAACACAGCCAAAAATAAAAACAAATAAATTAATTTAAAAAAAAGAACTAAAGGAAAATGGAGGTTGAATATATGGAAATATATCCCTATTAGTGGAATAGTCCATTTACTTCAGGTCTGTTGAGAGAGTCAGGGTGTATGCTTATGAGATGTGTCTGGATGAGTAAATGAGGTGGAAAGACATGTCTGTTGCCTGTAGAGGTGAAGTTTGAAAAGAACTGGAAGAAATAGGAATTTTCTGGCCCAGACTGTGTTGCTCTGTGACTTTCAAGAGATTATCTCTGAAGGAAAAGCATGTAAGGAAATAAGCCTAAGAAAGACCAAGGCCTTCTCTGTAGAGGTATGAATTTAACACCTCTCACAGCAAGAAATTCATAACGGAAGCTCAAATAAAATGTCTTAGTCTGGATAAAGTTCCCCAGATAAATAAAACAATTGTCTTCAGTAAGAACTCATACAAACTCTCTTTGAAATGCCCTGCCTTCCTAAGTTAAAAGTCAAACACCAGCTGTTACGAAAAGCAGTTGTGAGCCCAAACTTTCTAACTTCCAAGATACTAACAAGCTGTACTTTTCCACCCAAAATAGTTGAACTAGGACATACTGTTTGTTTGTTTTTTTTGCGGTATGTGGGCCTCTTACTGCTGTGGCCTCTCCCGTTGCGGAGCACAGGCTCCGGACTCGCAGGCTCAGCGGCCATGGCTCACGGGGCCCAGCCGCTCCGCGGCATGTGGGATCTTCTCGGACCGGGGCACGAACCCGTGTCCCCTGCATCGGCAGGCGGACTCTCAACCACTGTGTCACCAGGGAAGCCCAGAACATACTGTTTTGAAAATACTTCTAAATAGATGCGATTTTGGTTAGCCCTGCCCCTGCTCTTGCATTAAGGCTAATGGTAGACAATTGTCATTTTTTCATTCAGAACATACAACAAAATAAAAATGAATGTGAATTTTGGACTGTGCCTTTCCATTGGTGAGCAAAAAACCCATATATATTGCCAGAACCAAGACTTTAAAATATGTCACAGTGACATAAAATCCAGGAACATCTAGCCTGATGAGGTGCCTATATTAGGCTTCACAAATTTATATTGGAGTTTTTAGACTTTCTTTCCTTTTATTTTCTCTTCTTTTCTTTTTCTTTATTTCCCTCCCCCTGCTCCTTCCTTCCTTCCTCCTTCCTCCCCATCCCTCCCTCCCTCTCTCTCTCTCTCTTTCTTTCTTTCTCTGCAGTTTACATAGTGGCGAATTTTTTTACTCTAAACCTCGGAGTAACCAACCCACGATTCAACAAAGAGGTAATGTTTGAACCTGTTAGACAGATATTTTAGGGACAACCAACCAGTATATTGAAATAAGTCATTTGCAAAAAGGCTAGCACAACTTGCTCCAGAGCACACAAAATGAGGAAGAAAATGCAAAACAGAACAGCCTGTTGAGAGCAAGCAATGGAAGGGACTCATTTTCTCACCTGTAGAGTGAAAGCAGTGACCATTCTTTCAAAGGGACCCTAGTCAGTGTAGGAACAAATAACAAGGATCCTATAGAACTTGGCTCTCTGTTGGTGAAGTTAACATCTTAGATTCTTAGTTTCCTCAACTGTAAAATGAGGGGATTGGAGATATGATTTCAGAGGTGTTTTCTAGCTGGCAAATGCTACTTCATATTAAGACTGTTTTTAATTGTCAGCTTTTAGACTCGTTCCATCTGGATACCTCAGCAGCCAGCCAAGAGGCTTGAGATGGCCCAGAAGTGATGGACTTGACCCAACTCCACTGACTTGGTTATGGTTATGGTCATGGTTATGGGCTATCTTTCCCTGGAGTTTAATGTCTGTCTTATTATAGTGATTATGATGCTTGAAAGAGTCCCTAGGGATCTGCTTTCACTTCCCCCTAAGGCTCGGCCTACATTAGAGGCAATAACTGCAACTAAACATCCCATGGCATAGTGATACCACTGCTCTGGGTCTGGTTTAATAAGACTTGACATTCAGCTTCAGTGATGGAAGGTCTGTGATGAATTTTGGGGACTAATTTCTTATCCAATGGTTATGCATTCCATATAGGGTGACCAACCATATCAATTTGCCCGGGACTAACCTGGTTTTAGCCCAGAAAACCCTATGTCTTGGGCAAACCCTCAGCTCCTGGAAAACTGGCATGGTTGCTCACCCTAATTCCACAGATATTTACTGAGGACCTTCTATCGGCCAGGCCCTGGAAAAAGGAAACCCAAAGAAAACGAAATAGACAAGATTCCTATCATCATGAGGCTACCATCCATGTGGGCAAGACAGACATTAAACAAGGGAATAAATAATAACCAATCACTGCAGATGATGATCAGTCCTGGGATGGAGAAGAGCTGTGGGGCTCTGCTTAGAGGGGTCAGGGAAGATTCCTCTTAAGTAAGCCCTGAAGGATTCGGAGTCAGTCATGAGTATTGGCAGGACAGGTAAATTCTAGGTCATTTCTAAGAATGAAGAGGCACTTCAAGAAAACCTTAGGGGAATATTATCACTCTCTAAAATTATCTTATCTATCCATTTATGTGCTTACTATTAGAATTAGTTTTAGAATACAAATGCTAATAGAATAATTAGACTAAAAAATGCACTCCAGCAAAGACCCAATCTATAATGCCAACAGTACTCACAATACTTGGTATTTAGTAGGTGTTCAATGTCTATTGAATAAATAACGGAGTGAAATATTTCAATCTACAATGTAGCTCCCTGAAACTTACTTTCCCCCAATTATATCCTTTTTCTCAACCAGACTGTCCATAAAGCAGATGGAGATATAGATCCTATGGAAACACCCATAAGCTTCAGGCTAGGGCTATTCTAAGCCAGTCTGTGCCTACTGGCTCCAAGAGAGACTTTTCACGCCCTTTCCTTTGCTCTGTGCCGAGGTATCAGCGCATAGGATGTTAGGTGTTTTGCTGCCTAAGTTAAGGAGAGATAGGTCTCATCTCAAGTTTTAAGGCTTCAGCTTTATGATGACCTGCTTCTATTGGTGGGTTGTGGTGGTACAAATTAAAAGAAAGCAGAGGTCTAGCAAACTCACCTTTTCCATTAGGACATTTCTCACATCCCTTGAAACAGCTCACCATTATGACTCTCTCACTTCTGATCATGGTACCTTTATTTTCCCAGTTACTCAGGCTTGAGACCTCAAGGCCAGCTTGGCTTTTATCCAGGCTTGTTGCCTATATCCAGTCAGCGGCTATATCCTATTGTTTTTGTACCCCCCCAAATTTCCCTTGTTTTCCCTTGCCATTTACAGTCCCATCGCATTCAGAGATTAGAGAAATGACCACCTACTTGACTGCCACCCCTGCACCTGCCCAAAAAGACACATACAGATACACATACAGTATACTTCTAGATTAGACTAGCCCTGATATGTGGTATCTCAGGAACTTGAGTTGTTCACTTGCTCCAAAACTGATGGTGGTTTGCTATATTTTGAAGCATGAAGGCTTTCAACCAAACTTTCCAATCTTACCTCTTTTTAAATTTTATTTTATTTATTTTTTTATATAGCAGGTTCTTATTAGTTATCTATTTTATACATATTAGTGTATATATGTCAATCCAATCTCCCAACAATCTTACCTCTTAGTTATGCTTTTATATACATAGGAATCCAATTGAGTTCACTGCCTATCTCTGGAAAAAAATGTTTCTTTTTCCCATTTCTATGATTTTTCTTATACTGTCCCATTTACCTGAAAGTTCCATTCGAACTTTAATAGTCCCAAAATATATTACAAATAACTGTTTCTGCCTGAATTTTAGAAACCCATTGAAAATATCTTAATCTTAAGTTCCTAGAGGGAAATTTTAATACCTGACACAATCTAATAAAGTCACAATGGCTATCATACTGATAATTTAATACTAACAAACACATTTTGTTCAACACTAGTTGAGTCTGTTGTAGGTTTTAGGGATTCAAAGCCATGGTCCCTGATGCCAAGTTGATAGGTAACAGATACAATTGCAGGGTCCAGCATTGGCAATCATGGAGCATCAGGGGTTACTCTGTATAAGCAAAAGTCCTTTGTGGCCATCTAAATTAAATTTTTTAAAAGGTGAGGAGAGGGGAGTCATTTACTGAGCATTTACTACATACCAGGACTGTGCTAAGTGCTTTCTCTAGATATTTATTTAATCTGCATAACAATCCTATAAGGCACTTAATATTATGTCCATATTCATAGAAGAGGAAACCAAAACTGAGAGAAATTTTTAAAAATTGCCTAAGAACAAACATCTAATAAATGACAGAGCCAAGATTTGGATCCAGGTGGATCTGACTCCAAAGATCATGGTCTTTGTATGACAAGGAGGACAGAGTCTATAGAGTAGACACATAAGCATTAGGTGGGTTTGCTTGCATTGTAGTAAGTGTTGTAATGGAAGTAAATACAAAGCGCGTGCACTCTCCTTTACCACATAAGTGGTTATGGTGCAGTTTGGGGGCGGAGCAATGCTGCGTAAAGATCAAGATCACCCACAGTGGAAACAGGAAGAGCTTGGTTCCAAATTTGGCTCAGTGTGAACTTGAACAAGTTGTTTATTCACCCTTCAGTTTTCTCATTTGTGAAATTAAAAAAATAATGCTTGCTTTAAAAATGAAATAATACCATATGTATAAAGTCATTAGTACAGTATCTAGAACAGAGAAGTCAATAAAAAGTAGTTAATTAAATATAATTATCATCACTATTCAGCAGCCTCTTTCATCTGTAATACCTCTTAAAAAGATATGACTATATTTTTTTATCTGTATGTGTGATTCCATTTTGGGTTGTTGAAGAACCATTTGAAAGTTGCTGACACTCTTAAATACTTCAGTATGCATCTCTTAAATATAAGGACATTCTTGGCATAAATATTGATATATCCAAACTCCTAAGAAAAATCAGCAATATTAATTAATATCATCTAATTTCTAGTATATAATTTAAATTGTCCCTCAACATTATCCCCAAGAATTCTTTGAACCAGGATATAATCAAAGTGTTGTATTTGGTTGCTGTTTCTTTATTCTCTTTTAATCTGTACCAGTCCCCACCCCACTCCCAGCCCTTTTCTGCTTTTCTTGACCTTGCCTTTTGTGAAGAAACCAATCAATTTGTCTTGGGGAAAGAACCACTTTCTGGAATTGTCTGATATTTTTCCTCAAGGTCCCATTTAACTTGTCCTTCTATCCTCTAAGTTATCCATAAATTGGAAAGCGGGTCTTAAAGCTTTGTTTTTAAGTTAAACATGGCAAGAATGCTTCAAAGTCGATGCTACGTAGTTCATATTACATCACAGCAAAATTCCCATGACCACTTCCTCTTCAAAATATTTTGTGGTTTCGTAGCTACCTCTGGGGATATGGTTAGACCAGTGGTTTTCAACTCCGGCTTCACTTAGAATCATCTGGGGAATTTTAAGAAATATTTGTTCCTGAGTTGCATCCCTAGCATTTCTTGTCTCAGGCCCAGGCATTGGTATTGTTGTAAAGCTGTCCCAGATGATTCTCATTTTAATCAGGGTAAACAGAGACGGGTTTAGGACACCAGCTCTGAGAAGGCAAGGGGCATACCTTCCTTATTTACATATTGGCAGTGTTCAGTGGAAGGCCTGGTGGCTCTTAATTACTGCTCAATGATACATGCTCAATCAATCAATCAATCAATCAATCAGTGAATATTCAGCACATAGACCACCTCATCCTCCTCTCTTACTCCAGCTTTTCTTTGTTTTCTATGTGGTGTACTAGGAAGCCAATAGGTTAATTTTACAGCATGTTTAGAGAAATCAGAACACGCCATTATTTTTCCAAGTTTCTAAAAACTGTATATCGATTGAAAAAAAATTGGTTTTCAAACTTCTAAGGAGAAAAAAAAGAGCAAGCAATCATTTAGTGATAGTGTTAGATTCATTCTGTTGTAGACAGTTCCGTGTTTGGTTTTTTTCTTTTCACATTATGGGTTCTTCCAGTTCTTATTGTAAGAATGGGTGAAATGATTTTAAAATGACTTACAGAGGAAGAAAGACTGGGAGTTTGTCTTAGTTGAAATTGTTGTTTCTTTCAAATATATTGAGCAGATTTCAACCACGTGGAGGAGTGCAATAGAAAGAGAAGGACTTTGGGGATAATTATGCTTCTATTTGTTCAAATTCAACTTTGGCCAAATCTTAAAAACAGAAAGAAAAGATGCAGGGTTCGTTAGGGCTTGCTGAAACTAACCACCTATAGCTTCAAATACAAAGGAGGTAAGAATGGCCACCTTCTCCTAACAAAGATGCTTATCCCATAGCAAAGTTAGGAAATAGTGAATATACACTTATTTAATTGTACTTGTTCTCAATGAAAATCATCATCAGTCCAAGAGAAAACCAGCAAAGGATATGAACACACAGTTTGTATCTGAAAAGGCTTTTGCACAAATGAAAAATGCTCAGTTTGACTCATACTGACAAAATTAAAACTATACTGAGCTATCTTTTTCTTTCACTCCTCAAATTAGCAAAAATCCACTGTCATGGAGTATTACAAGCTCACACATCTTTTGATCCACCCATATGAGCTAAGGAAAATTATCCTGTAGATACACTCCACTCAGTATGTGAAGTAACACATGAACAAAGTAATTCATTTCCTCAGGTAAAATATTAGAAGCAACTAACTGTCCATCATTAGAGAACTGGATAAATACGTTTTGATACATTCACAGAATTAAGCACTTAGCTAGTATAATAAACAATAATAAGGAAACTATGTACTGATATGAAATGTTCATATACTGTTTAGTGGAAAAAGGTACAGATTATTATGTAGTATGTGCTATAATGTATATAAAAGAAGGAAACAAGAAGGAATATATATTTGTATTGTATTATTTTTTACATAGAAAAATCTTTGGGCAGATAAACAAGGAACTGATAGTGGTTAGCTATTTGAGGGAAGAGATGGGACCTACATAAGTGGAAGGCAGTGAGAGGGAGAGACAGGAAGGAAACTTCTCAAGACACCTTTTCATGCTTCACCATGTTTGAATTGTGGGAATACATGATACATTCAAAAGTTTAAATATTCCTTAAAAGTGCTACCAAAAGTCCTAAGAAAATGTAATTTTTTTAATAGAAAAAATTTAATAGAAAAAAATATCCCAGACATTCTTTTAGTGTTTATTCTCGTTGTGGAGTTTCAAAGTCAATCTATTGCTTCTCAATTTCACTAAAAATGAAACTGAGACTCTGCATACTTTTCATTGAATCAGACCTAAAACATGGGCTCAAGAAAAAACTCACAAGAAAATTATCAAGATAATTTCCAATGTTGATTTTTGTTGTGCTACAGAATTTCAAATTATGTATCAAAACATACACTATTTAAAGTCCAAATAGACCATTGTTGAAAGATACCCATCCCAAGGCCTAGTGCTTTCATAAAATTGAAGTAATAATATAAAGTAAAATTAATCTTTCTCCCATGGAGCTCTTCATGGAATCCGCAAGAGATAGGGCTATGTCACACAACAATAGGGGAATTCCACCTAAGGAACAGAAGGGATTCTTTCTTCACAGGCTAATCAGTAAGATGAAAAGGAATTGTGGTTTACTCATTTGGCTCTTAACATCTATTACTTTCGGATATCAGTTATCTTTGTGTGTGTATTCTATTACAAAAACGTATGGGACTGTTGTTTTATTGCTAGCGCTTGGCCCAGCGCAATGCATACCATGTACCATAGAAGTCTGACAGACCACAGTCAAATCCATCTGTGTTCTAGGGTCTCTGTGACCTTGCCAAGTCATATATCCTCTCCCTGTCTTAGCTTACTTTCCTTATCTGGAAATGGAGTGATAGTGTCCAACTGGAAAACCTCAGAATTTCGATATGGTGACCAAATAATATGAAAGATTCTGGAAAGTGTAAATTGAAAACAGTACTACTGTTACTGCTGTTATGACACAGATCTAAACAGATAGGGCAGAGGAAGGAAAAAGCAATTCCAGGATATGCTTCATGGAGAATTAGTCTCGTTTTCACAGATGGGCAACAGGAAACCTAGAAAAGTTAAATAACTTGCTCAAACCCAAGTAGCCAGTCAGAGCAGACCTGAAGACAAATTCCCGTTCAGGCGTTTTCATTGAATGTCTCATTTTTCTTTTCACTAATGTACTTCTGTCACTTTGAGCCTTGAGAGCACATGGAAAATATGAAGAAGGGCCACCTGATGACTGTTGTCCTAGGAAGACCGGAGAAACATTAACAAGTGAGTAGAGAAGGCACAAAAGGATAGCAGGGTATTGGTCCAGGTCCTAGTTGGGATGTTTATTGGAAAATAAGAAGGGAGTAACAGATACACACTACTATATATTGGGTTGGCCAAAAAGTTTGTTTGGGTTTTTCTGTAAAATCCTATGGAAAAACCCAAATGAACTTTTTGGCCAACCCAGTGTAAAATAGATAACCAACAAGGACCTACTGTATAGCACAGGGAACTATAATCAATATTTTATAATAACCTATAAGGAAAAAGAATCTGAAGAAGAATATATATAGTATATGTAAAATATATTTTATATATATATATATATATATATATATATAAAATGGAATCACTTTGCTGTACACCTGAAACTAACACAACATTGTAAGTCAACTATACTTCAATAAAAAATTTAAAAAAAAAAGAAAAGAAAACTTTTACTAAGCATTTCTGACTTACCAGGGCCTGTAGAACTGTATCTCATATAACCCTCACAACCATTTAGTAAATATCATCTCCACTTTCTAGTTGAGGAAACATGACAAGAAGCAGTTACCAGACTTACACAGGACCAGACCGCTAATCGGTGGCAGGGCTGTGATGAAATTTGGGACTGTGGGACTCTGGGTCAGGCCCCTGATCACTCTGCCTCATTCTATGATCATTGATAAAAGATTGTAGAGGATTTGGGCCCAGTTGGGAGAGCATTAGATATTTTTAAAGGGATATTTATAATACATGCTCAAAATTTTTAAATAATTTCACTAAGTATTTTCGTTCTGAACTTAAAAGGTGAAAGATTAGTAAAAATCTCAAGATGAACTCATGTTGGGTATTTTCTGTTTGAGATGAAAAGCCTGGGGCCACACCTTTAAGATGAACACCTTTAGGATCCTCCTCTAAGAAGGACCAAAACAGGGGGTTTGAGCCAATGAATAAACACTATCACATGCAGTCTTTGAGTGAAATTGGCCTGGGGCATTTTATTTTTCTGTACTAAGTAAGTTCCTGAATAATGATAATATCTAATGTATACACAGCACGTTCTAAGCACCATGCACTGTTCTGCACCGTTCTATGAGCACAAGGCACACATTCATTTAATCCTCATAACTGTATGAGGTGGGTTTTATTACTATGTGCATTTTGCAAATGAGGAAATAGACACAGAGAAGTTAAGTAACTTGTCCAAGATCAAACAGCTAAAAAGTGGTGGAGCTGGGATTCACACCCAGGCCATTGAGCTAGTACTTCTCAATGTGGCATATTATATAGCACTTTGCATATTCTGTCACCAAGGATATCATTTAAAAAGCAATTTTGCTTAAAAAAAAAAAAAAAAAGCAATTTTGCTGCCTAATCTAAAACTCTCAAATTCTGGGGTTAGATAGAGACTCATTTATTCACTAATTAAGTCATTTCATTATTTATTCATTCAGTATGTATTATAATCCTACTATGTACCAGGCTCAGTAATAGCAAAAATAGACATGGTTTCTGCTATCCTAGAATCAGAGTGTAGTGGGGAGAAATACTTTAATCAAATAATTATACAAATAAATGTAAAATTACAAACTCTCATAAAAAGTATGAAGGAAAGGTACAAGATATTATATGATTATAAGAACATTTAAAGAGGTATATGTCCTAATTGAGGGTGGTTCCCATGGAAATGACCTTGAACTGGGATTACAAAACCTGAGACCTTGAGCTGTTTAACATTTCTAAGCTTCAATCCTCACCTGTAACATAGGGGTAGTGGATTGTCCTAAAATCTTAGTGAGACAATGTGAAGAGATTAACCCAGTACTTAGTAAGTACTTAATTAATGAAACAATTAGTTGGCCTCGTTATTTTCATGTTTCTCATTACTCCCTGACCAGTATCCAGTTAGAGAACAGGATAAAAGGAACAAAGATTTATAATAATAGGAATCATAAAAGTAGAAAGACGGGAGAAAAAGAAAATATTTTGAAAATGCTATGGATTTTAAGTTTTTAAAAATCGAGTGTTTCAGTAAAATGAGCAGTATATTGTAAGTAACCAAATGGGAAAATAAATGCATACAGGAAACCTAGTGCTTTGATAATGTTTTACTGACACCTCCAGAATTTTGTCCTAATATTGCTTAGGTCGGCTGATAGCATGTTTTCCTGTATTTTTAGGTATTTCTTTCAGCTTTAGTCCTGGGTTAATTGATTGATTGATTGATTGATATGCTCTTTTACCCAGAGCTTAATATTGCAGCATATAGGAGATGGGGTTAGACTGACTTTACTTGGGTGTGTAAAGGTGGAGGGGTGAGGATAAAGAACCTGTAGAACTAAAGAGGAAAGACGTTTCAAAGCTGATATACGGATCACAGAGCATCCATCCTGATGCTCTCTGCTTCAACTTAGCAAGGAAAAGAAGGAAAGCTGTTGTAAATTCAGCTGATAGAAACTATTACTCTTTCCTGAAATGTGAGGTGTCCCTGGAAGAATGCCTCGGGGGATGGGTTAAGTAATGCCACATTTTTCAGAGAGAAATTTGCCGATGCCCCCTTGGGGAGAGCACTTCAAAAGTTCAGAGGACACTTCCAAAGGCCAGGGGCCTCACCCACCACTAGGGCATGAAAGTATGTGGTATGTGCCCTGGAAATCCACGAGTACACTGCTGGAGTGGCAGGGGTCGGGGTGCTCCTGAGGGGTTATGATGATGTGGACTGAGTACATTCTTGTCCAGAATCCAAACTCCACACCGAGTCATCTGAACAGTTGGGATATGAGGGGAGGCATGAAGGGGCCCATGGGAGCCATTGGGCCACTTCTCTGTCCAGGCTAAGTCTAGACTTCAGCTTTCACCCCATTACACCCAGCCCGTTTTGCCCCCACCGAGTCCAGTCCTTGCATCAGCATCTTTCAGGAGCTTAGTTGACTCAGGTACTGTGGGAGGAAGTTCCCTGTCCTTGATTCCTGTATTCTTGGGCACCTTTAACTTTGGAGTATCCATCAATAAAATACTTGCTTTTCTTTAAGTGGTCCAAAGACAACTAACACATGTGATTTACTTCCCCTCTTCTATTCCTCTGGGAGAGTTTCTATTGATAAGATATTAAAGGGAGCTAGGTTACAATAGCAGATATGGGAAGTTAAGCCTAGACAGCCCTTAAAAAGCCACTATTAACTACGAATGGAATTGCCATATGCCCTTTAAATGCAATGGTGGTTTTCTCGTTATCGGGGATAAACATCAGAGGGGTCTCACGTTTCCAGGGTATTTCTGAGGGACCCATCCTTTCACTTACAAAAGGTAAGTTTTATAACCACATGTGCCTTTCCCCCCTTGTCATTAGACTGTTGTATTGGCCAAGGACATCAGTATTTTTGCTTCCTCCTCTTCCAAGCACACACATATACATACACAGAGGGATGGGGTCTTTACTGATCTTTATAAAGACCAGTAAGACCGGAACAGAGCTTTACAGGCACAAGGAGGCAATAAATAGAATCAGCATAGCAAATCCGGAACTAAGAGAAGCTTTTAAAGGCAAAATGGCCTTTAAGCCTCTTTCTCCAAAGCTCTACTCCCCAAGTCTCCCCACACAGGCGAGAAGACAGGCAGGCGCTGTCAAAGGTACATGGGTGGGATTCTACTTGATTCAAATTCTTAATCTGAAAACCACACAGCAAAGAGGAAGGCTTTGCCTCCCCAGCATTTCAAGAATGTGTTTTTAGATACACTTCTGTGTACATAGAGTTGTTGGGTTACCTACCACGCCTGGCACATAGCAGGTAGTGAGTAAGTCGTTGCCTAATGAAACATAGAACGTATGGAAAACCATATGTGTTTCCTAATGACCAGGGAACTGACTCTTGCGGCCTTCCGAGGCAAGAACTTGAATTATTTGTCGTGTGTCAAAAACAAAAGCCCCCAGCCATGCAGCGCTTATCCTTAAGGTCTTCAGAAATAGGAAACAACTGCTTGTTTATTTCTTGACCTATGACTGCTGTATCTGGTGTTTAGCTCTAGAAATAAAAGGCAAATAAAATATCTTGAAATAATTTATATTAAAAAAAAAGGACCCTCCCCCAATGCTGTTTGCTGCCACCTTCTTTTTTTCTCTGCTTCCTCGTTTTCAGCTTGACATCCTCCCAAACGCTACCTGACAGACTGCGGCAATCACCCTGTGAATGTAAGTAATTTCCTTATTGACAGCCTCCCATTCTCCCTGACATCTGCCAGCACTCCCTGACACTTGAATAAGCATTAAGACATTAACAGTCTGGCACAGGCTTAAGGGCTGGAATAGTAATGCTTGGCAGCCCTGCTGAACAAAGCCACATTCTAGAGACCCCACTCATTCAACTCTGCCGTCCTTCTGGCTAGAAAATGTGGCAGAGCCCGGCCTAAATGCCGATTATTCGCTCGACTGCTCTGGCATTTTGGTGTTTTCTTTGACAGGCCAGATCGTACATTTAAGGAAAAGGAAAGAAAAACAAGAAAATGCCTGCTCGTGAGACAGTGTAAGTGAGGAGTGGATGTTCGTGAAAAGGCAGGTCTCTGCTCTCTGCGATGAGTTAATATTTTTAAGAGATTGACTTAGAATGAGAAACAAAGTCATGCTTCCCTGACTTATACAGAGAACAATTTGCCTCATGCTTTCTTCTGATCATATCAAATTCTTCCCAAATACTAGCTGACAGACGCCACCTTTGTGCCATGGATTTTGGAAGCCAATTTGTCAGATCCTCACGCAGAAAATTATTAGAAAAGAATACCACAGTAGACTTTGTTGCCAGAATCTGTTCACTGAGAAATGGCAAAGCTTGATATTAAACTGTTAAGTCGGTCAGAGAGCTGCCTCCATTCTATCCTAAGTAGGGCTTGTTTTGGATCAGAAACCTGTAATCTGCACAGGTAATGCTAAAATTAACATCAAAATAGAAGGGGCAGAACTGTGAATGTGACACTTTTTCTTGAGTGAAAAATGACTCAATACAGCTGCACTTGGGAAACAAAAGAAGAGTTGAAATAGATTGTACACAAGTTCAAGGCGTCTAATTAAAGGGTCAGGCGAGATGTTTCCCTTGGGAGCATTCTGTGGCTCAAGACTGACAAAATCTTCTGGGGGCTAAGAGCCTAGATTGTCCGTCCCTATGCCTCCAGTTGGCCACCAGTAGGACAGAAACGTCACGGGGAACAGCCACTATTTACTTTGTGATTCCTTCTGCAAACCACCTTATTTTTCTCTGTTTTTTGATCTGAGCCTGGGGTCATTATCTGATTTGCAAATGAGGGAGAGAGACAGGCTCAAAAAGGATAAGGGTCTTTCCCCAAATCACACAGGTAGTAAATAGTGAAGGCCCAGATTGAACCTGGGTCTTGACTTCTTGGGCTAGTATAGTATATTTTCACTGCATTGGCTCCCAGCCCCAAGGAGCTTGGTCAAAATTACTAGAGAAAGATATAGTGCCTTTCCAGAGCCAAAAGAGCTGTCAGTGATTGTAAGTATCTGAGTGGAACCACAAAATCTGCTCCAATCCACAAAAGGTGCTGTTCAGATGGGCAGGGTGGTTCCCTTCATAAGTACAGCAGGAGGGACTTCCCTGGTGGCGCAGTGGTTAGGAGTCCGCCTGCCAATGCAGGGGACACGGGTTCGATCCCTGGTCCAGGAAGATCCCACATGCCGCGGAGCAACTAAGCCTGTGCGCCACAACTACCGGGCCTGCGCTCTAGAGCCCGCGAGCCACAACTACTGAGCCTGCATGCTGCAACTACTGAAGCCCGCGTGCCTAGAGCCCATGTTCCACAACAAGAGAAGCCACCGCAATGAGAAGCCCGCGCACCATAACGAAGAGTAGCCCCCGCTCGCCGCAACTAGAGAAAGCCCGCGTGCAGCAACAAAGACCAAACACAGCCAAAAATAATAATTTAAAAAAAAAAAAAGCCCAGCAGGAGAATCAGGGCCAGCCTTGTGGATGGGCAGGGGAGTTAGCTGTTCTTAAACTAAATGAGGTGCCACCTCTGGATTTGCCAGTCCAAACTTTGAATGTTTAAGTCAAGGGGACCCAGATTCAAGTTCTGCCTCTCATCAGCTGTGTAGACTGGGCTAAGTTTAGAAACGCAACCTGTTTCTTCATTTTAAAATAGTGGTGACAAAAAAAAACAACAACCATAAAATAGTGGCGACAACCATGTCTTCCTTATAGGCTTGTTGGGAAACTCATTGAGTTAAAGGTTGTTACGTGTTTAGCACAATAAATGCTCACAAAATAGACATGAATGTACTGCCATTATTAATTTAGGGGCTTGTGTAAGGCCTCCCAACTTTCTGATTGTCCACTCAACATCTCTCTTTGGATGTCCTGCAATTATTTCAAATGCATACCCCAAGCCAGTTCATCTCCCACGTAACCATAACAATCACAACAAAAAGTGATTAAGAGCTCAGTCTGTGTTCTGTGCATTATATTTATCATCTTATTTAATCCTGCAAGTTAGGGGTTATATTTTTGCTTTTCCAGATGGGGCCATTAAAACTCAGAGAGGTTAAACAATCTCCCCAAAACTTCACAGCTGTTAAGAGTCAGGCCATGGGCTTCCCTGGTGGCGCAGTGGTTGAGAGTCCGCCTGCCGATGTAGGGAACACGGGGGACACGGGTTCGTGCCCCGGTCCAGGAAGATCCCACATGCTGCAGAGTGGCTGGGACCATGAGCCATGGCCACTGAGCCTGCGCGACAAGAGCCTGTGCTCCGCAGTGGGAGAGGCCACGACAGTGAGAGGCCCGCGTACCAAAAAAAAAAAAAAAAAGAGTCAGGCCAGACTTCAAAGCTAGGGTCATCTGGTGCCAAAGCCCATTCTATATACTTCTGGCCTAAACCACCTTGCTCCTACCAGAGACTAGGCTGTGTACCTCTCTCTTCCTTGTGGAAGACTTTCGATGACACCCCACAGTCTTCAGAAGAAAAACGAGACAAGTCAGCTTGACAATCAAGGTTCAGTTCCTCCGTAAATGTGCATCTAGTTTTTTGGTTTTCACTAATCTTTGTTTATTCAGCAGACTGCAGACTCCATGGGGGCAGAAATTTGTGCCTCTTGTTCACCAATTCACCCCCAATACCTAGAATCAAGGCTTGTTTATAGTAAGTGTTCATTAAATATTTGTTGGTTGAATGAATGAAAACAATTCTCCCAGCCAAAATTATATAACTTTCTTTCCACCAGGCTTTTTTACTGTAGAGCCTGTTGGGCACTGAAAGATATAAAATCTGCTTTCATTTTTTGAGGCTGTTGGTATATTTTTTTAAAATGAAGAAAAACAAAAACACGATTTTTAAATGTTTGATTAATTTTAGAAGGTAATGTTTATCAAATTAATGCTTTTCAGGCTTCCCTGGTGGCGCAGTGGTTGAGAGTCTGCCTGCCGATGCAGGGGACACGGGTTCGCGCCCCGGTCCGGGAAGATCCCACATGCCGCGGAGTGGCTGGGCCCGTGAGCCATGGCTGCTGAGCCTGCGCATCCGGAGCCTGTGCTCCGCAACGGAAGAGGACACAACAGTGAGAGGGCCGCGTACCGCAAAAAAAAAAAAAAAAAAATTAATGCTTTTCATGTTTATTAAACACAATGGAATATAATTGTACCATTCAAAGATAATCACAGGAGTTATAAAAAATATTCCTTCTGGGTCACTGTAGAGAGTGTGACCCAGTATTGGAACCAGTTTAAAATAGGGTAACAAGGTCTTCTGTACTTTTGCCAGGGTATGCATTGCTGAGACGGGGCACAGAGTCTCTGAGGCCCCAGCTGAATGTGTGCCTTGAACTAATGGCTCTGCTGCCCACTGCACCCCCCAGGCCCTATCTTCCTGCATCCCATTCCTTCCCCTCCATCTACATCTTCATACCCAACTCCTCCTTCAAAGGCCAAAGTAAATGCCCCTCTCCCATCCTTTTTTAGGCCTCCCTCCTCAGAAGAAATCTCTTGTAACGTCCCCACAGCAATTAGCAGTAGGTTCATACGTGTTGATGATTTCTTACTGTATTCCATGCATTTTAATTATATATCTCCTGAGTAGGTTTCTGAGAACAGGGCTCATCATCTATTTCTGATTTATCTTTGTAACCACTCTCTGCCTACTGCTTTGTATCATGTCATGTTCACAGATGCTCCATATCTATTTTTTGAATAAATAAGTGAATGTGGCAATGCAGGTAAAAATAACAGATGGCTGAAGTCTCAGCGTGGGGCATTAGGCAGACTTTACTAGTTGGTAGAGGGAGAGGGGGAGAGGGGAACCGTGTCAGAGGGTTATCGAATTAAAGGCATCTTAGTATGAAAAGTGGCCTAGCCTATTGATTAAGTGTGGGCTCCTGAGCCAGACTGTTGGATTCCAATATCAGCTTTGTCTCTTAAGTGTTGTATAAACTTTGAATATCAAATGATATTTTTACCTACCTCACAGGTTTTTTATAAAGGTTAAAGGAGATAATAAATGTGAAGTGGTGATTCCATTGTGGTAGACTGCAATATTGTTTCAAATATTTTGCTGCCTTTCATGTTAAAAAAGTACACACACACACACATTGTCACATGACTTGCTGTGTTCCTTTCATTGGCATCAGGCTTGGCCTTATGACTTGCTTTGACATGTGGAATTTGAATGACATATGCCATGACTGAGCAGAGGCTTTCAGGGCCATTGTACCCTTTTTCTTCTGCCACAAGGTTGATCTATCTCAAATAGGGTCATCTCATTCATGCTGGATCCTGAATGAAGAAGCCATGTAGAGCAGAACCTCAACCATGACAACCAACATACAACATACAAGAAATAAGCCACTGTGTTATAAGGTCACTGAGATTTGGGGTTGTTATTGGAACATAACCTGGTGAGTTGACTCACTGCTCAGTGATAGAAGTTCTCCAACCATGTAAAGCACCTAGAACAGTGCCTGGAACATAAGAAGGACTCAACAGTGATTCTCACTGCCAGTGTGCTCTGACTTTTGACACGACTTCCTAATTTGCCCTTGCTTGTCTTCAGTTAAAACCCTCATCTTTGGATCCTTCCAAGTATTTTGTTGTAGACAATCATCTGGCTAAAAGTCAGAAAGTGTGGGTTCCAGTCCTAACTTGCTTCTCCTGGGGCTGTTTTGTCATAGATAATTGTCAAGGTTCCTCACAGCTCCAAGAAGTTTCAGAGTCTACAGACAAGCACTGTGGAATTTTACAGACCAGTAAATGAGGCTTGGCTCTACTAGTTACAAAGCCGGGTGATTTGGGGACCTCCTTTTCCCTTCACAGGGTTTATGTTAGGCTATTGCCCTTGTCAGTTTTCAAGGCAATGGCATTTGCACAGGCGGCTGCATCACAGCACTGTTTTTTTTTTTTTTTCTTTTTTTTTTGGTTTGGTTTGGTTTGCTTTGCTTTTCCTGAGATTAAGTTACGTTGCAAAACTCTTAGCCAGAAAAAAAAGTGATTTCCTAGAAAAGGTGTTATGAAAAATCTTTGGCTAACCAAGTATGTATTTAACTTAAAGAACTTAAAATAAAAAGCAGGGTGCAATTGGAGAAGAAAGCTAGGTTGCTGTGATGGGCAGAGCTCAGGCCTAAAATCTAAAGCTTTGGGTTCCAGCCTTCTTTCTGACAGCCGTCGGCCCAGTGACCTTGGGCAATCATTTATTTTTCTGGGTTTCAATTTCCCTATATGTAACAATCAAGGATCTCCAATTTCCTGGCTAGCACTAATGTTTTATCACTATGATTCCATCAGAATTAATTGACAAGGTAGTTTCTGACAAGCTTTAACTGGCAGTTCTCTTAATGCGTAGAGGTGGGGAAAAACACTAAAGAAGGCAAATGTTTATGGGGAGCCCAGCCCACACAAATCTTTTGAACTGCTAATAAATTCTGATCCTAAAGGAGAAACAAAAGAAAGAACCTGATTTTTAATCATTTAACAAAACAAGCACTATTTGGTTTGCGAGAAGAACAGGTGGTCTACTATCTTTTCCTGCCCACTCACAGGAGATTTTCTGCTCCAACTAAGGAGAGCTGATCTCTGCCATATTCCTCCCAGCTCTGTTGAAATGAATCCAGATCCTAAAAGTCTCACCCAGAGGTCTGTCAAGTAGAGTGTGGGCACCAAAGCTGGTCCATGGATTGATGTATGATTGGTTTCAAACACCAGATCCTCCTCCTATCACTTAGAACGGTAAGTGCCTGCTGTTCCTATGCCACTGGCCTTGGCAGAGTTGACAGATAGTCCAGCTTCTGTGCCCCCCTTTCCCCTGATTCCCACCACCATCCTTCCTCAACCAATTCCATTCTTGCTTGTGGGCAGGGATGGCTTTAAGATTGGCTCTGGTAAATATACAATCTGAGTAAGACCATATATTCTAAGATAAGTCCCTAGGATCTCCCCTTGAAAACATACTGTCCCTCGCATATAGAGATTCTATGATTATCAAAACATGTGAAAGCCAGTGGGCTTTCCAGAAGCGGAAGGGCATTCTAGAAGAACAGGACATGGAGGTACCCTGCTCAGAAAACCTGTCGTGGAGTGTAGTTGATTGACAGCCTCAGCTGCCAGGTTTGGATCCACTACAGTGTTTACTCTGAAGCCACACTTCCCCAGGGCTGCTCCCAGCCATCATCTGAGCACAGTGGGGGAGCTAGAGCTGGGTCATTCCTGTCTCAAGGGGGCTTCCTCAAACGGGCAATTTTGGCTTGGGGACTCTCCATCAGGAAAACCAAAAGTTTCTCAGAGCTGTGCTGTGGTCTGAAACTCTTCCTACTCAATCCTTCCTTCCTCTTTCCTTTTAAAGATCTCAGACCTGTATCGTGGGCTGAAGGCTACCCCTGGCTACTCCTGCTTCTTCCCACTTTATCCCTCATCCTTCACAGGCACTGCCTTCAGTTCACCTCTTGCACATCTAATTCCATTTGGCATCTCCTTCTAGGAGAAGCAAGGCATAACACTTTACAAAGTGTGTATGCCTGTCCCACTGTGTTAGTCAGTGTTCTCCAGAGAAATAGGACCAATAAGAGATATATATTTATTATAAGGAATTGGCTCATGTAATTGTAGGGTCTGAGAAGTCCTAAGGTCTA
Organism: Delphinus delphis; assembly: GCF_949987515.2. Taxonomy (NCBI): domain Eukaryota; kingdom Metazoa; phylum Chordata; class Mammalia; order Artiodactyla; family Delphinidae; genus Delphinus; species Delphinus delphis. The sequence goes on along the minus strand of NC_082687.1, from coordinate 42,112,280 downwards.
CAGTTGACAGGCTGGAGACTCAGGAGAGCCAATGTGTGGTTCCCTTTGGAATTTGAAGGCCTGGGAGCTGACAGTTTAAGTTCCACTGAAAGCTGGCAGGCTCAAGTTCCAAGAAGAACTGATGGTTCAGTCAGAGTCCAAAGAACAGAAAAGACCAGTGTCAAAGTACTCAGGCAGGAGGGGTCCCCTCTTACTCGTGGGGGTGTGGGAGGGTGTGGGGGTTGTGCTGGTGCTGGTGTGATATCAGTTTTTTGGTTCTAGTTAGGCCTTCAACCAACTGGATGAGGCCAACCCCATCAGGGAGGACAATTTACTGTCTTCAATCTACTGATTGAAATGTTAATCTCATCCGGAACACTGTCACAGACACACCCAGAATAATGTTCAACCAAATAATCTTTGTACTCCATGGCCCAGTCAAGCTGACATATAAAACCAACCATCCCACTATGGTGCTCAACAGCTAATCAGTTAAATCTCTTTTGCTAAAGTCATGAATACAAGTCAAATTCTCATAGTATGAGTTGTACTTATGTTTATATCTGTCTCTCCAAAAAGCCTATGAATGCTTTGGAGAAGGAAGCCATGTCTCATTCATTTTCAGATCCTAAGTACATAGTAGTGGGAATTCAATAACTTATACTTATTGAGTTCCTACTATGTGTCATGCGTAAGGTGCCAGGGGTATAACCATGAATAAAACAGCCCAGGTCCTTGTGCTCAGAAAGTTGACATTTAGGTGAGAGGGCAAACCATATATAAAATTATTGAATATATAATATAATGTGGCAGTGATAAGCGTGAAAAGGAAAGAGTAAAGCAGGCAAGGGGCTAGAGAGGGATGGAGGTGTCATTTTACATAGGTGCCCCCAGATGGCTTGAATGAATAACTGGATGAATGAAGGGATGAAAAATGTTGTATAATTGTCTTGGGGCAAAAGCAAGAATTCAGAGCTACGCAGAACAGAAGGAAGCTTCACCTCCACCCAGGGCATGAGCTCAACTAAATTGTTTTTCCCCAGTTCTGGCCTGTATAATGTTCTTCTTTGCCTCCTTCACTCCCATTTTTACAACTTTATTTTTTTTTTTACAGAATGGGCCCCAAGTGCTTTTTCTTAAAAGGCTTCCTCACTGGAGTAAGTTTTCAAGTTAACCTCATCACTTGCATTGACCTTCCCCCACACGAGGGCTTAGGGCCCATTTCACTTCTGAAGAAACTCCTCTAAAAGTGGTACTCTGGAGACACTTCAGGAAATGAAGGTAGACTTGGCAAAGTAATTCCAAGCCTATAGGCAGATAATTAAGAGAGACGTGCCAGGCATAGGGGGAAGTCAAAGACCATTATATATGTACAGTTAGCACTAAACCACTTTTATTTGAGCTTTGTACAGCTGTGCAGCAACTGAGAGGTGACGATACACAGCCAATGAAAAATAAAAGCCACATGGATGCCAACCTTACAGCAGCCTACAGGAGCCACACATACGTTTCATAGCTTATGTAATTCCTTATGAGGAATTACAACAACCAAAACAGGAAATTTTATTGCAGTTCTAAGAAGGAAATGATTATGTTGCAATTGAGAAAAAAAGTTTAAAAATTTTCTTTCCCTCTTCCACTTGTCTGACTCAATCCTTACTCTCAACAGGGGTGTGGTAATATGAATGAGATTTTGTATGGAGTCATCTGAAATCTTTGAGAGGTTCAGGGGAGGGTCTGGGCTTTGGAACCAGGCAGGCCTAGAAATGCAATTTAGCTAAGAGTTGTGTGTCTTTAACAAACTAAAAATAGAACTACCATATGACCCAGAAATCCCACAACTGGGATATACCCAGAGAAAACCATAATTCAAAAAGACATGTGCACCCCAGTGTTCACTGCAGCACTATTTACAATAGCCAGGTCATGGAAGCAACCTAAATGTCCATTGACAGACAAATGGATAAAGAAGATGTGGCACATATATACAATGGAATATTACTCAATCATAAAAAGGAATGAAATTGGGTCATTTGTAGAGACGTGGATGGACCTAGAGACTGTCATACAGAGTGAAGTAAGTCAGAAAGAGAATAACAAATATCGTATATTAACACATATATGTGGCATCTAGAAAAATGGTACAGATGAACTGGTTTGTAAGGCAGAAATAGAAACACAGATGTAGAGAACTAACATATGGACACCAAGGGGGGAGGGGGAGGGTGGGATGAACTGGGATATTGGGATTGACATATATACACTAATATGTATAAAATAGATAACTAATGAGAACCTGCTCATTAGTGTAGCACAGGGAACTCTACTTCACCTCCTTGTACAGTAGAAAGTAACACATTGTAAAACAACTCTACCCTAATTTTAAAAAAATACATATATATATATATATATATATATATATATATATATATATATATAGGCAAGTAATTCAAACATTTGTGAACATCACAAAGGCCAAACAAAATATGCCTATGGGCCAGACTTGGCCACACACCACCAGTTTGATCTCTGTGGTGAAATGTTTTTGAAAATTATGCGATTAAAGAATTTTTAATGAAAAAAAAAGAAGGAAAAAGAGTTGTGTGACCTTAGGCAAGTTACTCAGTCTCTCTGAGCTCCACTTTCCTTGTCTGTAAAATAACTAGTTGATGGAGCTGTTGTAATGGTCACATGAGATAGGGTAAGAACAGTGCCTGGCACATGATAGGCACTTAATGAATGATGGTTCACCTTTTTAGAAAGAAAGTCACTTAAGGAACTCAAAAGAGCATTTGTCATAGTTTCTCTCTTGTTACTGCTAATTAAGATTATGATATCAAAAACTTCTTTGTCAAGAGCAGTGATCACAAAAGTCTTTGTGTAAAGGTCTTTGGTAACCCCACAGTAGGATTTGATTTGTAATTTGTGGAGCACTGTGGCAAACTAGAGGGCCCATGCTCATCTCAAGGGGGTGACTGGAAGGCCCATGTCCCATTTGGAGGGGCCAGTTAAAGGATTTATGCTTGATGTAAGGGGGTCCACCCCCATCTCCTGGAGGGGCTGAGCCCCATCTAAATGGCAGTTGTTACTTCGCTCCTACCTCGAGGTAGTGCAGACCCACTATTGACAGATTATTTTTTAATCCCGGAATCCATTTTTATATGAAACCTCTGGTTCACATAAAAGGGCTCCGAAGTCACTTAATTAAAAAAACACATAGACCACAAAAAGCATGTCTGCAGGCTGGATGTGGCCTATGGGCCACCAGTGAGCAACTTCTGAAAGAGGAACTTTCCATGATTGCATTCTCACTCCTTGTATAGTAAAATATTTTAGTTAAAAAAAAAGAAAATTCTTCAAATAATTCCACACAGAGCAAAGAGTTCAACATACAAATAAATCTCTTCCTGCATATTTCTATATCTAGGACACCAAGGGCCAAAAATAACCTTAAAAACCTAAAAACCAAAAATAACCTTAAAAACCTTAAAAATCCTATGAAGGATTTTGTTGTTATTTATTCCTCAGGATTTAGCCGATTGCTGGTGGACAGACTGTTCAAAGTCTATGAGTAGGTAAAGATAAGTTGATGCCTGCCGATAAAGCTGTTTTCTAAGTATGTGCTTATAAAATGTGATATTCACCCACAATTTCCATGGCCTCATAGAGGGGTTCAAGCATTAACAAGTAGTCCACAAAATTGTTGCCTTCAGATCTTAAAAGAGAGGGCAGAAAGAGCTTCGAAGAAACTATTGTGTTTGTTAAAGAATCTTTCTATCAGCTCCGGATAAGCTTCACAATAACAAAGAATGTTCCCGAGAGGTGTTGATTGGAAACTATCAGTGGCTGAAAAGTATTAAGCCACCAGTGTTTTAATTAACTTGTTCCACTTCATTTCTGAGCTTACAGAAGAGGATAAAAATGAATCCTATTTCAATATCAAAAGTCACGGTAAATGTTAAGCTCCATTTTTGATTGACAGTCTCCCACACACTCACACACCCTAAAACTAGCAACTCTAAATTTAGAGCATTTGTAAAACCCAACAGGTTTCTAGAGCATGTGACAATCTAGATATCTCTGCATCACTTACCCACCGAAGCCATCTCCTGTGGGGGAAATGTACTGTGACATCCATTTTGAAAGGTAACAGGCACATTAAAATGGGCTTATCTCCGTTAGAACAAGAAGAGAGAAACCTTAGACCAGAAGAACTACAGGGCATCTCTCAGGAACACGCTCAGTTCCCTTTATACATACAGGGATTTGTTCAGAATTGGCTGAGGGGAATTGAATTATCGATACGTCTTCCCAAGATATCTATGTGTTCTGCAGACATATCTTCACCAAATAATTGCTCAATCTATAAATATGCAAAAAGTTACTGGGCACCTGTTGGATCTGAGGTCCAATTGATTCTGGCAACCCTAATTCTGGCATTAGTGACATGCAACACAATGAGTTAATTCTGTATTCTTTGGCTTCTTTTTCCATGTTTCTGGTACTAAATTGAAAACAAATTTCCTAAGGAGATTGTGGCCTGAAGATGTTCATGTTTCAGACCATTCTAGGCAGTATAGGATTTCTTTCTCTCTTGAAATATTAGGTTAGGAAACAGCAACAAAGATCCATAGAAAGGGACAAAAAATTATTCTACCAAAATGACGTTTCAGGGATCTGGTATAAAAAATTAAGGAATTCTCTTTTATTACTGGGAAAAGGCATATTTTTGAAGCTACAAAATTCAGAACCTGAGACAAAATAATAAAAAAGGATATTTTTGGTAAAGTATATTGAGATCTTTGAGAGGCAGCCACTAAAATAAAATACACTATCATAAAGTGGCATATCGAATAGAATTTCTACTTGAAAAACTAATTTTCAGTTACTTCTCTTGGTTCCTACATTCTTTTTTCTTGTAACCCCCCTATCTCTAATACTATAATGACCCTAATAATAAACATGTTTTGCCTCAGAAATCTACTCATTTGAATATTGAGTATATCTTAATTATGATATTGAATACACCTTAGTGTGAGAAAGCCTTTTTGTAAAAGATGAGTCAAATTCAAGTAGGTGTAAACTGATCTTTTTGCAACCATGTCCCCTAGGATTATGATGTTCCCAAGATACTTCATAATCTCAATTGGGTCAACACTGCAGTTGATTTGAATGGCAGGACTCTAAGGGAAGTTGCTATGCTGAGTTTGACACTTAATGATGCTTTAATTGTGCTTTCCTTTGAGAGAGCACCCCATTACGGAAATGGAGTCCCCAGAGCGGTATTTAAGGGGTGGTCAAAACATTGCTTTGCAAGGTCAGTGAAGATCTGATTGACCATTTGGGTAGAAGACAGGACACAAACTCTAATTGGCATGGCGGTAACATTTCAATGCAGACTTGCCTTCTGCTAAAATTCCTGCTGTCATTTCAATTAGAAACAATGGTCTTCTTTCTTACCAATTCCCTCAAATGTATAGTGTGGCTGTGACCTGCCAGCCTGTACTAAGTTTCCTTAATAAAGATAGATACATCACGGCAGTGGGTTAAGTGATAGAGCTAACAGTTAATTCTTGCTTCATTAAGCCAAACTAAATAATTCTCATTTAAATGAAGAAACCCATCCTGCTTCCCAGTAAATATTTGGTATCAGAGCAGCAGTGAAATCTCATGCTATGTAAACCTTACTTTTCTTTGGGGGCTCCTAGGACATTTCCATAAGTACTGCATTGAGAATGATAAACATTCAAAACAAAATGACACTTGTCCAAATAATTGGGTAAAGGAAGCTTTGTGAAAGCTCTTCCTAGAGCTTGTGGTTTTTTTGGTTTTGTTTTTTTTATAAAGTGTGTGTTCACTCTCATATTCAATTGTGAAAACACTAATTCTCCCTGCCACTCTCAGCCATTAGTATGGATTAGAAAATCCTACTGAATAATCTCTATAAATCATCCTACAGAAAGTGCCTGGTCTTTTCAGGCTAAGTGCACATTATGCATATAAATCGTGATCACTTTGGGGTTGATGAGAAAAGGACAGGTATTTTGCAGTCTTGATAATGTGTGTATGCCCGTGGCAACTGATTGGCTATTTCAAATTAATAGCTTAACATTAAAACAAGCCCGAGGTTAGAATAAAAGGAAATGGGTTTTCCTCGCAAAGAAAGCTTCAACCTCCTCCAAAAAGCCCCTTCCCTCCCCCTCATCCTTTCCCTTCCTCTTATTATCCAGCCTCAGGATGATATCTGTCAGCTGGAGGACTTACAGGGGTATGACTTATCACGTGAGTTTCCAGATCTCACTGGAAGGAAAGGTGGTGGGAACAACTAGAAACAATGATGTCCATTAAATATACTTTTCTGCAGTCATTTCACAACTGGGGCTTCAAACTTTCTCAGGGGGAGTTGCCCAGATGTGTGTCAGGCTGAATCCTTCCTTCTGTCTGCCATATGCCACCCTGCCTGGCTCAGGCAGCTTCTGGAGATACTGTCTGCCTACACCCAGCACACCCGCCACAGGGCACTGGGGTCTGAACCACAAGAGGAAGAAAAAGTCCAGCAGAGAAAACAAACACAAACTCCGTTTCCAGGGTCGGTGGAGGGCCCAGGGGCAGAGAATGGGTAATGTGGCTGAGGTTTATAGGTAGACAGAGGATCTGGGTTTCAAGAAAGAATTTTACAAGATTTTTTTGTTGTTGCCATTTTGCCTTCCTGGCATATTGGGCCTAGATTTTATTTTGGAAAATATTAGAAATTAAACTTTTACTACTATCTTAGTTTGTCTTCTAAAGTTAAAGAAGAGAGAAAGAAAAAAAAATTTCTGTCTGTGAAAGACCCTTTTGCAGGCAGTAGAAAATGTACCCCGATATTCTTGCTGCCTCTCCAAGAAATCAGGCAGCCTGAAGTTTGTCTGAACTCAGGACATTTGTGTTAGTTACCTAAGATGGGCAAGGCTTTATTTCTCTAACTATTGACTTTATTTCCCTAATGATCCCCCCCTTGTTTCTGTATTTTATTTGATAAAGACAAGCTGTCCCTTATGCAATTTTAATTTTAAAAGAAAGATAAGAATGCCATTTTATAGGCAAAACTAATTTTTTCCATCAAATTACCTACTAAGAATGCATACTAACATTTTATACCCTTCGGTCTTAAAGATTGCTACCACGTCTGCTACTAGGAAAAGATTAAGTGGAAAGAGTGAGAAAAAAAGCTTTGATATCAAGCAGATGTGTTTTCAAATTCCAGTTCTGCCACATACGAAATGAGTGATGTTGGGTGAATTGCTAAATGTCTGTGAACATCTGTGTCTTCATCTCTGAAAGATGGGGCTAATAATACATACTCGGCAGCATTTTGTGAGGATTACCTTAGATAACAAAGAATAAACACCTATCATGGCAGGTATTATATATTCATTGTATTCCTCCCAATTAGGAAATACTTTATGGAGATTCAGTTTAATTGGTATCCTTAGAACGCTTCCTCAGTCCAGCTAGCTCTGTGGTTGGTGTTGTGAGAAATAATAAAGGAGCAGAAGGCCCAGACTATGTCTCAGAAGAACATTCCTTCTGTCTGAGGAGACAAGAGGTATAAATAAATTCCTATTTGCAACTGGGAAGTAACGAGGGCACCTATAGACAAGTATTAGATGTTACGGTATAAATAGCAAGTGCCAGGGAAGATTATGGGAAAGACATGGGTTTTATTTAGGCTTTATGACCTATAGAATCTTAATTGGCATAAACAAAACAAACCACTTTAAACACTAACAAACCTAGGAGATTTTTTTTAATGGGAAGAATATGGTTGAAGACTTGAGGGTAGAAGTGAACAGAGCATGTGTCTTCTGAAACTGACCGACCCAGAGCAGAGCGCTTTATGGGGGGAAATGGCACATTAAAAAGTAAACTGGGACCAAGTGATAAAGAGCCTTGAATATTATCCTAATTGATAGAGTATGACCTATGAGGCCTTCAGAAAGAGAGCGAAAGCAGAGTTCTGGAGAGGCTGTGGCTCTTCAGGATGGGCTGGGGACACGGTGTGGGCCCAGGGCCTCTTGAAGAGTCATGTGACGGGAGGTAAGTTATTTGTGCTTCTCAAATGCTTCCTTCTGAAGTGTCCATTCCAAGCCATAGGCTCAGTGGACCTTGAAACTTGTCACCACCAATTTACCTATAGATGGTTTTATCCATAGTAATCGAAACTCAGAAGAGATTTGTTCATACAAGCCAATTTAAGCATTTAGGAAGCTACACACAATTGTGAAGAGGAATGGCTTGTAGGTATGGTAAGTAATTTGGCCTATCTCGTTCCTCTCTAATAGGAAGAGCATTCTGCAAAATTAAATCAGTATCAGAGAGTTTATTGGCCATTCATTCATCAATTTATCAGACATTGATTTAGCATCTACCAAGTGGAAGGCATTTAGGTGAGAAACAGCATGAGGAAGCTGAGTGGTTTAGGGATGTTGGAAGGACCAATCAGGGGGCCTCAGGCTCTGGGCTGCAGAGAGGAAGGTGGAGTCTAGGCCCCAGAGGGCTGTGTACTTACAGAGCTAGGACTTGAATCTCTCTATAATCACAAGTCTCTGACATGTTTTAGTAAGTTTAGAAACACTTCTTTTAACTTCTGAGTATGTTATTATTTAATTTGACATAGCATTGGTAAATAGTCAGTATTTTACCCACTACAGAATACACGCAGTCGAAGCAATGCTTCAAGTAATGCTACTGGATTGAAATAGTAGATAAAAAGGACTTGAAAACCAGATGTAACAAGCTCTCAGAAACTATGTTTTGGTTATAAAAATAAACTACTGGGGCTTCTCCGGTGGCGCAGTGGTTGAGAGTCCGCCTGCCGATGCAGGGGACACGGGTTTGTGCCCCGGTCCGGGAAGATCCCACATGCCGCGGAGCAGCTGGGCCCGTGAGCCATGGCCGCTGAGCCTGTGCGTCCGGAGTCTGTGCTCCGCAATGGGAGAGGCCACAACAGTGAGAGGCCCGCGTACCGCAAAATATAAATAAATAAATAAATAAATAAATAAATAAATAAGTAAACTACTGGCTAAGAATCACTATTATGCACAGGAGTTATTTGTATAACAAAGAAATTGGGATACTTACGTTTTCAAATCAAGGAATAAATTAATTCCAAAGTAAATAAATAAAACAAAAATAATAAGATGGAATGAAATCTATATACAGAAGTGAACCCCTATCATAAAACTGAGTAGGCTTGTCAGGTAGGGAGGCCCTAAAATGTATAGGTCCCAAATTAAACCTCATTACATAGTTTTCATTTAATTTTTGATAGCAAATATATTTACATGGTTGAATATCAAAACAATATGAAAATAATATGTAGAGAAGCAATGCTCCCACTCCTGTCCCTGTCTGCCCTGTACCCTGCCTAGCCCCTACCAATAACCACTTATATTCATTCCTGCTGTAATCTTACAGTCTTTCTTTATGTATAACCCACATACATTTTGTAAACATGAAATTTAATTAGAAAAAAAGGGGAAGAAACTAAACCAACATTTGTTGGGCAGCCACTACTTGTCAGACACTGTTAGTTTTTCCGTGAGTTAGGCTACTGATTCCCTATGACAACTCTGTAAAGCTGATCTTCTTAGCTGCCCCAAGACCAGACCTCATGTCAGGTGGGCAGAAATCTCAACCTTTGGCCTTGTACTTTAGAAGCACTTTCTCATGGCTTTCCAACCTCTAGAGTCTTATGTGGATTGAACACATCTTTTGATTTTATATTTCAACTCATTGCCCTACCTTCATAACATCTTTAAAATGCCTACATTTCAGGGTCTGTTTTTAAAAAAATATTATTTATTTATTTGGCTGCACCAGGTCTTAGTTGCAGCAAGCGGGATCTTTAGTTGTGGCATGTGGGATCTAGTTCCCTGACCAGGGATTGAACCCGGGCCCCCTGCATTGGGAGCACAGGAGTCTTAGCCACTGGACCACCAGGGAAGTCCCTTCAGGGTTGTTTTGAGGAATAAATTGAGTTGCTAATGAAGTATGTGGCATATAGTAAGAGTTGTCAGTGGAAGCTATTATTATAATGTCTCTGGGAGCAATTCCTCAGGCTAAGCTCATTCAAAATGTATTGATTTCTGTTTAACTCATAGAGATGGCCCCCTTTTTGGATTTCATTTATTCTGATGCTGACCTTACCCCTGGGTGAGTAATAACCTTTGTCTACTCCTTATATAAATAGAAACAAATCTGGGTATTAAGTAACCAGATCCTCTCTTGGACACTCAGGTTTAAAGCCTAGGAACAAGAATTACCACATTCAGTCTATATCAAGGATCAGCAAAATTTTATAAAGGGCCAGGTTGTAAATATTTTAGGTTTTTGGGGGTCTTTGTTACAACTTCTCAACTGCATTGTCACACAAAAGCAACCGCATAAACAAGTAAGGGTAGCTATGTTCCAATAATGCTCTATTATGGACACTGACATTTGAATTTCATATAACTTACATGTGTCACCAAATATTTTTCTTCCTTTGATTTTTTTAACCATTTAAAAATGTAAAAATTATCCTTAGCTCATGGGCCATACAAAAGCAGGTGGTGGCTGGATTTGGCCTGTAGGACATAGTTTGCCAACTCCTACCCTAAATGACAATGATTTGATAAAACATCTCTTGAACTTGGTCAATTCTCTCTCTCTCTCTCTCCCTCTCCCTCTCTCTTTCTCCTTCTCTTCTACTATAACTACAAGTAGACAAGGAAAACAGAAGGCCCTTTTGGAAGAAATCCTCCTACTTACCCAGAGAGCTACAATTTTACTTCTCTTATCAGCAGCTTAGGGTTTTGTAAATACAATTTAATGATTCACATACAAATTTAGATACAGATTTGAGTTGATGTCAACTAAACATCATGAGCGATCCTGGAAAAAAAAACAATAGTAGACAGTATGTCTAGCTGCTAGGAAATTAAGCTACATCAGCAATTGAAGTGTGTAATTACCTTATTTGAAAACCAAACTTCAGAGGAGAGTAAGGTGGTCTTGTATCTTGCTATCTGTGTCCCTTGCAGGCGGGGTGTGTGCACTGTGGTACCAATCTGGGCATGAGATTCAGGGAGTTCAGGAACACCCTGGTCTAGCCTTCCTGGGCCTTTATCCTGGCTGAGAGACTAGAAGTCAGACTTATTGAGGACACATAGAGCCACAGCCACCTCTCTGGAATGCCCTGTAGCGGCCTCTGCCCCCTCTTGAGTCCTTACCAGTTTCTTCTCTTGCCTCCAATCACCTTCACCCCTCCCTTCACCACCACCATGATTTCCCCAAGAATTCAGGCCACTAGAAACAAAATTCATGAAGGCAGGTTGTCTGAGGAAAATTTCTGCTTTCCACAACACACCCTTATCCTGAGGCAAAGGAGCCCCAAAGCCTTGCTAACTGTTGGAAAATGGTTAGGGAAAAATACTTTTATAATCCTATAAATTATCCTGTGACACAAACATCTCTTTATCATCTGGGAAAGTCAATCATGTCAAAGGGGCAAATAGTCAGCAGCTGTCCACTCAGGAAACTTCCATCTGCTCCCGTGGATTTTTTAGAGTTATGGATTCTTGAGAAGAGGATCTGGAATGCGGGGGTGACCAATGAATACTTTCAGAATTCTTTTTAGAATCTTTGCTGTTTGCACAGAACCTAGCCCATCACAGTACTCAAAAGAAGTCTAAATGTTACAATTTTGAAGAAGAAATATTTGGAACTGGGGCTTAAAGAATTACGGTTGTCGAGAGATGAGTGAGGAGTAGGGAATGAACAAAAGCATGGGGACATGAAAGCATGAGATGGTTTAAGCTCCAAGAAAGCAAGAACTTTATCCATATTATTCACCTGATGTTCTTCACTACCAGCCTTGGAAGAGGACCTGGCTAGTGAATCTTTGCTTAATGAATGAATGAATAAATATATAGAGAGGAGAGGAGAATAAGACTAGAAAGACAAAGTTTATCAGGTCTCAGCAGGAAACAGAGTTTTCCCCAGATAATTCAAGCTCCACTTTAATGAAGGGGTGACTTCAGGAGGCATGGTTAAGGAGAGGAATAAGGGATGAGACTGGCAACAGGAGGCTGACAGCAGCGCTGAGGCTGAAAGGACAGGGCTCACCAAATGAGCAGCCATTTGGTGGAAAAGATGCTGTAATTACCAGAGACAAGTACTGAAGTGGGGAGGATGTGAGGAAGAAATACCCCGACCTCTCTCACCTTCAACACTCCATTCTCCTGCCAGGGCCTCCCATTGGCTGAACCCAACTAGAAGCCAGAGGACATGAGAGCAGGAGAGAGAAGGTTGGAGAATGGAAAATAGAATCACTAGCCCATTGGGTGAATTGAAACTGAAAGCTCTTTTTCTTTTTATTGAGATATAATGGACATATAACATTATATTAGTTTAAGGTATACAACTTAATGATACGATATTTATATACGTTGCGAAATGATCACCACAATAAGTCTAGTTAACATCCATCACCACACAGAACTACAAAAAAATGTTTTTTCCTTGTGATGAGAACTTTTAAGTTTTAATCTTTTAGCAACTTTCATGAAACCTGAGTTAAAAAAAAAATGTGCCTTCACTTCCCTATGCCTTCGTTCATTCCCTATTCTCCCAAGATATCTCCAAAGAAATATATCATCTCTTATCATTTAGATTGAAAGGCTATTAGCTTCCATTGGAGATTTTGAAGGAGGAAGTGACAAAAAATAAAGCATTGGGAAACCTTATCTATGTTCACATTCCAGCCCTGCCACTCCTTAACTGTAAACGTGGGCTAGTTACTTAAAAATTTCTGTGCCTCAACCTTCTTATCTCAAAAATGAAGGAAATTATGGTAGATATCTCGTATGGTTGTTACGAGGATCAAATGAGATAATCTAAGGGAAGTGCTTGGGTCTAATATTATTGCTTTTTAAAAGCCTATCTTGGATCAGATTTAGGCAAATTTGTCTTATATTGAAGAATTTGCTATCAAATCAATATTAGATCAAAGTTTTAGTGAATGTGGCAATCATAAGGAAAAGACTCGACTTTGTTTTATGACTTCATGACCAAGCAATTTTACTCTGCTTTTGTCTACCCAGGCTAAGAAATTCCCTTCCTTAAGCACTGATTTTTCTGCCTTTAAATAATATTAGAATGTTACAGTGGCTTTAGGTAACACTAATGAAGTCCACCTACATGTGATCTCAACATACAGCTGTGATTCAGCTACCAATGCAGTTCTGAAAATAGCTTCCTTAGCACTTCAGCATTTTATTCGAAAGAACAACTGAAGCAGAAAGAAAACCAAGCAACAACAGGAGGGCTTCGTTTTTAAACTCATTAGTTGGCAAGCAAAAACTTGCTCAGATCAGTTGGGGTTTCAGATGTAAGAATTGGCTTCTGATAGGAAAGTCAGTAGCTACATTTTAAAAGTCTGAAGCACATTTTCTTCCCCTTCCCCTACCCACTTCCTTATTTTTCTAATAAGAGTTTCATGTGCCTTCTTAATACATGAGATGTAAAATCCATGGAGTGCAAGGTACTCTTGTTTATACCACCATTAAAATTTAAACAGACATACACTTTATGGAAAGACTGGCTCTAATTATGATTTTTTAAAATCCCCTTCCCCCATGGCCAATTTTTAGCACTGCTGTAAAAGAAACATTATTTTTACTGAGTTCTTGATGAATATTTGTGGAGCCTTCTAAAATTATAAATGCATTTACAATTCTGATGCACCAGTTTAACTTGCCTAGGTTAAATAGCAAGAGGATGTAAATGTGTTTAAATATCATTTTCATACCCAAGACTTCTAGTTATTTCAATATGTAGGTGAGCCTTCATGATGATTCATACAGATAAATTGCTTATTTTTATAATATACACCTCATATAAGTAAGTGAATACTTTCCCAGTGAATTAAGTTTTTTAAAGGTAGTGTAGAAAATGGTATCTTGGACCATGAAAGCCCTTAAACAATGATTCTCAAGGACTTCCTCTGTCATTGCTTAATAACATTCAAGGCATACAGACAGACTGCAGAATTACATGTTAAAAATTGTACACACAATATGATTACAGCTATTTTTTTTTTTAAAGCAGCAAAACCAGGTGCATAGACTGGTTGAGATGAAAGGAAATTCACCAAACTCTCAACAGTAGTTATATATGGGAGGTAGGATGAAAACAAAGGCTTAACAACAGTGCTAATCCCTTCCCAGGGATTCCTGATCCCCCTTCTATACCTTCCTTTCAGAATATGGTATCAGAGGCAGTGGAGAAGAGCGTGGGTTCTGGGTTTGAGTCCTGACTCTATCACCTACTACTGTGTGACCTTGTACCAGTACAAACATCTCTGGGCATCAGTTCAATCATCTGTGGAGAAGGATAATACTAACACATACCCCATAGAATTGTGAGATTCAGTGAGCGAGTGCATGCAAATCATTTAGAACAATAACAGGAACTCACTTGGCATGAGTAAATGAGAGCTATTATTTTGTTATTTATATTCACTCTCTTCCAGTAGAATGTGACCTCCTAAGGGCAGTGATAATCTTGTTTTATTTATCTTCTGAATCGCTGGATCTTAGTACCATGTCTGGCAAGTAAGAGATGCTCAACAAAGATCTGTGAATACATGAATGAATGAATTCCACATGGAGTGTAAAGTGACATAGAATGCCACCATTTCATCAGTAATGATTGAATTGTAATTGTTCTGCCCCTAGTCCATGACCTTTTTTTATTTTAGCCTTCACTGGTTAGCGTCTGCTCAGAAAGTGTCCCAAGGCTGTCTGTGCTGATCCAGGTCACTAGCAAATGGTTTGCCTTATGATAACACTAGACTAACAAAGGGGACGTAGGAGGGGTGTTACTCTAAGACCTATCAGCCTTCTTAGTCCTAGAAACTTTAGTCACCTTTCAGATTCTCACATGGGTTTTAAAGATTAAGTCACATCTAAAGGGTAGATTTGATAGAGTCAACAGGCACTCAGTCCATGTGTAAAGTCAAGGTTTATAAACCAATCTGCTTTCCTCCTTAGTTCCACGCTCCTCTTCAGCACCTGCAGCCCAAAGCTATTGGGCAAAGCTGCCCTTGCCTCAAAAATTTTCCAGGAAGGGTAGAAATATCCATAAATCGCTGAAATACACCCTCATAGAGAATGAGTTTGATTGCCTGAACTTTCTCCAAACACCACTGGATTTTTAAAACTAATAGTATTTTACAAAAGTGTAACATGCTTGAAACCGATTCAGAATTTCTGGTGATGAATCGAAAATGATCAAGTTCAGTTAATATATACTGTCATTACTAATATTTGTCTCTCCTCACAAAGATAGTCTTCGGTAGGAAACAATCTCCTCAGCTTCCTTCTGTGTGAGTTTCAGTCCTATTTCCTGCCCTCTTCCTTATGCAGAGTCCGAACTTTAAAAGTATTAAACACGCATAAACCTGCCACACCTATATCTTCGCGTGTTTGAGTAAAGAAGATATGTGTTATTATTACCCCCCTTTAAGATGAGGTGCCCAAGGCACCCAGAAGTAGGAGTGAATAAATCACCTTAGGGAAGCTCCTTACAGATCTTCAAAGGGCTGTACCCTAGCAGCCTTAAGTGCTCTTTATTAACCCATTATGGGTTATTACTTTATTAAATGGAACTCTTAAAATACGCAAGGGATGAGGTGGTAGAAATAGATTGGTAGGAATCAGTTAAGGACCAAGTAAATAAAGTGCAGTGGGGGGAATTCAGTACAGGAGAGAAGGGTGAGTGATTAGATCACACAGACTAGTATTTACACAATGTCTAGTTATTTGCTGAGTGCTTTTTACATACAGGAGGAGAATAAACAAAAGGAGTAAAGAGGATAGTGAATTAGTATAGGTAGGAAGGCTCCACTAACACACAGTCTTTAGACCTTAAAATGCCTTATTGTGATTTTCTTACACTGAGGTAAGGAAAATATATTGGGACTACAAAGAAATCAAGATATCCCCTTAATTAATTTAAACTGTAACATTGGTAGATCAAAATTTGCCTTACAGTTTTTTATAAACGTTGATACCATTACCCCTTCTATTGTACGGAAATTTGTTAATATAACTCTAAATCTTTGGTACATAAAGTAGGTTTCCAAAAGCTTTCATTCATCTGTTTCACAAGGCTCTCTCCTGTGCCCTGGACACGGTACATTCAGGTAGCACATCAGAATTAGCACAAGGACAAGAATGACAATGTCCCTTGGAGGCCTGAGGTTGACCAAGAAGCAACTTACATTTCTGAGAAATGTAAGAAAACTATTTATTGAGCCTGCCTGAGGCAGGCTCTCACTCAAGAAGCTGGCTTAAGAAGCAGAGCAGTATTTGTACTGAGAAGACCCAGGCACCCCTTAACTCAGTGACCGCTTGTCTTCTCAAATCCCAGCCCAGAACATGGCCCAAATCTACACCCTGGCATCCCTGCTCTGAGGTAAAGCGTTATTCTGTAGAAAACTTTAAAGGAAGGAAAGTGTGAAAGTCTGAGAGTCGAGCCTACCCCCCACCCCAGGGGGCCATCAGGTACCATTTTACTGCAATTTCTCTCTGCTTTGTTTTTTCCAATGATGCATTTAGCTACAGCAAGTAGGAAAAAAAAAGAAAAGAAAAAAACCAAAAACCCTATTCAAGAGAGTGGGGTCATTATCCACACACAAAAGGCCATTTAGGGAAAGAACAGCTCAGTCAATTCAAGCTGTGGCTGCCAGAGTCCAGACCCATTAGAAAGACGTTAGCTGTTTAAGTGGGACTGTGAAACAAAATGTCATAATTAGGGCTAACTGGGCATCCTCCCCCCTGCTGAGAAAGCTGCCTGGGATCATAAACTAATTCCCTGAAAGTTCTAAGCTTTCGGGAAAGCAAATCATCAACTCTAAATGACAGTCCAGTGGTTAACCTTTACCCTAGAGACTAGGTTTTCATTCTTTCTTTCTTTTTTTTTTTTTAGGTATGTTTTTTATAGATGTCATTTTTATAGGGTTGGACTGTTCTTTTTCTAGCTCACCGCTGTTGGCATGTTTCAGATCACAGTGCTGTGTGTGTGTGTGTGTGTGTGTGTGTGTGTGTGTGTGTAAAAACCACGAAAAGAAACATGTCACCAAATTAACAGTAGCTACCTTTAGTGATGAACTATGTGGGAGAACTGGGAATTAATTTTTCTTCGTTTCCCTCTCTGTACTTCCTAATTGCTCTTTTATTAACATGTAAGGTATAAGGGAGAAAAAAAGACATGTAAAATATTTCAGATAAAATGTTCTACCATGTTTCCCTTAAAGGAGAAAAAACGATTAGCGCTTCAACACGATTAATCATGAGGAGAAAGGAGGTAATGCCTCAGAGAAGAGGCAGCATAAGGAAGGCAGGAGAACTGACACGACTGTTAACCCAGCTTCACCTCTCCTTTTCTTCAGCCGTTCAACGGCATCTGGGTGAAAGTAATTTCAGACTATTGGATATTTGCAGTTGTTAGTAATACAGTAAACTTTCAGCATTTAGCATGCTCAGAGGCACGGTGTTCTGATTGATAAAACAATGTGAGAATAAGCACATGCTAGTCATTTAATAGCTACTTCCTGTCAGATTGATTGGTTGGAATATTCTGGTTACTAGAGGGTAACCATGTATACAGGACATGGATAACCAATATTCAGTAAATAAGATGAGGCCTAAAATGTTATTGAAAATTTAATGTTTAATGATTCAGAAGGCATTTTGGGATCTTTTAGAGGTTTGACTAATTGTTTTGAATATCGATGATGAATATAACACAGAATGGCAAAAGCACAAATTCACGAGAGGTTTCTTTTGCTAGATTATGTGACAATTTTGCTTTTTATGCAATATTTCTAAAGTGACTTGCAGATAAAATGGAGAAGGTTGCTTAGCAAATAGAAATTAGGCATTTTACTTACCCCTATATGGACTTTCATTAACACTTGCTTTCATTTTTATTGCCCTCATAACAAAATATTTATTAAGTGTAGGACATTTAATGCAAAAAAGCATGATTCTTGTGTTCACATGGCTTAAATAATAATTTAAGAAGTATGTATGGTAAGGGCATTTCCTTTAAATCACATGAGATTTCTTATAAATTTTTCGCATAGGTAAGGTTTTTGCCTAGGTAGAGGAAAGGGCAAGCGAGAATCATTAAATCTAGAATTGCCTTTTGGTTTGTGAGAAAAGAGTAGATGTGAATGACGAGGTGCAGGCAGTCAAACATTGAGAAAAGGACACTGATTTAAATCATGCAACAAATATTTTTGAAGGCCTACTATGTTCCAGGTGCTGTTGTAGGCACTTGAGATGCATAGATTTTACTAGAGGAGACAGACAATAAGTAGGCATTATAAAAATATCAATGATGGCAGATGACAATAAAAATTATCAAAATATTGAGCAGGGTATGGGAGACTCGGAGAGAAGGTTGCTTCTGAAATTTTAAACAGCGTGGTTAGGGTAGGCGCCACTGAGGACACGTTTGAGCAAAGCCTTGATTGAAGGAGGTGAAGGAGTTAGTTCCATGGATATGAGGGGGTGGGGCATTCCAAGATACAAATAAGAGAGAATGGAAAGCAGAAAACTATTTATTGAGAAAAATACAAAGAGCAGAATATGGGAAGAAAAAGAAAGGGACAGTCATTGGAGGCAAATAGGCAGCCAGGAAATCCCTAAATAATGTAATTTTGAAATGCTTGGCTTTGGAAACTGTGATTGGGAGAAATAATATAAATAATCTCTTTGTCCAAAGTATGATTAGCATATGGACATGGAGCTACAAAAGAAACAGGTAAATGTGCTCCACTTTTACACACCTGAAGATTGGCATATTTCTCGTTAGCAGTTAGCATACTGAATGCATTCATTCTTTTATCGTTTATGTTCTGAGAACCACATGCGTCAGCCACTGTGTTGGGAACTATAGGGTATAGTGATGAGCAAATCAGATGTGATTCCTACATTCACGGCAGAGACGTACTTTAATTAAATGATGTATTTGTTATCTTATTATAAGTGCTGTGGAAAATTACATAGAAGTAGGAAAGCTTATTGTAGAGTTACTTGACCTACTTTGGGAGACAAGAAAAGCTTCCACTACAAAGTTGATATTTGAGCTGAGATTTGAGGGATGAGTTGGCGTTAACTAGGGAAAGAGAAAGGTTCACCTAGGCAGAGGTGGAAGGTAGCATGGAATATTCGGAATCTGAAGGGCCAGGGCTTAAGGAGTGAAGAATGATTCAGTCAGCGTAAACACGGCACACTCAAATAGGGCCATCGAGGACCGTTTAATAAAGGGACTCTTTGTAATGAGGTCTGAATGGTTAAGGGAAGTCAACAGGGCGGTATGGTACCCAAGAATGGAAAGCTGTCCCTATGCCTGGGATTGAAGTGGAAGGCAGGAGTATTTATCAGAGAAAATAGCTCTAGGAAAGATATACCTCACAGTAGCTGTGGCTGTAAGGAGATGCAGCCAGTGTGAGGCTACACAGCAGGGAGAGATTCAGGGGAGTAAATACTGTAGTGCAATCTCTGGCCGTCTCATCATCTCCGACCTTTCTTTAGTGGAATGAACTGTAGGTCAGATGATGAGGAAGCCCTGTGATGCAGCCTATAACAAGTCAGCTCCCAGGGCACAGAGTGGGGTAGAGGAGAATAAAGGGGATCTGGAGAGGCAAATGGAAAATATCCTGCAGAGAATGGGCCAGGTCATACCAGATCTTATCAGCCAAGGGAAGGACTTGGGTATTTGCCTTTCTGAAAGTGATGGGCAGCAAAGGAAAGATGTAATCAGATTTGCGTTCGTAAAGGAAGGTCACTTGTGTCCTATGAGCGATTGGGAGCTCCTTTGGAGGTATCGTCGTGGTCCCAGAGAGAGGTGATGGGAGCTTTTACTGATCTGGGGGTTGCTGCATGTGGGGAGGTGTGGGAAGACTCCGGAGGCAACGAGTTTGTGCTGGTTTGGAAATGGGAGGTGTGGAAGAGAGTATGAGAGGTGTGAAGCCTAGATTTCGGTTTGCGTAAGTGGGTGGGTGGTGGTGCCATTCTCTGAAGGAGAATGTTCAGGTTTGGGAGTTGGTGAAAATCATGAGCTTGGTTTTGGACATACGGAGTCTTTGCGAACACCAGCTCTAAAGTTCAAGTCAGTACCTCCACTTAAGTAGGTGTTTAACGGCCTACTTTTATCGTGCCCCAGCAAGGTGCTGTGCTAGGCACTTTACGTAAAATATTTTCTCCAATCCTCAGAATAAAGTGGATCTGGAGGGTCCAGACATTACTTTTCCCATTTTATTGATGAGAAAACTGAGGCTCAGTGAGGTCAAGTATCCAGCTTACATTTAGTACTTGAAACCCGGACACTTGAAACCCCAAGAGAAGCTCTTTCTCTTTTGAGCTGCTGTATCTGCAAGTCACAGAAGCATCAGAGGAGCCTGTAGAAGAGGCTGAGGAAAAGTGAAAAAAGATTCTGTTTTGAGGCCTTGTTTCATGTGGGGAAAATACGGGCTTTGTCTCATTGGATTCTAGAGTGGGCTCGTGAATTTCAATTAGTCAATCAATCAGCACTCCCTGAGCAATCATTATATGTTTAGGGCTTTGCTGGCCATTATAAAAAAAGATTATGAATAGCATAAAATATGATCCTTGATTTCAAGGGCTTAAAATTTAGCTGAGGAGGCAAATACACTCAGGAAATAATTTTACATATGATAACACTATATGCTGATAACGAAATGCCAGGTTGTGTAGGGCTGACAACCTGGTGAAAGGATAATATACATCATGATAAGGTCTCATTTAGGGGAGACTTGCATTATGTGTACAAAAGGAAATTGAAGAAGGAGAGAATACTGTGTGTTGATGGCCTAAGAAATTTCAGCAGTTGAGTATTAGTCTGCAGATTGGATGTCTCCTTCCTAGGAAATTTCTTAAGATACACAATTAATTACAGTTTCACAGTTAGCTAAATGAACTATGCATGAAATGCTCTGAGAGTTGAAGTTTCTGCGAACCTATCTTATTTAACATTTATTTTTGAAATTACTGCAACCAAGAATGCTTTGCTTTTCTTTTTGACAGACAAGGGACAGCAATCTGTTCGTATCTTTGTCGAAGGAGAAGCTGAAATTGCAAATATGTTTAAATCTGATACAATCTAAATCCTTATCCCAATAATGAAAAATGCCATCAACAAATCTTAGTCTAAGATCTTTGAGGCACCGTAAAGATTATTCTTTATGGGAAAATCACCTCAAATTTATTTCCAAAAGGAAAGATAAGACTTCTTAAATAATGGCATGCAGAAAATAGACATTTTCTTAATAGTAGGTATTATAATAACTGACGTTTGTATAGTACCTTATGACTTACAAAGTACTTTATAGACTTTCTCTCACTTGATAACTAAGCAAAGCTAAACTTTCATCAGAAAGTTATGTTAGTTATATAGTTCCTCAAAGAGAAAAAATGTGTTGGTTTTAACAAATTTGGAAACGAAAAATCAGTCTTAAATTCTTAGGCATAAGAGAGAAATCGTGGGTTACCACATAATATAATAACTATATTATAATGTAGTAAGGACAATAGTTACAAGAATAATATGTATTGAACCTTTGTTATATATCTGGTGCTGGTCTACACACTTTATGTATTAACTTGCTTAAGCCTACAAAAGTCCCATGCAGAAGATATCATTTCCATATTACAGATGGAGAAACTGAGGCACAAGTGTTTAAGTGACTTGCCAAGGTCCTACAACTAGTAAGTGGAAGAGCCAGGCTTTGAACCTGAGAAATCTGGCTCCAGAACACTCACTCTTAACCACTGAAGACTCCTTCTAAAATGTAAATTGTCCCTTATATAAACATTGTTTCTTAAATAAAAATTGTAAAACAACCAGTGATTTACAAACAAAAATAAAGGGGGAAAAGGGATAGGCACTATTTGAAAGCTAATCAAAACTCCTTAATAAAATCCTACAGAAAGGAAGAAAGATCATGAAAAATTAAAACTCTGCTTAAAGATTTAGAAATGGAAATATTTCTAACTTTTTCACTAGTCTCTGAAGAAAGAGAAAGGAAGGTTAAGAAGGAAGAAACTAATTTATGATCCAAGAATAACCCAATGTTATCATCATTATAAAAATATGTTTTTAACTCTTCCTAAAAATATTTTCTGCTTTACTTGGAGAGGACACTCGTAATTCTTCTGATATAGAATAATTCCATTCCTAAGCAAGAGAGAGAGGGTCTATAGACAAATAGGATATTCTAAAATCTCAGACACCTCGTTGAGGACCCCTAACTCTTTAACCCGTTCCTCACCCTGGGTGTATGAGGTACAAAGGGGAAAGTGGCAACAGAATTCATTCTTTTAACTCTGTCCTCATTGGGTTGAGGATACCTGGCATGCAGATCTACCCAGCTTACCAGAATTCTCTTGTAACAGGAAGGAAATTGTGTCCCTTGAGGTTTGAAGATGTCTGTAATTTGGGGTAAAAATGATAAATTCCTCATCAACTCTGATAAAGTATAAAAAGGAACTCTTGGAGCTGCTTTGCATTTGGGGATAGATGGAAGAGATTCTTGTCCAGTGTCCCCTCAGGAGGCTAAAATATAGCATTTTTCCTAGTGTCTATGTAGTAAGAGGAGTGGGTATAGACCTTAAGATATCGGTATCTCTCACCAGCTGCTTAGAATTAGAAACTCACAGGAGACACAATCAAGCACAAGGTCTGTGAGCGCTTAGCTTTCTGACTCCTAATCTGGAAAGCCACATCTTATCTCCTATGGCGAAGGAAAGGAAAGAGTATTTTGCTTTTTCTGATCACAAAATTAAATTTTCTAAAGGGATATGAAAATTTACTTCATGAAAGATTCAATGTCGTCCTGAACATTTTCAAAATTTAGTTTTGATAAAAAGACTCTTCTAGAAATGTTTAAGCCTGTGGGACATTTTAAAATCTCATTAGGGGGGCTTTATTGCTTTGGGGGACAAAATCTTATAGTGATCATAATAATGAACGCTGTGCATGAATGTTAGATGGATTTTGCTATATTGCTTTTCCTGACCCCAATAAAATTCATAATATTAAAAATAAGCATGCTATACTTTTGGACCTACTAATTCATTCTTCGCTGCAAGACTTAGAGCAATGTGCTTCAAATTGTGATCTGCAACACAGAGGGAAACAAAATCAATTTGGTGGGCCTCACTGAAGGCTGGTTAAGTATTAAGTAGTAAAAATGAAATAGAGGGCTTCCCTGGTGGCGCAGTGGTTGAGAGTTCGCCTTCCGATGCAGGGGACACGGGCTCGTGCTCCGGTCCGGGAAGATCCCACATTGCCGCGGAGCGGCTGGGCCCGTGAGCCATGGCCGCTGAGCCTGCGCGACCGGAGCCTGTGCTCCGCAACGGGAGAGGCCACAACAGTGAGAGGCCCGCGTACCACAAAAAAAAAAAAAAGAAAAGAAATAGAATGGATTAGAATAGAAATATTAGAGTACATCACACATGATGAAAATAGTATTATTTCATTAAACTCTTTTTTCAATTATTTATATGTGTATGCGCACTGAGATGCAATATGAGGTATTTGTTTCTGATAAGAGTGAAAAAAAGTTGTTTGAAAGCCTCTGACCTGGAGAGATTGTTGGACAAGCACATCAGCCCAGTCCTGATGATTGATCCTTTACTCCCAAACCCACAACTCCACTGTCAAGACCAACTTGCTAAATTGTGTTTTTTTTTTTTTTTTTTTTTTTTTTTTTGCGGTACGCGGGCCTCTCACTCTTGTGGTCTCTCCCGTTGCGGTGCACAGGCTCCAGATGCGCAGGCTCAGCGGCCATGGCTCACGGGCCCAGCCGCTCTGCAGCATGTGGGATTCTCCCAGACCGGGGCGCGAACCCGCGTTCCCTGCATCGGCAGGCGGACTCTCAACCACTGCGCCACCGGGCAAGCCTGCTAAGTTTTGATGTAGTGGCACGATAAATATTATACAGCAGTGAAAATGAGTAAACTGCAGCTTTTGTGCAACAATGTAAATCTTAGAAACACAACATTGGAATGAAAAACTTAGATGCAAAAAAATACATACAATATGGTACCATTTCAAGGAAGCTCTAAAAAAAGGAAAATTCATATTACATTGTCTAATGATACATGCTTATTTAAAACTACTATTCAAATAAAGCCACAGAATAGACAAACATAAAATCCAGGAGCATGGCTACCTCTGTATGGAAGGCAGGGGGGTTATGGAGGAGACTGGGGAAGAACAAACCAGAAGTTTCTATGGCATTGTTAATGTTCTAGTTCTTAAGTTGGGGGGGGGGGTTATTATGTTTCATAACTTAAATCTATTCCTCAATTTGTGTTACATTAATTTTTTTTGCTTGTATGAAACAATAAAAAGTGAACTTGTTAATACAGCTTTATAAGGAAAATAGTCTATTTTTTCCTTAAATTTTGTCCTTGATAGAAGTCTGATAACTAACCTTATTCCTAAAACACACCACCTTTCCCAACGACGGAGTGGCCAATAATATCCCAGACAACTAAGCTTATCTAAAAATAAGATTAGCTTTCAACCAGCTGCCTGGAAATGACAGAGTAAATGAAGATCATTTTCTCAAAATTTCAGGCTCCCCTCTGTGACCTTGCATAATGTTCTTCTCTTCATTGCTTCAGTTTCTCCAGCTGCAAAAAAAAAAATTAGTGTAACTCTGGATTCCTGCTCCCTCCTTATCCTGCCCTAATCTTCAAAGAATAAGAGCAAGTATTTCTAAGCAGTACTTTACAAACTTGCAATTTGACGGACACTCCATGGAAAAAGGCTTTTGAATGGCTACCAAAATACCTAGCCCCAGTCCAGACAGCAAAGTTCATTTCATAGTTCAGCTCTTTTGCTGTAAAGGAGCAAAGTGCTTCTTGAATGGTGAAAAAGCAGCTGCCTGCAGCTTCCTGTCTTTAGAGAATCAAATTATGAAAAAAAAGTTAATTGCTCACTCAGCAGTCAGACTTTAGTTTATATATGCAACACCACTTCCTCAATGTAAGTACACACAGTCCCCAAATCAAACACAGTCTGCTTTCCAAATTCATTGGAAAGCTGATTATTTGGAATTTCATCTACCTTTTCCAGAGGAGACCATGTTAGAAATGAGGGACAGAGTCTCTCCAGGTCTCTAAAGGAGACAGTGCTGGAAGTTCCCCGGGAGACCCTCTTGCTTTCAAGGCCCCTCGGGGTGAAGGGTTTGGTGGGGAAGACTGTAGAGTCAGCAGAAACATCCAACAAAGGGAAGCTGTTACACCCAGGCTGGGGAGTCCCTGTGGGGCCACCTCTCAGTGGCACTCCATCCTGGGCAGCTGACAGTGACAGTGGGTGGGATATGCAGGGGAGGGCCCTTCAGTGGAGGATGCCAGTGGCAAAGGAGGCTTCCAAGGGAGGAGGCCAGATGGGACTTCAGTAAGTGTCAGAGGACCCATTTGTAAGTCCTGAAGAAAAGTAACCTTCAGGACTGTTGGAAATTAAAAAGCATGGCTAAACATTTGTCTAGCACACTGTTCAAGGCTCAGAGAAAGGGAAAACTACTGTCTGGACGACATGTACTTTTCTTGTCCTTTTTTCTTTTGCTCTACTTTAATGAAGGGGCAAAAATCCTCAGCGCTTAAAGCCATAACAACCCCATTCCTGGTGGGATGACAGCCCAAGGCCAATGGAAACACAGCAGTAGCAGAGAAAGAATGATCCTGGCAGGAGGAGACCATGGGAAGATTTTATATATGCATTAAAGACTATTATTTGTTGTCACCAAAATGAAATGATTTCTTTTGAATTAAAGAGTCCCTTCTGTTGACAGAGCTGATGAAATATGGTCACTGAGTAACAAGGCCAGGAGCTTCTGGGCCTTTATGGAAGCAGCTCCATCCCTCAGAGCTTGCCAGTTCCACTTACCATCTGAAAAGGTCCAGGTAAATTTACATCGACAACTGAATCAATGTTAATAAAACCCTTTTTATATTTTTTATTTTATATATACTTTATATATATTATATATATTTATTATATTTCCTGTCACTAATCAAAGTAAAAGTATGTATGTAAGATAATTTTCAAAATTGACATTGTAAAAATCAAAGAGTTTCATGAAAAAGGGGAAAAAACAAGATATAATCTAGGTCTACCTCAACACAATCATACAAATTAGCAACGTCGCTAAGACTAGGACCTGAAATGTCAGACTATGACTTAAAGAGACACATTTGTAGGAAAGAAAGAATTTTAACACAAATTCATTTTTGTCTCCAGCCTTGGGACAACTTGCAGGCTACGATTTTGAGCTACCAGCTGAGTCGTTTTCTTTTCTTTCTCTCTCTCTCTTTCATATAATAATTACTGAGAATTCATACAGTATTTGGGACAACATAAAGGAATGAAGAGCAACAACAACAAAAGCTATAATCATTTTCTTAAATGGAAAAGAGTAGGTAAGAATTTTGCTGATGATAAAGAGACTTTGCGTCTCCAAGTGATCTGACAGCTAAAGGGAACAGTAGAAGTTGTCACTGGATAGTAAGTTCCAAGCTACAACTCCATGTGATTCTTTACAAGTTTTGACATTGAACTGACTATTAACAGCAGAAAAGTTTTAGAGGAAAAAATAAATAGTGTTACAGTTAGTAGATCTAGGAGTAAGGATATATTGTTTTAATAGCTTACGCTCCAGAAAGTCAATACTTTAATTAACTCAAGACTATACCATCACTTTGAAACATACCGACATCCTCAGGTAAAGACATGGCAAAGTACAAGAGATTGAGCAGTAATAATCCACTAAGACAGTTAACAAAGAATTTTATAGGTACCAGGATATTTCTGGGCCTCAAACTCTTCAGTTATTCAAAGTTGAAATTAGCACACTCAAAGTTTTCATTAAATCAGAAATGTAGATGGATTGATTCATTTATTCCAGAAATGCTCACCTAGTGGCCCTATTTGAGATTCTGTGAAGGATGCAAAGATAAATCAGATACATACCTCATTTTTCTAGGGAGCTTTATGCCTAACAGGTGAGGTCAGACATGAACATACAAACTAGAATGTAAGGTCAAAAGTGGTGAATGTCAGAGGAGACGTACAGATGACAAATCAGAGAAGATCTGGGAAAACTTTAGGAAGGAAAGAGATGTACTGGGCTATGAACAAGACATCTAGGATGGTCAGGAAACATAGTCCAGATGGAGGAAAAAGTACAATCAAAGGCATGGGTTGAGCAGTTTCAGATTGCTCAGTTTAGCTAGCTGGAGAGTAGCATGAACAGGAATGCCAGGAAATGTGGTAGAAAGGACTGAATGAATTCTTCAAGGAATGAAGCAGTAGGAGTGTCAGGTTGAGGAGATACGTTGGACAGCTCAGCTCTCAGCTCACAGGCATCTTGTTTTTCTCCCTACACTGGCACCATCCCAGCCACTGTGTAAAATCTACCATTGAAATAACTTTTTTTTTTTTTTACAGATTGAGAGTTTAGCACATAAGGAAGTATATTAGGAGATTGTAAAATAACATGTAATTGACTCTTTTACCTACCTTAAACTCACAGATTAATTTTGCTTTTATTCCATGTTTGCCAAGAAACAATGTCATATAAATATTGTGGAACACACTGATATAAAGGAATGGATGGGCAGATGGATGTGTGGGTGGGCATGTGGTGAGCATGTGACTGAAAGAATAGGTGGCGATTGGATGTGCAAGTGGATGAGTGTATAGTTAGACAGGTGGAGGAATAGGTCAACAGTGGTGGGTGGATGAGTAGGTGCGAGAGGACTGAGTGGCTGGCTTGCTGGATACTTAAAATAGATGATTTTCTGTATGATCCCATGATTTGAACAGCCAACAAAAAATGTCAATAGTATAAATCCAAACAATTGTTTGCAAGTAAATTTTAGTCTGGCTACAAGAGTCAAGTTTATTTTTTAGTGTGCTTATAAAGTGAGCACATCTTTCACTGCACACTGGAATAGAACTCAAGAGACACATGTCCTTTTAGTTCCTTCGTCCCTTTCTGCAATGGTATAAGATTTCAAGTTTTCCCGAGCACAACCCAAGAGAAACAAGAAAAAGCCACTGAAAAGGTAAAAGTTCATTAGCTAAATTTAGGGTGATTTTTAAAAAATGACATCTATAATGACATCCTATAAATGAGAGGATTCAGCTATGCTAACAGTTTCAAAAATTGTAAATCACTGATGTTTACTTTCAAAACCAACAAACACTAACTAACAAGCCAGCCACCCAATCAACAAACCAACCAAAAATTTCAAAACACCAACTATGTGTAAGTGGGATACAGTTCACTGGTAAAATAAGGTTTTAAGAAAGACACTCTTGCTATTCAAAGTGTGGTCCTTGAACCAGAAGGATTAGCATCACCAGGAGTTTGTAAGAAATGTAGGATCTTGGGACTTCCCTGGTGGCGCAGTGGTTAAGAATCTGCCTGCCAATGCAGGCGACATGGATTCAATCCCTGGTCTGGGAAGATCCCACATGCCGCAGAACAACTAAGCCCATGCGCCACAACTACTGAGCCCGAGTGCCACAACTACTGAAGCCCACAAGCCTAGAGCCCGTGCTCTGCAACAAGAGAAGCCACCGCAATGAGAAGCCCGCGCACCAAAACGAAGAGTAGCCCCCGCTCGCCGCAACTAGAGAAAGCCCGCGCGCAGCAGCAAAGACCCAACGCAGCCGCAAATAAATAAATTTATATTAAAAAAAAAAAGAAATGCAGAATCTCAGGCCCCGTTCCAGACTTACTCAATATGCAATTTTACATACATATTAAAGTTTGAGAAACACTGATGTATGCTATTCTTAGAAATCAAAATGCATATAGTGTTACAAGTTAAGTTTTGTTTAACCCAATGTTTACCAAAGTTATTTGATCATGGATCCCTTTTTCAATGGAACACCCACTCAACATTGCATGGAAATTGTAGAATACAATTTAGGTGGTGCTGAGCTCAATGAACACTGAAGTCCTCCCAAATAAAGCATTCTATGTCTCTGTTAATTATATAATTGTATATATACATACATATATATTTATGTGTATACTATATTTATCTCTCAATCTCTCTATCTATCTAATAGAAAATAGTCGTGATTCTATTTATATATTTAATGAAAATAAAAAAACAAAAAAAGAAAATGCACTTCCTAGATTTGAAAGAAATGGCAGAATGCAATTTTAAGTTCTTGGTGAAGAGAAGGAATTTCATGTCAATGAGCAATGAACCAGTTCAACCAAGAGGTCAGCGTCTATGGGTAAATGTGTATGTGGGTCTGAGATTACTCTCCAAGATCTTTTCCAAAATATACATTCTTCATTAATGAGGGCAATTTTTTAATGTACTTTCTTCCACTTGTTCCTATTCAAATATTTTATTTTTGAAGGAATGTTGTTTTAGGGGCTGTTACGATTTCCATAGGCTTTCAGGAATGTTACTAAGAATGTTAGTTTTTAGATGAAGTCTTCTTGGGTAAGTACAAATTGCTATGAAAGATTTGGACTTAATTTGATGTTATTGGGACTAATCTGAAAATAAATAATACTTCCTAATGGTGGTGGGTCAATCCTTGAAACAATATTTTAAACAGGAAATTTTACAGGATTTGGCTGCATGTTCTCTCAGTGTCTATTCCAAAGCACAGAGACCCTACCCTGAGCCACCCCATCCTCAAAAAACCAGGATGAACCCAGGGTGGTGGCTTTTTTTCTAATACCAGAGACTAAACACTTGAGCCTAGAAAGGGCTTTGTCATTGCAAATCTTACTTCATTCTGACGAAACTTGGGGATAAGCAGAGTAGGAGTAAGACTCTGCTAGGTCTATAAAGAAGCCAGCATGATACATGAGATGAGTTTAGGTGGTATATACAGGAATCTTTTATTTTAATAGTCATGAAGTTATCTTTATATTAGAAAAAAATAGAATCAATATAGCAAATGTGCCACTGCCCAGATAATACGTTTAGGATTAGGTTAAGTTTACAAAATAAGGCCACTTTAAAACAGCAAATAACATTACAGGTGTGTTATACAATGAAAACTGTCGCTGTGGTAAAGGATTGCAATGTGGGAAATACTCCTCTAGTTCAATTCTTTTCTTCTTCAGTTCACGGGAATTAGGGCCTAGGATTTATTACTTCTCAGAATCAAACTCATAGTAATAATAATTGGCCTCAGATAAAAATACCTCAAGTGTATCTGAAAAACCTTTGGGATGCAGTGTTAGTAATCACAGTGAATATACTTCCTCAGATATTGAACAACTGATTACAGACGTTCAGTTCATAATTTTCAGGATTCTCCAAAGCATTCAGATGCATTTAAAATAGTAAGGTGAAGTAAACCCTCTCTCAAAATAGGTTGGCTTTATCTTACTTTAGGCGTAAACTGTAAACTGTCATGGAGGCTTGCCTCACACCTGGTACCACGTTTGTGAGAGTTGGTTTTGCCTACCTTTTTCAAATGGAAACTTGAGCGAGTAATGATTCTGTCTCCAATTTCTTTATTATACAAAACATACAGATGGGCTTCCCTGGTGGCGCAGTGGTTGGGAGTCTGCCTGCCGATGCAGGGGACACGGGTTCGTGCCCCGGTCCGGGAAGATCCCACGTGCTGCGGAGCGGCTGGGCCCGTGCGCCATGGCCGCTGAGCCTGTGCGTCCGGAGCCTGTACTCCGCAACGGGAGAGGCCACAACAGTGAGAGGCCCGCGTACCGCGAAAAAAACAAACAAAAAAATATATAGAAAAAGAGTCTTTACACCATTAACTTTCTAGTGGTGCACATTCCCCATCTGTGAAATATTACTAATTAATTGATCTCTAAGGTAACTTCTAGCCCCAAAGTACTATGGCTTTATAACTATTAAAAAGATGAGTAGTATATTAAACCCATAGAAATAGCTGAGCTTCCAGGGAGAAATGTTACTAGATAATACAACTGGCATTTTTCAGTGCCTACCATGTTATAAGTACTCAACAAACATTGTCTTGTTTCATCTGCCCAGCACAGATGCATGATTCCTATTTCACGTATGCAGAAATGGAGGTTTAAACGGGTGCAGTAACTTATTCAAGATCACACAGCTAGTATTAGTATGTAGTAGAGCTGAGATTTGAACCCAAGTCTGCTTTTCTCAAAAGTCCACTTCTTTCCTCCACCATATCAAGCCACCTTTCCATGATCCAAGTAGAGCATTATTATTATTACCTTTGAGATAAAGCTACTGGGACAGGATTGCAAAAATCTATTTGTCTATTTATCAACACAGCTGGAAAAACATCTCAAGGATTGCCTAATTGTTGAGAATACTGAGAACACATGTCATTTTTTAACTAATCTCTTAAATATATGGCATAGATTAGTGACGTGAAAGTTTATCAGACACAATTTAGATGCAAATTTGCCATTTGAAAAACCCAAAATTCTAATACTTGATCCAAGCTACAGAGAATAACTGATAGAAAAGTTATTCTTAAAAGGAAAAAGAATAGAAACTATATGAATATTATAATACAAATAAAAGTATTTCCGTGGTTTCAGGATTATACTAGTTTCCTTTTATTTTTTGATTTTGTTTTAGTTTTTTTATTGAGGTATAGTTGGTTTATAATATTAGTTTCTGGTGTACACATAGTGATTTAAAATTTGTATAGGTTATACTCTACTTAACGTTATTATAATATTATTGATTATACTCCCTGTGCTATACATTACAATCCTATGACTTGTTTTATAACTGGAGGTTTGTACCTCTTAATCCCCTTCACCTATTTCGCCCATCCCCCTTTGCTTCCATTTCAATGAAAATAGGAAACAAATGTTGCCACTACTTGGAAAAGAATAAGTAATTGTTTACGATAGAAAAAAAGAAAATATCATAAAATTTGGGAAATGTCTAAAATTACAACCATAATATTGGCAGGTGAAAAAATGTGTTTTAGAGCAAAATACAATTTTGTGTATGCATGTGTATATATGAAGGTATTTAGGTGCCAAATCAAATATCAGATTCAAAAAATGTATTAAGTAGCATCTACTTGTCGGACCAACTTTCAAACATAAACTGTAGGCCGATTTGGCATTATCTTTTGAAATAATAACTTAGCTGAAAGATACTCAATTCGAAACTAAATAGTTTATGTCGGCAACATGGTTTTGAGGTAGGAAGAAAGAGAATTTCTTTAGGACATAGAGAATCAGCTTTAGGTAATCACATCGGCTTAAAAACATTTTTTTTTTAAGGAATAAGCCTTCATTGCTAGTTTGCAGGACTTAATTTTCACCATACTCCAAAGCCAGGGCACATAGAAATGAACAAAAATTTAAAATTCTTGAAATAGCACATTAACACCTTATAACAGTAGCAGCTTTCTTCTTTCAGCTGATAATCCTTTAAACAGCAACATGTGAAATGGTTGGCATTTCAAGTAAATTAATCAGTTCCTATCCCTACAATAATTGCCCATTTTGGACAAGGTGCTCTAGTGAACGAGTGCTCAGAGAGAGAGTAAACTGGGGGGAAGCATGAGTTTCCCAGCAGCCATCAGTTTGTGACTACGAATGAGATCACCTAAAATAATCATTTAATTTACACTGGCTTCACCTACATGATGTATGTATACCCTCAATAGCCAGGTAAGACTTCCCCATTCTCAAACATTTCTGGAAGCCACCAGTTGGTACAGCATCTTGTATTCTCACATGTAATCATGAATAGACTCCTGCTGGGCACTTGCAGACCCACCCTCAATGCTCAGCTTCTGCTGCTCCATGAGGCTCAGCCATTCCTGTACTTCATCAGGTCAATGCAGCCACTCCTGTACTTCATCAACACTCCACCAGGTCAATCATGCTGCCTTTTCTAGGGTACATGTCACTCCTCTGCCACTACCCTGCAGGGCACAGCCCACTGTTTCCCTGGGCCTTGACAGTGTCAGAGCAATATCTGGGTTGTATGGGAGAGGAAGTTATGATCCACTCTGACTCTCCACCAGATTCCAGGGGAGAAACTACAGACTCTCGGAACTGATAGCTCATTGATGATCACTTGTGGGATTATTAATGAACCAAATTTATTAATGAACTGGGCAAGTGCCTAAGAGGTTCTGCAAAATCCAAGTAAATGTTGGATTGGAGAATGCAATTTGGATCTAAAGCCAAAGTGTTTCATCCCATCCCCATCCAAATGCAGACTTTGGGACAGTCGGAACCTGGGGTGGGCTCAGGGGTGGGGGAGAAAGGAGAAATGAGTCTGCAGCACAAACACACCACCCAGCCAGGTACGCAGGAGGACCACAGGCCTGACTCTTCAACCCTGTTACTAGCTGACCAGAGAGTGAAGAGGGAAGGATAAGAGGTGAATTCTCTCCCATACTGCTTTCTCATATAGAAACAAAGAGCTAGGGAGCCTGAGTGCCCACTGTTCCCCTGCAGGTCCTAGAGAGCAAGAAACTTGTGCAGGAGCTGTCAGTCTCAACACAGGGACATTCTCCTGAGTATTGCCTTTCCTCCTTCATGGGGAAGCAAGTATAGGGTTGGGAGAGAAGCTAGATGCCTTCTTTCAAAGCCACAGCTTTGATGAGAAGAAGGGAAGTTCCTTCCTCTGTCAAAACATGAAGATGGGAGATTAAGTACTGTAAAAATATACTCCAGATGTTAGAGAGTTTATTAAGAGTCCTTCTGGCTTTGGCTCATCGTCCTTCTGAGTTCCCTGGGTCTAATGGGTGGGCAGAGACAATCCAAGTGGCGGACCTGCTTGAGCACAGAACTCCCTTCCCTTCCAAAGTAAGGAAGGATGTGCCACTGGCTTGGCCTGTCATGCTTAGCTATTTTCCCTTAAAATTAATTCTCTTCCAGAGGATATCACAGTCCCCCAACCTGAAAATCTTCTTTGGAGCAGACTCAAGAATTTGCCAAACATACCCACATATGTATGGGTAAATAGAGTTGTAAGCAATAAATACAGTTGATCGATTTGTCACCAGGAGTCTCTTCTTTACTCAACACAAAAAGGCAGCTGGTGGTCTGTCCTGTGAGGTAACCAGAGACTGCCAACCATGCCTGTCCTCCAGCAGGGCACCTGGTCCGGGCCCAAGCTGTCATTCCCCAACCTTTGCATAAATCATAATCTAATTTTGTAAGCAGGTATATACTGGGGAGCTGGTTAACTTAGGTAGAATTAAGCTTTGAAGCACTTCAAACATGAAACTAATAAAGACAATAAACAGGAGTTCAGGATTTAATTTAAATGGAAGAGCCCATTAAATCACTTATTCATTATTTTACTCAGCATTTGTTTAGTACTTCGTAGGCACCAAACACAGTTTCTGGGGATCAAAAAATAAACAAAGATTTAGTCCCTGTCCTTAAGGAGCTCACAGTCTAGGTATAAAGGCAGTCATGTAAAGAAGCAAATGACACCTGTCATAAATCTTTTACCACAAAAAGGCAGGCACAACAAATTTTATTAAGAAAATAACAGGCACATAAAGTGCTGTGAAGTACAGAGGAGGGAACAAGTATTTTTAAATATAATCATTAGGTGATCTCTAAATTGGAAAGATTTGAGAACATATAAAAGATGATAAGTACTTAGTCTAAATTTTTTGATACATGACTATTCCCAAGCCTGGATTCCTACCATAGTTTTTGTTTAATGTGCTTATCTGGGGATTTATTTAGGGCATACTCATAGTAGCAATGACCAGTAATGACCTTCAGCTTATGAAAATAGATCTTTAATAAAATAAACTCATTTACTGGGAAACCATTGGAACATCTTGGTCCTGTGGAAAAACACAGTTATGTGTTTACTGGTAACTTATTCCCTGCTTATGTAACTGACTTGCCACGTTAAAGCATCATTCAAGCAACATTTGGGAAAATCAAACAAATATCCTTCTCTGAAAAGAAAAGATTGATTTCAAGCTTTTAAATTTGTTTCTTGCTTTTGTTCAGTTATCCAAGATAAAAATTAAAGAGTTAAAAAACACATTTTTTAAAAAAAATTTCTTTGGGGGTGATGTTTATTTATTTATTTATTTAGGCTGCACTGCGCAGCTTGCGGGATCTTAGTTCCCCAACCAGGGATCGAACCCGTGCCCCTTGCAGTGGAAGCACCAAGTCCTAACCACTGGACCACCCGGGAATTCCCAAAAACACATCTTTTAGTTTGAAATTTTTTAATTATTTGGAAGACACTGTAGCTTATTTGATCTATATTATCTCTCTGATCTGGTGGGACAAACCTCTAAAATCATTCATAATGTCAGCTCCTAAATATCAATGGATTCAGAGATTTGGAAGTATGCTCTATTGAGTCAACCATGTTTCTTTTATTTTTACATTATTTCCCTTTCCTTTTCTTTATTCCACCTTACTTTTCAAGGCAATCTCTTGTTTTTAACCTTGTCTGCTCATGCTTTGGACTTCTCAGTGGTACATTTGAAGGTTGCTCAGCTCTCTGATGGACCTTAGTCTTAGTGATTCTGTGTGTTCATCTTGAATAGTCTAGTATAGACCTCTCCTTATGGACTCTATTAAAGTATAGAATAGATACATTTGGTATAAGGTAGAAATTGATATAGCATAGAGAGTTATTGAATTTAATGTTTATGGGAGTGCATGCTTAATGAGCTAATTGTTTAATATAATTGATAATCATATATGATGAACTTCTGTGGCTTCTCTTGCTAGTAGCACCCTGATTTTTCCTTGGAGACTCACCCATCCCTAACTAAGTCCATATCACCAAGTAGTCAATTAGAGTGGCGTACCACAGAACCATAGCGCTTACATCAGAAGTGGACACGTGACTCAAGAAAGGTTAATCAGAGCCAGCCCTGGGACCTTTGCAGGAACTAATGGGATGAAATTTCTGTTTCGGTGGGAGTAAGCTTTGAGCCATTGGGGCCAATCTGCTTCCTAAGAATGACACTGTCTCAAAGAAAGCAAAGCTGACAGATGGAGAGAGAGAAAGACACCCTGGCCCTAATGATATTGTTGAGCCCTTAGATCTAGCTGGCCCTGAGGCTAGTGTAACATTATGTTTTAGAAAAAAAGAGTCAAAAAATTTCTAAATTTATTATAGCATATTGTCCTTATGCCTAAAGTTCATATTTATCAAATTGAATTCTTGTTGTTTCTTACCTATTTTCTCCACTAAACTATAAATGCCTGGAGATCAGAATTCCTTACTACCTGGCAAATAACAGATGCTCAATAAATATTTCTTTGAATGAACAATCCAGAATCTATCCTTAAAACAAAAATCACACAGCTATAGATTTTCTAATGATCAAAGTACCATGTTTCTGGGCAGGAAATTTTATAGTACTTACTTAAAAAACATTTGGGAAACACTTTGCACCGATAAAAATTCTGCTTATAGAATTGCACAATACATGGAGAGAAAAGATTTTCTATTATAATTAAAGTTATTGGTCTTATAGGTACATACGACTAGATACCTGCATGGAGTTTACAGTCTACTTCCTATTGTGCTGATCCTAATACATCAATTGCAAAGTTATATAATATGAAATAAGCCTGATATACTGCTGCACTTTACTCTCCTTAACTCTGTTAGGGAAGTGAAACTATAATGGTAGAAATCATCCTTTATTCAAGTAAATATGTATTTAACAATTTGGAATTTCTCCTTATGACCCAGCCTTGAAAAGTCTACAAATATCACTACCCATCTCTGCTTAGACTGCCTATTGGAGGGGTCTACTTTTCCATGGATTTCTGAATAAATAAGAATTAATAACTAAGAAAGATCAATGACTCATAGAACATATAATTTATCATTCAAGACAAGCAGTGTTTAGAGTGGCAGGAAAAGGTAGAGGCTAATCACAAAACCTTATTAGAATGAAGAAGTATATAATTAACCTACATCTACTTCCTCAGTCATGAAAGACTCAGATCTGAAAGAAACAGCCATACAAAACTGAACAAAACTATATCACACCATACTTCTCTGGCATACCCAGTATCTTTCCTGCCCTTGCCCTCAACCAACATAGCTTTTCATCGACAAGAGGGTGAGGCTCACCCCCTAGCAGGTGTGGAATTATTGGATGTGTTGCTCAAGGAGTCTGCCTCTGGGTTTCCTCTCTCTGACTTGGAGGCCTACTTTAACTGAGCTCTACCTGAAGGTTCAATGTCGAATGGCTTCTTGCCAGCAGAGTTCACCTTCAAGATTGCTTGGCCTCATTTTAATAAAGAGACTCTTTACCTCCTCAAGTCTAAACCAAAATTTAAAACACAAAGCATTCTTTATTTCACAACTGCCTTTATCCTTCCTGATTCAGGAAGAAGTTGATTTCTGTGAGATTCTGTGGTCTGATGTTTGGCATGCTTTGTTCTTTGGTGGTAAGCAATTATACAGCAATTCTTGGTATTGTTTGTTTCCTGAATTCTAATTACTACAATTTTAACTTTAGAAAGCAAGGAAAGCTTAATATTTCTTTGAAAATTTCTGCTTCATATGGCTAATCTTAATTTTTATGAATATAAAAATTGGGTAAAATTCTATTTGTTTAGTTCATTTTAATCCTCTGGATTTAGAATAAGCTCTGCAAGCTTATTACTAGTAAGATAAACCAATTCTTTACCAAGAAGTTTCTGTGCCCCTCCCTTGCAATGACAGACTCTTCTTTTCTTAGGAGAGGATCATAGTGTTAACAAATAAGTAACAGTTTATAGCAACTGTTTTTACTGAAATATTGTAGGAAGCATTTGGTCTCAAAGATCCTGGCAAAAGTGCCTTTGAAAATATTTTGTGGACGATGCTTTTACCCACACAAGTAGGAAACAAAAGTAGACAACTATCTTGTTTTCCTGGGCACCGTTTTTGTTTGTTTGTTTTTTTTTCGGTACGCGGGCCTCTCACTGTTGTGGCCTCTCCCGTTGAGGAGCACAGGCTCCAGACGCGCGGACTCAGCGGCCATGGCTCACGGGCCCAGCCGCTCCGCGGCATGTGGGATCTTCCCGGACCGGGGCACGAACCCGTGTCCCCTGCATCGGCAGGCGGACTCTCAACCATTGCACCACCAGGGAAGCCCCTCATTGACATTCTTAATGTGACTTTTATATTATTACATAAGATGATTCTTGTTTAAAAATTAGAGAGATGCATAAAGGAAAGAAAAGCCACCTGCAATCCCACCACTCCCTCTTTACATTCTAATGTCTGTATATCTAGATTTTCTGTATTTTGGAATTTGTCTCTTCACTTAAAACTAAATTATGAACAACTTTCCAAAATGCCATATTCTTTTAAATAGATTTGTTGCTTACAGAATCTGCCCCACAAAGTTGAATCTATGAGCAGAACTTTGAGGTCATCCCTCATGGCCTACGTAGGCATGCCTAATTTTTTGGAATTAGTTCCTCTTGTTTCTGAGGACTTTCCAAGAGCTGTCTTCCTACATATCATGGACAAAGTAATTTGGAAGCTATCTTTGGATTTGTGAGTCATTTTATGATACTGTCTCTCCAGCTCAGGCTTTTCCTGAATCAATAAAAACTTCCAAAGTAATTGATTCAGCCAAAAGAAACCACCAGAGAGCATTATTGATATTCGACAGGAACTCTGTCGAATATCAATAATGGTATTCTGGGTTCATGAGTAATTCAACTTTGTAATAATACTCATGCCTGACACAAGGTAAGCCAGAAATAAATCCTGAATGATAAATAAAAGAAAACAAGTTACATAAGAAATCCTAAATCTACAATGTCAGTGCTGACACCCCACTGGCTATTGACTGTTTTTGTTTTTTTCAAATTTAAACCTCTGAAAAAAGTGAGATATTAATAAAAAATTATTTAATGGGGTAACAATTTTATATAATAACGTGGAAGTGATGATACTAGTAATAATCAACAGTTTAAAGATTTATCTGACATTTAATATATATGAGGCTTTACATATGCTCTTTTCTATACATACACGTTTCATGACAATTCTATGAAGCAGGTGTTTTAAATCCTGTTTTACAGATGAGGTAACTGAGGCACAGAGGGAGAGTAACATCTCTCAGGTAGCAAACGGCAGAGGAGGTTAATCAAGCTTTTTGTGACTCAGATGTTCTTTGCATCATCCTCACAATGTATGTGGCATTCCACAGACGTTGGAATATGGCTACAGCGTCCACTCCATTTCCATTATGTTAAACTTCCTGACGTCTAGCAAAGCAGGAAAGTGAGAAACTCTAATATGTCTTATATTTGCGTCCCACCCATTGGTCTGTCCAGAGCTGTCCTTCTTGTGTGGTTCAAAGTAAAGGGAATACCTCTCCGATTATGAATTCCAGAATGCATACTGACTGATTTTCAGGTTTTGCACTGAATATTTGAAAATAAACTTTAATTGCCTTCTCATTCCTTAAGAGGATCCTTCCCTGGCTCTGTAAACATTGCCAATGGTGCGGTAACAACAGCAGAGAATAAGGAAACTGAAATGAATTAATAAAACTTTATTAAAGCTAATACATAAATAACTAGTTTTAAAGGGCACAGAAAACCATAATTCAAGAGAAATGAGCAAATCAACATAACGTGAGTTATCCAACCCAGACAATATTATGGCAGTAAAATTGCTGCAGCATTAAAGAGAGAAATGTCATTTCTAAGGCTGCCTGATGAGTCATCGAACGAAGTCCAACTGGCTCTAACCTTTAGACGATAATAGTTTTTTCTAAGATACAGCTAATAAGCTTATATAACTTATTCCACACCAAAGATGAGCTCTAAAGAACAACCTGACTCTAAGAATAACTTCTAATATCTAGGAGAAATAACTGTGGTTCTGTTTGTTCACTGACCCTAGCAAGAGTCATTCAGTAGTGGGTTTAGCATTTCTCTCAAATTTATTTTCTTTCCGTTTTCCTGGGACAATATGAACTCACCACGCATTAGAGTTGCCAGCACCATTCTAGATGCCAAAGCTTCAAAGAGGCTCCTTGGCACCTCCTGTCAAGTACCTGTCAGGCTAGTTGAGAATGGAAACCTGTGAGCAGACAGTTATGATACAATGACAAGTGCTAAGATGGGCCATAGCTGCTCAGGGCTCCATGCATGCACAGTGAAGGGGACCATGGACAGAGCGGTGATAAGAGAGAATTTCTCTTGAGAGATTTCAGAAAGAACACATGTGATCCAGGTGAAGAAGGCGGCAAGGGGTGCTCTAGGCTAAGAAGATTACCAATAAGGGCACAGAGGTGTGGCAAAGCATCACTGAGGAGCTGGACAGTTAAGTATGAGTCAAGTATTAAGATGCAGACGGTGAGTGCTGGGAGAAGATATCAGAGGTTCTACTTTAGTCATATATTCTGCACCCTCGGCTGCTCATTAGATGATGAAGTAACCCTTTATGAATAAACATTTATACAGTTTTGCTGTTTTGTTCCTATGTTCCTTTCTGTGTCTCGGTGTGGCGTGTGTGTGTGTACTTGAATATTCCTTCCTACTAAGCATCATCCTCAAAGTTATGGGCAACGCAAAAGTGGTACCTTTAAAAGAACACAGCATGTAAAAGTTGAGATCAGTTAGAAAGCACCTTTTGAGAAAATTTCTGAGTAAAAATGCAAGGAATGTAGAATATGTATGTAGGGGCCACAAAACATTAATTAAAGAATGTTTTCCAGAGGGGGGTAAATATTGGATTTAAAAGGAAAGATAAACAGGAATTGGTATGAGGAACATTTGTAAAGTAATGGAAGTGAGAAGCCTCACATCATGCAAGGATGATGGCAGAGGGGTTTACTTAAACAGCAGATTGGGACTTTGTCAGGAATCAGTGAGAATGAGGACAGCATGACTGGATTAAGTTAACTAGGTTGGAAGGCTGAGATCCAAATAATCCTTATGGGAAATGGGTGGGATATAAATTATAAATATAAACAAATTAGGTTGCTAGTGGAAGATCTTGATGGCCTGACAGAAAATAATCAGATTGAAACCAAGGTAGCTCTTGCATTCTTGAGGAGGGAACAATATTGTGACCAAAAAGATGTTTGAGGAAGACAGTGTCTGGCAATAATTTATCTCTCTTCACAGAATGGAGACACTGGGTCCAAGAGAAAGAAGGGACCTCTTTTAATGACCTCCTTCTTTTAATGACCTTGGTTTTTTTTTTAATATAAATTTATTTATTTATTTTTTGGCTGCATTGGGTCTTTGTTGCAGTGCACGGGCTTCTCATTGTGGTGGCTTCTCTTGTGGCGGAGCACGGGCTCTAGGCACGCAGGCTTCAGTAGTTATGGCACACGGGCTCAGTAGTTGTGCTCGCAGGCTTAGTTGCTCCGCGGCACGTGGGATCTTCCCAGACCAGGGCTCGAACCTGTGTCCCCTGCATTGGCAGGCGGATTCTTAACCACCGCACCACCAGGGAAATCCAATGACCTTGTTTTGATATGATCAATTTTGTATCAAACACTGAGGAGATAGACTAAACGAACCAGAGGCTTTTGCTTTCAGCCTTGATTTTCTGTCCTACTCTTTCTCCTTTCCAGTCTGACAACCTAGATTTTTTTGTTTGTTGGTTTTAAATTCATTTTCGTCTCCACTTTGGTATGTTATCTGGGGTAAGTCACATCATCTCCCTGGGTGTCAGATTCTCCAACTGTAACATGAGGAGGAACAGTCCAGATTAACACTGAGAATGCCTTTCAAGTTTAGAATTCTATGAAATTGCATGAGATTAATAAAATACAATCCTAGGTAATTTTCCCCATGGATAAGAAAATCCCTGTTGGTCTCCTCAAGGAAAAAATAAGGGACCTAGAAGACTTGAGAAGAGCGCTCCAAGTGATTAATCCAGTGTTGATTTTAAAACATATATATATTTTTATATTGTAACATATCTGAAGGAAAGATAGGTCATATATAACTGCTGGCACTTTACAATCATAATTGACAGCATTTTTTCCTGCTTCACAGTTCATAAAATAACAGTGTGCTATACAACTGAATTTCCTTTTAACTCCTAAATCCAGTTAAGATGAGAGTATATATAAAACCAGATCTTTCAAACATCTAATGCAGCACTATTTAGATGAATCAGGAATGCAGGTGGATTGGGGACAAAACCTCCCAAATTGTTGTCACTTGTATCTCAAAAATTCTCCTGGACTGGAGGAGAGTTCCTCCACAGCTTCTATGCTAGGTCATTCATAAATAACTCTTATTCTCCTAAATAAGGCTCAGCGTTCTTGTTGATGCTTTTATTGTATTATTATTATTATGTACTATTATTATATTTCTTATCATCATTATTATTAATGTAGGCCAATGTTTTTCAAACTGTGGATTGCAATGTATGTATGGGTTTTACAGTCAATATAGTGGGTTGTTATAGCATTTTAATAAATGAAGCAGCATAGACTAAAACAGAAAGTTGCAGAGTGCATCCCATATGGTGAGTGGATTACTTCCTGGGACTTTTGTCAGATTTATTTACTTATACACATACATGCATACATTCACATATGTGAGAACTGGTTTATGGTTTAAAATGTGTTTCTATTGTGGGCTGTGGTCAAAAAAGGTCTAAAAATGCTATTCCAGACACAGCCTTAGAGGTGGCCATGGCTATGGAAAACAGCTTGCAGCATGAGCAACCAAGCAGAGAGACGCTGAATTTGGGGAGTGTCTTTGGCCCTCATTAGGAGCCTGTCCATACCCATACCAAGTCACATATTTGGCAAAATAAAATGGTACTTTGCAAGGGCTTGAACTAGCCACTCATAAATAAATTTTTGATGAATCTATTCTCTTTACAAGACATCTCTATCACCAGCCTTGTTCACAAGCTTTTCTATATACTTGATGGCTCCCCAGTTTATTTAATTTTTTTTTTTTTTTTTTTTTTTTTTTTTTTTTTGGTACGCGGGCCTCTCACTGCTGTGGCCTCTCCCGTTGCGGAGCACAGGCTCCGGACGCGCAGGCTCAGCGGCCATGGCTCACGGGACCAGCCGCTCCGCGGCATGTGGGATCCTCCCGGACCGGGGCACGAACCCACGTCCCTTGCATCGGCAGGCGGACTCCCAACCACTGCGCCACCAGGGAAGCCCTCCCCAGTTTATTTAATGGTACATTTATAGGCACTTAGAACAAAAAATTCCAGTTGACCTCTGACAGTTGGTGACATTTATTTCTCTTATAAGAAAGTTCCTAGGGAGATTTTACCTTGAAATTTTGCCTCTTATGTTTAATATCTTTTAGGCAGTACATTCACTTAAAGAAGGTATTAGTTGAGGAAGTGGATACTGTTAAATACCTTTCCTTCCAAACTACTCAGAACAATAAATAGCCAGCATCCCCTTGCAGGCATATGAGTTCACCCGGTGTTTCCTATATTGCCTGGAGTTTCTGCTTTCAGTTGCATTTCAAGCATCCTTTCTGTATGTCACAGCAGGGGGTTCCTACAAAGGGGGAAATGAAACCAGCAGCTGAAATAATGAAAGTGGGAAAGTCTTGGTTTTTCCCCTACCACTTCTATAGGTGGTTGAGTCACGGTCTTAAGGATATCCTTAGCTTAGCTTTTCAGATGGATCAAACTTCTAATGCTGACTCTCTTTGAGATTCCACCCAGTTGCAGCATCCTGTGATTCTCTGAGATCTGGTCATGCAACCATTTCATTTTACAAGTGAGAAGACAGAGGCCTAGGCAGGCTAGTGATGATCCTAAGGTCAGAAAGCCTGTTCCTGGCAGATCTGAGATGCTAAAATGTCCCTCAGCAGATTAGTTATGTTGCTTTGACTTATTGTGTTTAGACTCTTTCTCAAGCATACCTTGAATCTTTGGGAGAGGTGTAATATCTGACTTAAGTATTTTAAATCTATTACTGAGTTTCCAAATGGAAGTTTCTCCTTTTATGGAAATTCATGCTAGATAGTTAATACAATTCGAATAAATGTGATAAGTCACATAATCTGATTTTAAATTCCTTGCTATTTTTTTTTTTCATGTACTTCCAAAGCACAGAAGTAAAAACTGTGTTTTCTTTCTCAAGATATCTGTGAGGAAGATCTATAGCGAGCAGATCTCTCTGCAGCATATACATTCTATAATAGCAATTTTCTTGTTTCATTTGGGTGCTGTGAAGTAATATTATCTTCTATTACCAATGAATATATAAACAATACACCTGTTTAAATATAAGTATTGTGTCACTGCTATTTGAAATTGAGTCAAGGATTTTGTTTATAAGTTGGAGAATATGATAGAGTCAGACAAAGGGTGGCCTTTTAAAAAATCATTATTTTGAATAAGAAAAAGAAGACAGTTTAAAATAAACAAAAGCAAGAGAGAAAGAACTTTTTGACATCTGAGTGAGCAAAACAACCTCAGAGGTCTTTCATTAGTGTGTTTTCACAGAGTTTGCTGTCAACAAAATTTCCATCCAAATGTATTCTATTTTTTAGTTTATATTT
This sequence comes from Delphinus delphis, assembly GCF_949987515.2. Lineage (NCBI taxonomy): Eukaryota > Metazoa > Chordata > Mammalia > Artiodactyla > Delphinidae > Delphinus > Delphinus delphis. Next base: position 42,067,726 of record NC_082687.1, on the reverse strand, counting down.
GTAAAATATGTTTTGCTAGAAAAATGAATTTACCATTTTGAGTAGTATGGTTAAAACTAACTGACAAATAAAATATTAAGGGATGATATTACAGCAATCTGATGAAAGGAAAATAATGTTCAAAATACCAAAATAGATAAATTCATAAAATAAGTGGAAAAATACACCCGGATGTATTAAATATGCACGGTAAAGTACATCCATTCAATATATTATGCAGTGATTGAACTCAATGGAGATTATGTAGTAAGGCAAAAAATATTTATGATATATTAAGCAGATAGGCTACAAACTGGTATATACAAAATGACTAGAATTATGGAACTCCTCTGTCTTATTACTCCTACGTAAAAGAAAACCAGCAGTTATTTAACTGGAGCTTCCTGAAAGATATTAATAGTGGGTGCCTTTGATAATATTTTTGAGATACTTGTTTTTCCTTTCTCTTTATTTTTGAAATTGTGTAAAATTACCGTGAATTTGAGTTTTGAGAGTAATAAACGTGTTTGGTTTGGGAGTGGGGTGGGTGGAATCTGCCCTCCCTTTCTACAAGTATTATTTTCACTGTCAAGTTTGTGTTTGATAAAGCTCCAACAAGATTTAAAGATTTCTTCAATTTATGTTCAAAGTACTTCATTTTTCCTGAATTTACCTGGCAGACTCTGTTAACGAGATCATAAATGAGAATATCAAATAAACCCAAAGCAACCATGAGCATCCAAATGGTGTCACAAAGGTCACACACTGAAACCAACAGACCAACAAATCTGACACACTGAAGTTCAGGTGTTTTGCTCCTGCCCTGATTTAGAGCTATTTCCTGGTATCTTATCCATAATTTTGTACACATAGCTATTTGACTTTCAAGCCCTCAGTTGATTACAGACAACTCGTTTGAGGCGGGAGGGTGTGGAGCAGTTGCTGACAGCTGGCAACAAGGAAAGTAACAGAAAGCCATAAAAAGAAAATTCAGGAGAAACACCTTTAAACTTCCATTGATCTAGAAATTGAGCAGAGGGGCAAACAAGTTTATACCCTTCCAAGGGACCCACATCATCACTATACAATTGTAGAAGAAAATAATTTTAACAACAATGAACACTGAGTAATAAAGGAAGGGCAAAAGTATAATCAGAATATACTCTTTAGGAAAGAGAAGAATGAATTGTGTTGTTTAATCTGATTTCCACATAAAACAATTACAATAAAAAATATTCTCATGCTTCAAGAGACACATTGTCAACTACATTGAATGATTCATCCCCCGATGTTTCAGGATAATTTATTTTTTTTTGTAATCTTTTAACCTTTTGCTCACTTTTCTCATCACTTGAGAATATTTCCTACTTGGTTAGTGTTAGCCGAGTATGAGGACTGTTATATTAATAGTTCCCTTATAGACAAATACCATATAGACAAAAGGTAACGGCATATAAAGACAAGAATGTTACTAAATTGTCCCATCCTTGCTTTCTATGTATGTTCATCCAGTAGCCGTTGTAGGCTAATAAATGTCTTACACTAGCAAATCGATAAATTATTCTTGTGCAGCTAGTTCTTTGGTGCCTTGACACAACTAACTGCTTGCAAACAGCAGATCATGGTTAGACTTACTCTGGTTGCAAGAGCTCAGCCTTAAAAGATAAAATCGGGGGACCTAGGATTCAGGAGATGATAACAACACTGACAAAGTGCTGACCTAGAACCCCCAAATTCTTTATCATCACAGAATAAATAATATTCCTGAAAAGGAATAATAAGCATATCCTTAAGTCAAAATCCAGTTGGGTGTAGTTTGTTTGATGATACTCCAATCACGTGCTCCCCTTGCTACCTTTGTTCCCCAAGTTAAGTACTCAAGTTTTTCTACTGTGAAAGTTTCACTTTTGCCAATGTTCATCCCCTCTTTCCCCTTTTCTCTCAAAATTTCCATTTCCCTAATATTCTAGTCTAGAGGCTCCTGGCCGCAGCCCAAGGCTGGTGGGCGTACTCCTGTTTGGCAGGGTCTGTCTGGGTCGGAAGTGACTCTGGGCTGATGCTCAGCTGGAGAGACAGAGTCAGGCTCCAGCTGCAAGGCCAGCAGATAAAGAGTTCCCCTCCCTTTCTCCTCCTCCGGGATAAGGGATCACAGAAGTTTCTCTCTCGGTTTCTGCATCCCCCGGCCCCCCAATCACAGTTCAGCATCTCCTTCGGCCCCCCAATCACAGTTCAGTATCTCCTTCGCTATGCTGTCAGCCTTCCAGGTGGAGTACAGAAAGGTGAGGGGACCCATCATTTGTGCCTGTAAACTCTCTATTCAGAATTTATATCTTAAAAACAAGTCTCATCTAAATCAAAATACTCTAGATCCCCTCCTGTCAAGTGTCATGTCCCACTCAATGTCTCACCTTCCACTGAATTTCTATCTACTGATTTTCACTCCCTTTTCTCTTGGAGCCAAAGTCAGCCATCCTTCGGTTACTTGCGGACAAGCCTATTTCTTTTCGATTGATTAGTTTTTGTTTTTAACTCAGCTTCCCCTTGTTCGGATTTCTGGTTTTCTTTCCCGTGTCCTCTTATCTCTAAGCACTTGCTCTCTAACCTTGTACTAACTCTGTCTCCTCTTCTCCTGGTTTCTTTCCACGCTGTTCTGGACTCTTTTTCCCAGTTCACTTTCCCTGTCTCATTCCCTTCCCACTGCCATCTATTCCTTTCCTCAACTTAATCCTTTTCCTTATTCTTTTTGGTAACTTCCTTGTCTTTTCTGTCCTTCATGTCCTATTTGTCTTTCTTCCCCTCTTCCAACAAACTGAATCTACGAAGAAGAAAGGACATTTCCTGCCTGTGAAATTTTGCCATTCCATTTTAACAAAAATAAGCACTGCCAGTGGAATTGCTTAACATTAATGAAAAACAAATATTTGCAGAAAGATAAGAAGCAGGACAAAAAGTACTTATTTGCTATGGTTGAAGTTGACATTTGAAACTGTGAACTCAAAAAGAGACATTTCTTTTAACAGATAGTGAGACAAAGTTGGCCAACTCCGTGTTAATATACCTAGGGTCTATTTCCAATTCTGTCCTATTGAGTATTTTTGTCTAATATTGAATAATTTATCACCTCCTTGTAGGCGTTTTGTTTTTTAAAAACCATTAAATAGCTTTCTTAATAGCATGCATCCATTGTAAAAAAGAATTTTTTTAATACAAAAGGATATACCGCAAAAGTTATTCTTCCATCTACTAAAATCCCAGGTCACTTTCCCAGATGCAACCATAGTTTAGGATATACAAGAACTCGCCATTCACAAATAAAAATACATGTGTTTATATGTATATGTAACTATATTCTTATACATCTTTATTCCCCTATTTTTATACAAATGGAAGAATACTATACATATTATAATGCAATTCACTTCATTTGCTTAACAATACATAATGGAGTGAATTCCAACAAGCACTTACAAATCTGTCTCATTCTTTTCCACTGTTGCAAAGAACTCCATTTTGTTAATATACCATAACTCAGCAGTTCTCCAGCTTTTTGGTCTCTGGAACTTTTACACTCTTAAAAATTACTGAAGTGTCCAAAGATTTCTTCTTATATTGATACTTCTATACAATACTTATTATGCATAGATGTCTATATATTATAAATTAATGCTGAGAAAATCCATCTCAGCATTAGATGGATCTACGGATCACACTTTGAGAACTGCTGTTATGACATATTTAACCAGTCCCACCTTGTTGGGTATTTAGATTGTTTCTGCTCTTATGCTAATACAAACTTTTGTACAATTAATATTCTCACATCAATATTCCTTAATATTCCATTTGTCAAATGATTTAAACTTAAGAGTATTAAAGAGCTAAAAACTATTTATTTTCTGTCTCTCATCATTTGACAGAAAGTATCTGTTGACAGAAAGTATGGGGTCCTGTTAAAATGAAAGATCAATCAGCTTCTATTTTAAAATGGCACCCATGGATACATGAAGATGTCTGCATTCTGAGATTCATGGGCTGAGAGAGTTTTATTCTATATATTCTATATAGAAGGAAAAAATAGAAGAATTTGCCTAGAATTGTGCTATGATCCTCATTATTTTGGTTATTTGGAAATTTTCAGACACAGTAGGAAATGGGAATTGACTTAGAATGTTTTTTATTTAGGAATAATTGGATTAAGACAGAAACTAAATCATTTAATTATTCAAAAGTATTTTCTGAGGAACATACCGTATTCAGTACATGGTACTAATACTAAGCATTGTGAAGATAAGAAAAATGCACTAAGGACAGAGTCTGACTGCAAGCAGATTACCAACAGTGGTTGAGAAGCTTTCTCCAAGTAAACAACTGCAAAGACCATGTCCAATTCTCCCAGTTTAAGAGTGTAGAATAGATTCGGGTAAGACAGTATAACTATGTGTTCTTTTATCTTACTAATAATTAGGGTGACTACACAGTCCTGGGTTTACACTGGTTGTCTCAGCATAATTATTAATAGCATATTCTTTCATTCTCAAAAGTGTCCCAGTTTGGGCAATAGGTTACATAGTCATGTACTAATAGTAGATATAGAGTTCCCCTCAAAGTCTCACTGTTAGATCTTTGATATAACCCACCAAGGACTTTAGGTAGAAAACAAACGTTTATTGAGCACCTAGTAAGTGTCCCATGTGCTTTCCATACAAATTTCTTTCTATATTTAACAATCCTATGAGAGTATTATATCCTCATTTTGCAGATCAGGAAACAGACTCAGAGAATGTAGTAACTTGCCTCAGGCTACAAATAAGTGGTTAAATTAGGATTTGAAGCCTTCTGTCTGATTGCAAAATCCATATTCTTTCCTCAGCTTTTCAAAGTGTGTTTCATGAAACCAGCATCAAAATCATCTGGGTGCTTATTTTGAATGCAGATTACTGAGCCTCACCCCCAAACTACTGAACCAGAATCAATCACAGTAGGGCCTGGATATCTGCTCTTTTAAGGAGCTCTTTAGGTGATTCTCATGCATTGGAACACTTGAGGACCACTGTTTTAGATTATACCACCTCCAGAGCTCAGCCATCAATTATTTCTTCAAACAAAAAGGTACTTTCTTAATATTCAAATGAAGTAGTGAATTGGTGGGGTCCAAACGTAATAGCACAATCCTACTTATAAGTTCCAATTTTCTTTGGTAATAGCCAGGTATATTTGTTGGCTACTTTGTACAGTTGGTCTCTTCTGATGATTAAATTGACCATTTATTCTCTCTGTGAACTGCTTCCCTTTCTGAGAGGTTTTCCTGGGCCTCTCAAAAGGTTAAGTAGAAGCTGTTCTGTGCAAAAGCCATTCTGTATGTTCACACTGCAGTTTCAGCAATGTCAATTGTGGTTACATAGTCTCTCAACTACAGCAGAGGACCTTGGGATAGATTATTTTTCTGATTATTGATACACTATAATTAGAAACAAATTCATCTGGCACTCATTGCAATAAAATCATTTAAGAGCTATTACTAAATTTTTTTGAGATGTATTGCTCTATACCAGCTGAATACATCCAATTCGCATATCTTAATATCAAAGAATAATAAAGATCAATTAATTCCATGTGATGTGACTTTGACAACACACTTCTGGTTTACACTTTAATGGATTTTGAAAGGCATATTTTCTTAAGCTTGCCATGCCCTTGCATCTGCAAACAGAATGTTAGTGGTTACCTACTGAGGTCTCTCATCTGTAAGAATACCTGAAATGCCTTAGATCGCCTATGCTCTTGGAAAGCTCCCGTTACTTTGGGTTATGCAGTATACTTCTAAGTCTCATACATGGGTCAGCCAAAGCCATGCTGCAATAGAAGCTTTTGCCTAGGAGAAAAGACTAACCTAGTGCCAAGTCAGGGTCCTTGAAAAAACTAGGAAGTGTTGCTGGATCAAAACAAGTGTTAAAGGAGGGTGAGGAACCCCAATCTAATCTGGGTCAGTTTCAGGGACCAAAGAGAAGACAGATTGAGGGTGTCAGGAAGTTATCTTGTCTGGGTTTCACAGTATTTGGCTGTAGTGGGCCATGGTACAAATATGTAGTTAACCTTGGAAGCCCATGATGAGGTAAATAAAGGTGGCGAGAAACAAAGTCCTGTTCAATGGAAAATATCATAAAGAAACTGAGTAAGAATTTTATCTAGGGCTAAAGAATTAAAAGAGGTATCTAGGCACCAGGGACCTAGAAGATGGGCCAGGTACTTAGAGTTGCCATGCTCATAAAGTTTAAGGAGGCTGTGGCTTGACGCTCACAAAGCCGTTAGACTTCAGTTCAGGCAGAGGTACAGAGGAAACACTGCTTCCAGACTCCACTCACCAATGAGCAGGGATGGGAAGGAGCTCTAATGCAACACCCCTTCGGCTCTCATTGCCCTGGGGCCTTGGTTGGTCTGAGTTTGGAGGTAACACCATCAACAATAGCTATTAATTCATTTGTGTTTTTTAATACAGTATCATGGCTGGTGCCTTTTTCTTAGGCGATTATCAGTGTCCTACTCAGATTCATCATCAAGGACGCTAAACGAGAGTCTTTTGTGAAATGTTTTACTGAAGTTGGAAGAGCTATTATATCCAATGTTGATATCCCAAACCATCTGTAAAGGTGGACCTTAATTTATTGTATGCCATCTCCAACTGATATTTTGATATTCAAAAGCTTCTCTGAGGGCTTCCCTGGTGGCGCAGTGGTTGAGAGTCTGCCTGCCGATGCAGGGGACATGGGTTTGCACCCCGTTCCGGGAGGATTCCACATGCCGCGGAGCGGCTGGGCCTGTGAGCCATGGCCGCTGAGCCTGCGCGTCCGGAGCCTGTGCTCTGCAATGGGAGAGGCCACAACAGTGAGAGGCCCGCGTACCACAAAACAAAAGCTTCTCTGATTCACCCTGTTATTAGAGTCAGAATGTACGTTTAACGTATAGGAGTTCAGATTGATTCCTATCAGACCAGGAGACACAAGTGCATTCAGAGGCTCTTGAGATAATAGCATGATTTCCTCCCTAGAATTCATGTGTGAACAAGGCATTTATATTGATGGCTTGCGGACAGTTTTTTTTGTTTGTTTTTTTGTTTTTTTTTTTTGTGTTACGCGGGCTTCTCACTGTTGTGGCCTCTCCCGTTGTAGAGCACAGGCTCCGGACGCGCAGTCTTAGCGGCCATGACTCACAGGCCCAGCCGCTCCACGGTAGGTGGGATCTTCCCGGACTGGGGTATGAACCCGCGTCCCCTGCATCGGCAGGTGGACTCTCAACCACTGCGCCACCAGGGACACTTTTAATTCTTGACACATTCATATTTTATCTTGGCCTCACCATATGCAGAACATCTGCAAACCATTAAAAGAAGGAAAAGTTCTGGCCAGAATCAATGTCTAATGGTCTGAAATAGAATTTGAGAAAAATATCTATATGCAGGGATTCAAGGAGAGCCATAGAAAGTGATTAAGAATCATAAGACAGGGATGTCTACTGATTTTGCAGGACTGTAGAACTTTATTAATTATGATGCAAAATAGCATCAGTGTTTCTTGTTCCTTCCTTCACATTAGCAGTTACAACCCTGTTGGTATGGGAGTGATACTTGGGAATTTCTGGCAATGAATTTTGTAGTTCTCTCAGATGGCTTTCAGAAATGAGTGGCACTGAAACTTATCTGGGTTGATAGTATCACGCTGTATAATACAAACATGAAAGGATGCTGAAAGGATGAAACAGCTTGGTAAGGATACCAGGACTGAACATATTTCATTCCACACTGAAAAAGACAAGTCAGTCTTGAAGACACGGTCCCTCTCTGTCCTGCCTTAGATGAAAACTTATAAAACAAATACAGGTAAAATGGATTCTTTTGAGTCTGCTCTTACTCTTTGCTCATTTTTGACACAACTGTTAAATATTACAAGGAACCATGAGCAGATCAATGTGCGTTCTTGCTACTGTGCGCATCACAGGCCTGTCTTCTACAAGAGCCGGGGTCCAGATATGGCAGCAGGGAGGCCTGTGAAAATGCTTTTTCCAGGGTCATCAAGCAAAAGTATTATTAGAAGGAACTCCTCTAAAGTCACCAGGCCTGGCTAAGTCAGCCCCCTCTACCGAAGGATCACCAGGACTGAAAAAGCACAGATCAGTGATTCTTCTCAGAACCCAGCACTAAAGACATGATATTTCTGTTCCCACTAGTATATACAGACACAACTTTGAAAAAGGGTCCTTCCTGCATTTCCTAAGATTTGCATTAACTAAGCAAAAAGGGGGGTATCATATAATGTGATGATTTGTGGTCCACTGTTATTATGATGCTCCATTTGATTTCCTACAGTTGTACTTTTCCTGACCGAGTGTGGGTCTCACCACCAGTGGCTCTGTTTCAGGGCTGACACGTTAAAACAAAAACAGTCATAGGTTATCATTATTGTTTTAAAATACTTGTTGGACATTCTGAAGTAAAGTTATCTACACTCAGTTGTGCTGTACTGTCTGTGTAAGGAGATGGGTACTCAGAAAAGTGGATATGAATCTTTCTAAGAACATGACTCCTATGCTTGGGTCCTTAGAACACGGATTCTTAAGATAGCCAAACCGAAATAACAAGAAATGATAAAGAGGCGGTCAGCTTGGTAAGCAGCCTGGCTGTTCCCCGTTGGGAAATTAATCTGCCTGTTCTTCTGTTGAAAGGGATCACATTTCAGTCCAAAAGTACCAGAACAGGCTGGGTCAAGCATCCCCTCCTCCATCCTCCTCATATGTACACACAGATGGTTTGTGGCGGTTTCAGCAAATAAAAGGCAACTTTAGAGGTTACTTTTTTTTAAAAAAAACAACTTGACGCAATTTGTAAAAAATACAAAGAAAGCAGCTAGCTGCAAAGTAGTCAAGGAGCAAATAACACTGGAACTGAATTTGCCAGTTGCCTCTTGGCTAAGCAGAAGTCCAAAGAATTGGTTGGATACCACTAAAGACTTCTGTAAAATTACCTCCCATTTAACTCTTTTTTGATCTGAACGCTCAGTGCAGGCCAACATCTGCTAACACATTAACTGTGGAATACGCCAGATCAAAGGGCCTCTAATTATCAGCGATTTCTTCAGAACTTGAATTTTACCAGCACAACTTGTAAGATCAAAAGATACCTTAGGTATAAATACTGAATAAATCCACTAGGTATTCAATGACAGCAGCATAGAGGACAAGGCTTGTATTAAACACACACTTATTTGTTTTCTATTTCACTTAAATAGAATATAAGAAAACCATTTTCTTGACTTACATGCATCGAAAGGGTTCAACTGAAAGTTACTATGTTAGGGGTGGCTCGCCAAGGTATACTTGAACAACTTGCATCTAAGGATGTCAAAACATCTAACAAAATGAGGGAGCATTAAATTTAAAAAAAAGCTTAAAGCGAAGTTCATTTCAGCATTAAGAACGTAACACCCTGCGCATTATATAGGTTATAACCCCAAATATAACTGCATGCTGGGGAACCACGTCTTTTTCATGTTTGTATCCTAGACCCTGGCACAGTGCCTGCCTAGCACAGGACAGATGCTCAGTAAATGTTGGTGGAGAGAATTGTAAGTAAATATTGTAGAGGTCTCATAGCATCCCCAAAAGTGTAAGCAAACTCCTTACTTAAGGAATGCATGGGGCAACCTTGACTGCTGGTGTTTTGCTGTTAAGTCATTTTCATGTCCTTATTTGCTCAATATCTACCTTGAAATAACCAGGGCAGGGATGCCACTAAGTTAATGCAGAGGACAATGTAAAAAGAGAAAAATAATTTAAATGACTAAGTTTTCAGTACACAGATTCATATAATTAGTCTTAGGAGAACCCCCATCATAAACTAGTACATTCTTTAGCCTCTGCTTAAATTCTTCTACTATCAGAGAACACAGTCCCTCACAAGGCAGTTGGGGGATAGCTCTGATCGTTATAAAGATCTTCCTCATTTTGAACTGAATTTTACCTCCCGTAAATTCAACCCTTTGGTCCTTTATCAAAGACCTCTAACTCCACGAGGATCCCTCAAGCATTTGAAAACCTTTATTATACATTCCTCCCTCCCCCAAACTGAATATCCTTATTCAAGTAAATATTCCTGATTCCTTAAGACATGGTTTACAGAGCCTCCTCCTTACTTTGGGCATGTTCCAATTCTTTGTGACATTTTTCTAACATGGAATACTAAGACCTAAAAAAAAATTATTTTGGACTTTTTTTTTTTTTTTCTATTTTCATTGTCTTGGGCATGCTTAACTCATATTAAACTTGAAATTGAAACTTCAAATATTTTTTAATTAATTAACTTTTTAATTGAAGTATAGTTGATTTACAATGTGTTAGTTTCAGGTGTACAGCAAAGTGATTTAGTTACATATATATATATATATATATATATATATATACATACATATATATATATATATATATATATATATATATATATATATTTTTTTTTTAAGATTCTTTTCCCATACAGGTTATTACAAAATATTGAGTACAGTTCCCTGTGCTATACAGTAGGTCCTTGTTGGTTAACCATTTTATATATAGTAGTGTGTATATGTTAATCCCAAATTCCTAATTTATCCCCCCCTTCCCCTTTGGTAACCACAGTTTGTTTTTATGTCAACTTCCATTAGACAACATTGGCCTATCTTTTATCTGTATGGTTCATTTTTGTTTGTTTCTGAGTTTAGGACTTTTTATTTATACATTAATTTTTTTAATTTCATTTTTGGGAGGAATAATTTTTCAAGATATCATTACAGACTATTGAGACTTTTTGAATCTTGAGCCTATCATTCATTTGACATATGTCATATCAGCTCATCCTCCCCTAAGCCAACAGTGAAATAAATATTAAGTGGTCCAGGGGTTTCTACCTGAGTCATATCTCAAGCTTCTCTGAGGCTCCATGCAGGAGGAATTTACACACCGTAAAGCACACTGTAAATGCTTTAGAGCTGGGATTATCTCTGAGCATTTTGATGACCAGAACTGACTAAATCCCTCAGGGCTTTTGTTTCCTTTAGGTTATGCAGGAGCCAGTTTCAAACTGTGTGGGAACCTTTTCCTGCCAGGCAGGTATTTTATTTCAGCGTGAAGTCCTGTTTTTGAATGAAACCTTAAGAGACATCTAACTTTTCTTTCCTTTTCTCCCTTAGAGTAGATCTGATTTTATGTCCCTCCCAGCCTCTACTTCACTCTCACCCCAAAAGACTTTATACTCTTCTTAAGAGATCACGTTAATCCATCAAGAAAAAACACACTGGAGGGAAGGAAGCCAAAACCACCGGAGTAGAGAGACACAAGCGTAGAGGGAGCTTGTACTTTACGTCTGGAAATTCCCTAATTCCTCCTTTGCTTCTTTGCTGCCGGTATTATTTTAATATAAAGCAGAGCTGACAATTCGGAGTGTGTAAGCAGAAGCCCTTAGCAAAATATAGCTCATAGCAAAATGATGGTTTAGTGAAACCTGGGGTGTGTTGTTCTGTGTCAAGTCAACTGGGTATTATTTTAACAAACTTGCTCAAGTCCTAAAGATTTAGCACATGGTTTACAGTTAGATCTCACACTCAGAGATCTGCTACCCACAGGCTTTGACTTGCAACCAGGGGCGTCAATCTCATTTTGTTCAGACAAGGCAGTACCATGTGGGGCTGAGGTCATTTAGGAATAAGTCAGGAGACTTGGAGCTTAGTCACTCCTTTGCTCTGTGACTTTGGTTAAGTCACTTAATGAGGTGGGCCTGTTTCAACTTTTGTAGACTGAAGTGGTGTTGAATTAAATTATCCTGAAATCTTTTTTCCTTTTAAGGTCATCATTCTTAAAAAAATTTTGAAGCTTATTAACTTTGTAATTATAAAATAATATGTATTCACTGAAGAAAAGTTTAAAAAAATGAAAAAAAAAAAACTCCGTAATATCACTGCTCAGAGACAACTGCTGTTAGTATTTTAGTTTATTTCCCTAATTCTACTTTCTATCCACACGTATATCTACATAGCATTTAAGTTCTAGACACATTTATGATGCTTCCTACCTAGGATTCCTTTACGTTAAGCGTAAAGCGAGCTGATCTTTCGGGCCACCAGACTCAAGGGTGGCCCATTCTTAGACTGACTTAGGACCTGTGAGCTGTCATCTGGCTCAGAAAGACAAGCTGAGCCAATCAGTTTAGGAATTTGGAATTGGAAGACTGAGAGGTGAAGCCAGTGAGTAATGAAGCTGAGATGAACACATGCAAGATGATAGAATAGAAGCTAACAAAAGCATTTTGAACTATGTGCAAACTGAATTTATGAGACAGCAAAAAACTATGCTTAAGGAGAGATGGTTGGCTCGGTAGAGAGAAAGATGGAGAAGAGGCCACAGGGAAATCCAGTTGCCTGAGAAAGAAGCCTTATGCTCTGTGATTTTCCAGATTCAATTTTCAAGAGATCTATCTGTCCTTGATTCCTAAGCTTTGATTGTCATGAGACTTCTGAAACATACTCAAAGCCCCTTTTATCTGAGCTGGGTCAATGTTACAGACAGCCAAAAGACACCTGCCTCAAACAATTTAAATTTGAATTGACATTTTGTATTGACTATTTCCCCAAGTTACTACATATGCTTTAAATACATAGTTTTTAATGGTTAAGTAGTATTTCATAGTATGAATACACTGTATAAGAAACCTAAATGACAACAAAGTTGATTACTTTAATGCTACTGAAATTATTACCTGGGCATTAAGAAATCTAAGACCTGTGGGTGCCCAAATGATCCAGGAAGACTTCCAATATTCTTCCATAAATTCTTTTACCTACCAGATGTGGCAACACACACACCAGCTTAGTCAGTAGAATTTAGTGTGGAGAAATCTAGCCTGCCTTCAAAAAATCCCCTGAGTACCATTTTCCTAACTGAACCCATTACAAATGTTTTTATGAGGGCTCAGTGGGTGTTTTTCCAGCTTCACCATGCCATTGTAACTCATAATAAGGCAGGCATAGCCCCACCCTAACCTAATCTTAGTCACAGGACAAGAACATCTGGGATAAAGGTCACTGAGAAGTCCAGATGAACAGGTTAGACACACAGAATCAGCACATGCACCTATACCCTAAATCTACCTATTCTTTCTTTTCTTTTTTTTTTGTTTAAATTTTTATTGGAGCATAGTTGATTTACAATGTGTTAGTTTCAGGTGTATAGCAAAGTGAATCAGTTATACATATACATATATCCACCCTTTTTTAGATTTCTTTCCCATATAGGGCATTACAGAGTATTAAGTAGAGTTCCCTGTACTATACAGTAGGTCCTTATTAGTTATATATTCTATATTTAGTAGTGTGTATATGTCAATCCCAGTCATCCAATTTATCCCTCCCTGCCCTTACCCCCTGGTAACCATAAGTTTGATTTCTGCATCTGTACTCTCTGTTTCTACATATTCCTAATAGAAAGATTGAAAGAATGTAAAATGTCATGATTGCCCTTTGTAAGAAAATGATATCAGCTCATAGATTGGCACCAATGCTTGGTAAAACCTTGGACAAGGTGTGAGGGATCCTGGCTCCGTTCTCTGTTTCGAAATATAATATCAAATGCTGCTCCTTGTGGGTTTGGAACTTGTTTGGGAAAAAAGTTTATCACCTTCCCTCATCCAAATTTTATCCACATGATAATTTGAAATTTCTCCTGTGTAGTTCTCCTTCCCAACATAATAAGAAAATTACTCTTTCTAGCTGAGTTTTTCCCAAACCCCTAAACTCACACCAATTTTCTCACAAAATTACACCAATTCAGTATTATCAGATTATATGAGAGAGAAAACCCACAGGTGTAATTAAAGCAGCAGGGGCAACTCTGAATTCGAAGTAGCCGTTCTTTGAGTGCTTTGCCTTATCTTTTTTCAGGGAATGGATGATACTCCGATGTAGCCAAACCACCTATGAAGTAAGAGACAGGGTTTTAGTGTTTATTTAGTATTACTTAGAAATGATCATGGGCCTACTTTACTCAAAGTTTAGTTCTGAGAAAATGTGAGATGGAGTGTATAAAAGCACGTTATTAAATTTTAAGCAATTAACAAATAAAATTACTTCCTTTTGCTGGAAGGTCAAGTAAGCAAAAAGGTCGAGTGAACAGAACAGACTGGATTCAAATCCTATCTATTTGACCCTAGGCAAGTTCCTCACCACTCTCTCTTTTGGTTTCCTTATCTGTAATATGGTAATATTGATGTATATTTCATCAAGGTTAAATGTATTCTGTATTAATAATGCCTTCTACATACACTAAATTAGTGAGAAGATTAAATGATGTTTGTAATGTGGTCTTATGGATATTCCTGTCTTGTTTCTGAATTAAATAGGGATGTCTCTGGTGTTTCATAGTGAGCTATGACCTCACTATTGTTTTTCAATATTATGTAAAAATATTCCTGAAAAATCTTCCAAACAAAATATAAGAAACGGAATTGATTTTATCTCCTTTCTGATATTTTATTTCTAGTTAAAGATAATATAAATCTCTGTTTAGAAAACCCCAAGAGAATCAACTAATAAAACATTAGAATTAATTTTTAAAAACGTTCAGTATGGTGATCAGATTCAAAATAAATATTCCAAATTCAAAAGCTGTTCTATGTATTAGCAACAGCCAGTTAGGAAATAGGAAAGGGGAAAAATCTCATTTATAAAAGCAATAGAATATATAAAATAATAACAATAACTTTGATTAAAATTCATGTGGTACCTTACATAAGGAAAAAGTATAATTTTTTCTGATGGAACAGAGAGAATATTGGAACTGGGAGCTATTCTTTATTCTGAACGTGATGAACAAATGTGATAAAGATGTCAATTCTTTGCAAAGTAATTTATAGTTTTAATGTACTTTTGATAAAGTTTCAAAAAAATTTTAAAACATTTCCAAAATAACTTAGAAAAAGTGATGAAGGAATATCAAAAGGTACTCTAAATCTACAAAAATCAACATAGTATGCTACCAAAAAAGAAGAGACAAAGTGCACTGGTTCTAATACTTATGAGAACTTGATATGTAAAAAAGTGAGTGACACATACTAACAGGGAAGGAATTAACTCTCCAATGATGACATGAGAACAAACTGGATAATTTAAAAAATAATCAACACAGATATTCATCTCATCCTACAAATTAAAAGTCATTCATCCCATAATTATTTAATATTGATGCCACAGAAAAACTGGAAAAAAAGAAAGGTGATAATGTTGGGTCACTCCAACACACACACACACTTGTAAACATAACCATATAAAGACAGAGATATACAGCTACAGATATTTACTTAAATGTGGAGAAGTAACATAATAGTACAACTGTATGTGAGCAGACTTCCTGGTTGTGACAACTGATCGCCTGCGTTGACCCAAGTGATCTGCTTGGACAGGAGGGGTCCTCTCAAACATCAACTATATTGTATGTGTGTCTAATACCACACATTTGGTTAAAGAAAACATCTTTCCCAGACAGAAGACTGTTTTTCAGTCTCAGTTTTGTAAGTTGCTATTTCCACCTTCCAAATTCTCACAAACAAAATTAAACAGCCAGTAGGGGAAAATAATTGTTTAAAAATATGACAGGATTATTTGTATTAATTATGTAAGTTTAACCTTAATAGTAAACATGGGTTATCTTACCTTCTCTTAAGACCCATCCTTGCCCAGCGACACATCCAACACAAATCTAATTCCACAAGCTTGAAGAGTAATGTATATAATTTATTGAAGATGGTTTTATTTGGCTGAAGGGCAGAGGTGGCAGCAAACACAAGGTTTCACTGCATAAAACACAGCAAAATATACTAAAGACCCTCTTTGCTTATCCTTCCCATCAAAGCCTCATCAATCAGAGTAGCTTCTCATCTCCCTTATCATTCTGTCCCCAAAAACCATAGTCCATTCTGGCTATTTTTCTCTTCTCTCTGCTGCTAAGTGTCTCCAAATTCTTGCTATTTTCATAACTCACCCCCTTCCATCAGTTATCTCCATATTTCCACATTTAAAAATATATTTCCATGCCTTTTCTCATCTACATTAATTTAGCCTGTATTCTCCCAACCATGACTCAATCCAATTAGCTGAGATAAAGGCTCATCATTCCCTCCTATGAGTAGAGAAATGGGGACTGGAAAAGAGAGAAAGGGAGAGATGGAAGGATTACAAACTTTCATGGTTTAATATAATTTCCTTTTATCTCTGTCATACATATAAAAAAGTCAGTATAAAAATACTAAAGTTCCAATAGAAAATGAATAAAGGATATGAACATACACAATACAGAAGCAGAAATATAAAAGACAAATGGATATAGGAAAAAATCAGCCCCACTAGTAAACAATAACGAATGAAAATATACCATGATTTAACTTAGCAAAGATTAAAAATTATAATAGTCAAGCTGATGGAGGTATAGTGAGGTTAATATTCTTTTTTTTTTTTTTTTTTTGCGGTACGCGGGCCTCTCACCGCTGTGGCCTCTCCCTCTGCGGAGCACAGGCTCCGGACGCGCAGGCTCAGCGGCCATGGCTCACGGGCCCAGCCGCTCCGCGGCATGTGGGATCCTCCCGGACCGGTGCACGAACCCGTGTCCCCTGCATCGGCAGGTGGACTCTCAACCACTGTGCCACCAGGGAAGCCCCAGTATATTCTTATATAATGCTGGTAGAAATGCAGACTGAACAATCTTTTTGAAATGCAACTAGGCAGTACACATTGTGAAATTTTAAAAGTTTCCAACCTTTGCCATTTCTAGGAATAGTTATAAAGAAATAATCAGAGAAACACACACAAATCTCTCTATAATCATGTTCATTATTTATTTTAGCATTATTTATGACAAAAGTTAAAAACAACCAGAAGGCTCAGAGTTGGCTTGTTATAAAAGTAAATTAAGCTATAGTGATACACTCAAATCTCACTTATTAAAAATCATGATTTAAAAAACCTATGTAATGATGTTGTAAATGCTCATGCAATAATATAAAGTTAAAGGTTATTTATGCATATGTTGAATAATCTCAGTTATATAATACAAATGTATGCATAAGTAGGAAGAAAATACACCATACAAATGTATGCATAAGTAGGAAGAAAATACACCAAAATATTAACTGTGGTTATCTTTGGATTGTGGAAATCTTTGTTTCCTTCTGACTGTCCCTGAATTTTCCAAATTACCCATAATGAGGAAGAATGAGAGAGTATTACTTCCAAAATCAGAAGAGATTTTTAAGAACCAAGAAAAGGGGCTTCCCTGGCGGCACAGTGGTTGAGAGTCCGCCTGCCGATGCAGGGGATACGGGTTCGTGCCCCGGTCCGGGAAGATCCCACATGCCGCGGAGCGGCTGGGCTCGTGAGCCATGGCCGCTAAGCCTGCGCGTCCGGAGCCTGTGCTCCGCAACGGGAGAGGTCACAGCAGTGAGAGGCCCGCATACCGCAAAAAAAAGAAAAAGAAGAAGAAAAAAAAAGAACCAAGAAAAGACATCCAAATTCTATTGTAGATAATCAAATGTGATTCCTGTTTGTCATTAATTGATATTTCAAACTCATGGATGAAACTAAAAGACAAAATCCCTTATCCCTGGGAGAGACTTTCTTGAGGACAGAATATAATTCTCAGGTTCCAGGTAACTTGATAAAGTTGGGGAGAATTGGAGAGAGATGTGGAGAGACAGAATTACATTAATAGAGTATAATGTGAGTTGTATGGTTTCAGGAAAAGCCTTAGTTCCTTGTTCTAAATGATAAAGTAGGCAATGAATTATTAGAAGCCATTAAAGGTGAATTATTATTGTATTTACATTTTCCCATTTGTCTGGCACAGTAGGTTTTTTAAAAAGCTCTTTCTAACAGAATACCTCCACAATTTGGTCAACAAACGGTCACATTTTTCTGTGATATTTTTGGGTTGTTTTTATCATTTATCTTTTTTTTTTTCCCCTTGCATGACCATGGACAAATCATTGTTTGGGCACCTGATGCTAAGAATAGGATTTGATATTGACCAGATACGACTGCTTAACGTACAAGCCTTCCGGCAATTACAAACGGGACACTGCATCTTAAAGCTGAAAGCTAACGTTGGAGAACTAACTCGGTTACTTTTTAAGATCATAGCTTAACCAAATCATCCATTCCTTTACCCCTGCCATCCACCTTGCAAACACGCGTTAGTCACCTGGAGGAATTAGGTAAGAAGATGAAAATAAGTAACAATAAATCCATCTTCACTGTTAGAACCATCTTAGGGTCTGATCATTCTTAGAAAGTCCAGATGCCAGTATTTTTATGGATAATATACACAGATTTCTTCTGGTCATTAAACATATCCCATATGGTTGGGATTTTATAAAGAACAAGAGCAATGTCTCAGGGGATTCTCGGGTTTTCCTATGGTATTCTAACTTTAGGGTAGTTCCAGAGCTGAACACTCCTCCAAGAGCCAACAATGCCTCTGGGGAACGCCTATAGCCAAACATGAGTTCAGAGTGCGTCTTGGGAAATAGCTTCTACCATTATAGAGCCTCAAGCCCACTCCATTCCAAGGCGGTCATGCTCCTCTTTGCTCAATCAGGGTGATTTCAGGACAACACATAAGGCAACTCAAGTCATGTGAGTGACTACACTTTTTGGAGTTTAAAAAAAAACACTTTCATTATAAAATATATTGCATATATCTTTTAAAGGGCATGAAATTTGTACGTACAAATAAGAAATCACTATTAAGAAATAGTTATAAAGGAACATCCGTATGACTATCAAGTGCAGTAAGAACATTGCCAACACCCACAGAAGCACCCCGTGAAGACTTCCTTGTCACTAGCCTCCCCTGAGTTCATTTTTTTCAAGTACTCCCTCTTCGGCTCCAGCAGGGATTCTTGGCCAAAATTTTATCAGCACTGAAGTAGTGTTAGAAAGGCTTTCCAAGAATTGTCCTTACTGTACAGTACGTGACTCTATTTTGGCATTTAATAAAAAGGCTGCTACTATTTTAAAAGATTTCTCTATTGACCATAGGAAATGGCTGTTTTCCAGGACATAAAAGGCATGTATATTCTGGAGAATAGCTTGCTTTAGCAGTTCAAAAAAATTTCATCTTGATTTTTTAATGATTATTTCTAAAGGGATAGTTTAAGCAATTTGCATTTCCCCTTTCAAATTCTGTTTATATCATTTAGCTGTTGGGCTCTTAGATTTGTCCCATCAGCTTTTATGTATGTGTGTATATGAATATATATATACATACATATATATGTATATATACACACACACATATGTGCATTTGTATGAAAATGAACGTTAACTCTGTCTGCCATATTTGTAACAAATATTTTCCCCAGACTGCTGTTTAAGAAAACGCAGAAATTCTTAACTTTGTTTATGGCATAGATTGTATTAACTTTTGCCTTCATGAATTTTCCAACAATTTTCAAATAATTTGAACAGACATTTCCAAACATTCACGAAAGTAAAGGGAATATTATAATGAGTCCAAGGTACTCATTACCCAGCACAATAATTGTCACCATTCTGCAATTCTTGTTTCGTCTATTATCTCCCATCCCCTCATTGTTCTTTTGCTGAAGTATTTTAAAGTAAATCTCAGACATAATATTATGTCACATGAGAATACTTCAGAATATATCTCTAGCTGATAAGAGCTTTTCAAATAACAACCAACACACCCATCAATATTGACAAGAGTTCCTTAATATCTAATACCCAGTCAGGCTCAGTCTTCTCTAATTTAAAAAAAGTATCATTTCAGAATAGGATTTTTGAACCCAGATTCAAATAGGGTCCATGTGCCATATTCAGTTGATATGACACTGAGGTTTCCCCTCCCTTTTAGATTCCATGCCCTGTATTTGTTGAAGAAACTGGGTCATCTGTCCTAAGGAATATCCCACTTGCTGGATTTGGATGACTGTATTCTTGTGATGTCATTTACCACATTCCTCTATCCCTTGAATTTTCTACCAAGTGTACCAAGCGATAGTTGGATCTACAGATTTGATAAAATTCAGGGCTAATTTTGGAGGACATAAGGTACTGTGAATCTCCTTTTGCATCATGTCATGGGACACACGATGTCTAAACACTATCCCACTTTTAGCGATGTTAAAATTAACTACTAATTGCAGTGATTGTAAACCTGATCTATCCTTTATAAAATTCCTAATCAACGTTTGAGCTAACATTTTTAATGGTCATTGATAACTGTTTTCTAGATCCATTAGTGCGCTAGGGCTCTAATGCACTTGAGCTTAGAAAGCCTTAATGTTTTACAATATCAGATCACTAAATATTTTCTCAGGACTTTATTGTGTGTGTGTATGTGTACTTAAACATTCAAATCTTGAATCAGCCTGAAATTCACTTCAGTGTACAGGGAAAATGAGGATTTAAATGGATTTCTTCTAGAAAGAATGTGTTCCAAGAAGGTCTTCAGACAAGTAGTCACCATGTAACACCACGTAACTAGCAATGGAATTTCTGACTGGCTACAGTGCTTTCCCTAAGGGGATCCCAAACTGTTTTCCAAACAGTTAATAATTTTTCCAATACTCTTGGTGTCCTGGCATTGGAACGTTGATTAGAGAGAGATTTCGTTATTTACAGAGACAGTAGGACTCAGACTAACAGAGTATCTGAGAAGGTTGGGGTGCTATTACATTTTCTCACAGTAAGTAAGTACTTTTATACCAGAAGGGAAAACTAAGACTTTTGTGAGTACTCAGGGTTTTGCTCAATCACTAAGTTTTCAAATTTTGAAAATGTCAGCTTTTTATTTCCATAAACCATCATCTTGCCATTGAGGGAAATAACCTTGAAAAATCTGTACGCATGACATAATGACTCAAATTTAAGCAGAAGTTGTTATACTTTCTTTTCTTCTTTAAGAAAAAGAACATAGTCACCTCTTTCCAGATGTTGGCACCTTCTGTCTTCTCCTTAAACTGGCAGAAGTGAAACTTATTGGCAGGGTAATTATTTAGGTCATTTTTTTTTTAACTACTGTAGGATAAATGGTATTAGGTACTTGATTTTAATCAGGAATAAAAAAGCTGTAAGGCTTTTCTCAATGATTTCCCTGACTACAAAAATATCCCATTCAAACTAATGCTAGGCTAATTGTGCAAAACTTTTAATCACTTTATCTCTTTGTTCAAGAGCCATCCATAGAGCCCCACTGCTTAGAGTCAAATTCAAATTCCAGTTCCTAGTTCCATGTTCTTTCACTACGGATCACCCACCCCACCAACTAGCCATCCTTTCCCCTACCACTCATTCTTCAGAGTAACTCTTCAATATTTTCACTCTAGTCTATTCTCTGAGCTTATTGTGCTTTTGCACTTGCTAATCCCTAATCTGAACACTTTTACAATTTCTCTTACCCAGTACAGAGTCTAGTTTTTTTTTTTTTTTTTTTTTTGGCTGCATTAGGTCTTCATTGCTGAGCATGGGCTTTCTCTAGTTGTGGCGAGCAAGGGCTACACTTCGTTGCAGTGTGCGGGCTTCTCATTGCGGTGGCTTCTCTTGTTGCAGAGCACAGGCTCTACGCACGTGGGCTTCGGTAGTTGTGGCATGCAGTCTCAGTAGTTGTGGCTCGCGGGTCCTAGAGAGCAGGGTCAGTAGTTGTGGCGCACGGGCTTAGTTGTTCCGCAGCATGTAGGATCTTCCCGGACCAGGGATTGAACCTGTGTCCCCTGCATTGGCAGGTAGATTCTTAACCACTGCACCACCAGGGAAGTCCCAGAGTCTAGCCTTTAAAAAAAAAAAATCCATACATATCAAGTTTAAATTTATCTACAAGCATTTGCTTGGTGGTGGCCTTTGTAGATCTCTTTGTTCTTTAAATATGCCTCTTTAGAAACAGAATGGTATAGTTTAGCATGTAAGTTTTTTTCTTTTACTGTTTACAGTATATTTGTTATGGTTGTCTAGATTGTAAGAGCAAAAGTAGTATGCTACATAGGACTTTATTTTTAGATCTTATTAAAATAAAATTCTTAAGAATTTTTAAAGGATCATTTTGATGATGTGCTTATCAAATCCACAAATGGCATAACCATGAGAGTGCGGTAGATTTTAAAAAATGGACACAATTGTCATGTCTTCTTTTCCTATCTAGACCCTTTGTAAAGTGACTTTTGAAGCTCCTCTCATCAAGATATGGAGCCTGTTTCTCCAGCCTTTGAAGGTTTCTGGCCTTAGAATTGTTTTGGCCCACAGAATACAGGGAAAATGATGGCATCCCTGTTCTGAGCTGAGGACTCATGGGGCATCTCTTGGTTTCATTTGCTTTCTTGGGACCCCTCTTCTGATATGTGGACAAGAGTAGGTTAGCCTGTTGCAGAAACCATGAGAAACCATGCAGAAAGAGACTAACCATTTCAGCTGAGGTTCTTCTAGACTCACCAGCCCCCAGCTGACCTAGCAGCTGATCACAGATGCATGAGTAAGCCCAGTCAAGTCCAAGAACCACTAAAGTGAGCCCAGCCTAAGTTCAGACACATTAGAATTAAATTGTTTTTTAATCCACTAACTTTGGGATGGCTTCATACATGGTAACATTAATGAATACAAAGGGTAAAAACTTTCACATGGCAGAATCTTGATCCTAGAATATTTTAGCATTCTACAACCATAAACTACACTATTGAGATAAAATATAACTGATTTAGGGCTTCCCTGGTGGCACAGCGGTTGAGAGTCTGCCTGCCGATGCAGGGGACACGGGTTCGTGCCCCAGTCTGGGAGGATCCCACATGCCGCGGGGCGGCTGGGCCCGTGAGCCATGGCCGCTGAGCCTGCGCGTCCGGAGCCTGTGCTCCACGACGGGAGAGGCCACAGCAGTGAGAGGCCCGCGTACCGCAAAAAAAAAAACAAAAAGCAAAAAACTGATTTAAGTACAAAGCTCTAAATTCAAGTTCAAAAAAACCAGCTGTGTGAATAGAGGATAGCAGAGATATAGCTTACTAACATATATGCAGAACACTTAGTGGCTTTGGTTGACCACAAGCATATGACTCAACCTTGTGTTTCCACTCTTACAACAAAGCTTATATGATTTTATGCTGTGTTAAATGTATAAGACCCCAAAGTGGGGTTTGTCCAGAGGACGATGATCATGATGCTGAAGGGCCTAGAGACCATCTCACACAAGGAAAAATGGAAAGCAATGCAATTGTGTACCCATTAGAGATACTGAAGGGGTAGAGTGGATAAGATAACTGCCTTCAACTATTTGAAGAGCTAACATGTGGAAGAAGACTGGACATGTTTAGTGTTATTTCATTAAAAATTAGGATCTATGAATAGAAGCTATAAGAAGGCAGATTTCAGGGCATCATAAGGAAGAAGTTGAGTTAGAGAGGCTGCATGTGTATACTGTTTAAGAATGCAAACTACACAGTCAAAGCTGGGTCTTCCACTTGCCAGCTATGGGATGCTGGGCAGTTGCCCAGTTTCCCCATCACCTGTAAAATGGAAATAATAACAGTACCATTTCGTAAAGTTGTGATAAAGATTAAATAGGATTTTTGAATACAAAATGTTTAGCTCAGTGTCTGGCATATAGTAAGCACTCAATACATTTTACTTATTATCATTAATAATAAGAGCTATTTAAATATGACATGAACTGCCTCAGGAGGTGGAAAGCTCCCTCTAAACGGAGATATTCAGAGGAGATTTGGCAGGTATTTGCAGGATAGATTTAAGCATTAGATGAGAAGTTGAGCTAGAGGACATTTAAATTAGCTTCCAGTGCTGAATAAGTCATTCTATATCCCTTAAGACAGGATAACTTCTTTAGTATCTCCCAGAATACTTAGCACTATATTTAATAAACATTTTTGATTATATAAGTGTATATTTTTCTCATAGTAAGAATCGTTCCATGCTAAAATGAAGCTGTGTGAGAATTCTTGATTTTTTTTCATCTCTTCTCCTCTAAAAGAAGCATACCACTAAATTTTATTTTTATGATTGCCATATTGACTAAAACTAAAGAGTACAAATTTTAGTGCTACAAACTCTCCATTGTGGGACATTTAAATTGGTATATTCAAAGCTCCCATCTTTTCACACTTGGCATTTCCCTATCAGAATGCGTAATTTTAAACTGGTCAGATATTTTCAAGGTACCAAAGGCTGAACTTTCTTTGGTAACTGACCAGCCATCCAAAGTCCAAGCTGGAGCCAGTAACCATTTTTCCTTCCCATTGTACAGACAGCATCTGGAAACACTGACCATGATCACTCTTGCCTTCTAAAGGCACTGTGGGCACTTCTAACTCCCACCGCAATTCTATTGAATAAAATGGATCTGGTTGATTTACCTAAACAAGCTAATATGTCTATCTCCTCAGTTATCTCATTGCTACCAGTTAAGAGGAAGGAATTCACATAGGCCAGGGTGCTGTCTTCTCCAAGTGATAAAAATCTCCCCTTTATGAGCTTCAGCATAGTAATTGGCATTAATCATCCGTGAGTAGTGTTTACTTTCCTCATTAATGAAAGTTTAGAGTCAGGTACACTAGCCAAGAAAATCTTAAAATGTGTAAGTAGGGAGAAGAGTTCTAAATTGTGGGTTTGAATGAGCTCTGAATTCTGGGTTTGCGGTGAAATGGACAAGGTATTCATAGGCACCAACAAGATTTCTGGGCCATCCATTCCTGGCGTGTGCATGCATTGTGCCACACCCGGAAGAATACAAGCTAAGAAACATGCTCCATTACCAAGAGGAGGCAGAGATACAAGCAATTTCAACAAAGTGAGAGCAGTGCTGTAATAGGAAACATATAAAGCACAGTTTAACTCAGAATAGAGGCTGTAGGAGGGACAAAAGAGAAGTAGAAGTAAACTGTTAAGACAGATTTTTAAAAAGAGGAGGGGATTAGGCAGGACCAAGTAAAAGGAACAGCATGCACAATGGCAGAGTCGTGAAGTAGAGTGCCGTGTAGGATTTGGGGGAAATGAGTAATGGGAGCTGAGGCGAGAGGAGGGGGAGTATTTCACACATGCCTCCCTCAACTATTTAGAGAGATGCAGACTAGCTCAGTAGTCTGTGGAAAGCCATTCCACCTTTTAGTCAAGTAAGTAACTTGATCATATTTGCAATTTGAAAGGTTAACTCTGTAGTGATACTGATGAGGTATTGAAAGAAGAGGATGAAAGTGAAGGTAGGGAAACCAGTTAGAGGGTTCCTTAGGAACCAGATGAGAGATGAGGAAAGCCTTAATTACAGCAATCACAATGGGAAAGGAGAAGGTGAGATATTAAGGATTTAGAACCATCCCAGTTGGATGGCTGACTGAAAGGATGAGGTCGGGGGAAAGAATTATGGGTGATACCCAAGAACCTGGCTTGAATTTCTGGGTAGAAGGTAGGAACATTCACTGAGAGAGGAACAGAACATCTGTAGAGCAGGGGAATCAGAAGACCAGAAAGAGGCACTGACTAGTTTAGTTTCAATCGTGTTGAGCAAATGAAACATGAAAATAAAGAATACTGCTCAAGAAGAGAGAGTTGATTTTTTTTTTTAAGTGCACCAGGAATGGAACACTGGGGAACTCAGAACTGGAGGTATTATTGAGGGCAGATGAAATAGCAAAAGAGACTGAGAAGGTCAGATGAGAATTAGAAGAGTCAGCTCTCATAAAATCCCTCAAGAGAGGAACAACTTTCGAGAAGAGGTCAACTGAGTCAAGTTCGAGAAGAATTGAAGTGTACTCTGGGTATTAGCAGTTAGGATTTTCCTATTGACCTTGGCAAGATCACTTTCACTGGTGCAGCGAAGGAAGGAAACAACTTCCATGTCACAAAGCATGAGAACATTTTCTCTCTCTCACTCTCTATCTTTTTCTATTTTGTTTTAATCTCAACATGTCTCTTATCGCTGATTCTCTTTGAAAGTCCTTAGTGTAAAAATTGCAGTTTCTGCCTTTTGCAAATGAATAGACGCTTTTAAGAGTTATTCTGTAAGTAAATGTCTTTTAAGGTAAAGTTGAATTTTTTCACTAAGCTGTTCGTTAGAGAGGTTTCAGAAGGCATTTAATGAAAAGCAGCCTGAACCCAGGTAATTTGAAAACAGCGATCTCAGATAAACAAAATGAGAATTTCTTTCCCTTTCTTTTTCTACCACTTCCCCGTCCTCAGTAACCAGCTGAGATATGGAAAGAATTAAGCTTGGTGCGTTGGGGACATAAATAACGAATAAGGCACAATTCTGCCCCCTCACAAGGAGATTACAAGCCTCTGCAAAAAGGCAGACACACAATCAGCCAACCCTAAAGTAAGGTAAGCTGAAAAAAACGTTCATAGCAGTAAAAGCAAAGTTCTATGGGGGCCCAAATGTAATTCCCCATCTCTCATAAAACCCAGGAAATGACCTTTAAAAACATAGACACAGTTGGGGAGTTCATCGCACCACTAATTACCTCCCTACTCTTCAGACCATAAACTTTTATGCAATCTGCTCTCTGTTCACTAAAGAGAACAGATGCCTTTATTTTACCAGGCATCCAAACTGCCTACCTGAAAAAGGCATTAGTGGCAAGTGGAGATTTCAGCTCTACCCTTGTCTGTATGGTGATTCTTTTGTTACATTGAACTTTAATAATACCACTTTGACCCTTTTCATTGAGAGTGTTAAAGTTCTTAAAATTAAATGCATTGCCTCATGGATTAGGTGAGTACCAAGCCTCCTTCTTCCAGAGGAGATAAACTGGGACACCCAAATATATGGAATGGCTTCTGAGGAATACTATTTTGATCTGAGTAACATCATGGTGTTATCTTTGCAGTTCATACCCCCTTTAAAGTCCTTTGTAAAGCAACTGCCTTTACAGGGGCAACCTAACGCTGCATGCTCACACATTATTTCCCTATTGTGCAGGGTTGCTATTTATAATGGGCCTTTTGGAAAATGAAAATCTAAGGTTGGTTAACTGTAGCCAGAGTGATCCATAATATAAGCCGGGTCATACTTTTTTTGGCATCCTTCTGCATCCTCTCAGGAAACTTTGATTATATTTCAACTAGGAATAAAAAAGAGATTGTCCAAATAAATTTTTTAAAAAATCTCTCCAGCAGGTGGTTAAGGCATAGGTTCTTAAGTCAAGCATGCCCGGTTTTGGATGCCAACTGTACGGTTTGCCAGTCTGTGACCTTGAATAAGTTCTTTACCCTTTCCAGGCTTCATTTGTAAAACGATTTAATGAGAGACCGGATATTAAGAACTCAGGGTAGTGTTTGGCACAGAGTTCTCAAACAATGGGAGCTATTATAATAATGATTATTGCTGTTATTGTTTATACCAAATTGCCCTGAATTACTGTTTATAGCACACGGCCTCACACTTGGAAGACATTCAATGTCTGTTTATTTCTTAGTGGAAAGAAGCAGCTGGCATAGAATGCTTAGAATGCAATATTTCCAAGAGGAGCTTCCTTTGGCTTTCTCAAGGGTACCCCGAGTACTGAGAAGGTAGCAAAACTACATAAATTCTGCATTAATTCTGCTGATAATGTTGTAGTGCTATGTCTCAGAATATAGTGATATTATGTTTTTCTGATCTATGTGAATAGAGTACCTGCATACGATGCCAATCCCAGGTCATCTTTTTTCCCTGTTTTCAGGTGGGACAAATTAAAGTTTCTTTTTTGGTCAATAACAAAACAGGCAATATTTTTACTTAGCATTTTTCCATCAGAAGTTCCACATGGTATTTTGCAACCAGGTTCTGAGAGAGAAATCAAGGCAGCGTTAATGGGAAAGTGTCACCACATTGAGACAAGAAAAGAATAAACAATAGTTCTATATAATACAAATATGACTCTGAGACCTTTGATAATGGCATGGTCCCCAATAGTAAGGGTCTGGTGATTATATGTGTGTATGTGCCGTTAACAAAACATTTATCTCACATGTAAATTTAAACATCAAGTACTTTGCAGTTGGGTCATACATATTGTATCATACATTTCAGCCTTTAGAGATAAGCTGTAAAGCAAGATCAGAGAACAAGAATGATTTTTAGGGCTTCCCTGGTGGTGCAGTGGTTGAGAGTCTGCCTGCCGATGCAGGGGACACGGGTTCGTGCCCCGGTCCGGGAAGATCCCACATGCCACGGAGCGGCTGGGCCTGTGAGCCATGGCCGCTGAGCCTGTGCATCCGGAGCCTGTGCTCCGCAACGGGAGAGGCCACAACAGTGAGAGGCTGGCGTACCGCCAAAAAAAAAAGGAATGATTTTTAAGTTCGCTATTTCCCATTTTTATAGTGTATAAGCATCTACCTGTCTCTGAATTAATGAATTTTATAAGCCTAATAAAATATATTCTATAGATATTGTTTCACTTATTTCCTGTAGGCTTTGGGATCTGGAATTGAATATGTTTCTGTGCTTACATGAGGACATAAATTGAACTGCCATTGGTTTAACCATATTTGTTCAACCTTATTCCAACTCTTTGGAGCTTACAAAGTCTGTTTATAGAGTCATCTTGCCTGTTAGGAATGTTAGGATGGAAAGACTTCTTGTCCTTGTGTGTCAGGCTGCATTTCTTACCCAGTTGAACTCTTACCAATGGACCTAATGTAGTAAATTTCAGCCTAGGTTTTGGTTGAGTGGTAGTGAGAATCCAGGAATATAAATTTAGGGCAAATATATTTTCACCTCTAGTTACTTGATACTTATAGGACAGTGCTAATGGTATTGATTAAAATTTTTTCTTGTCTTTTGTAGATATAGTAGCCCACTCACATAGAGTACTATTCAACAACCATTGTGAACGAGGATACGAAGGTGAAGATAGCTGAATAACAAACTAAAATTCCATATTCATGTAACCATCAGTTGACAAACACTACCTGCCTATTGTGTGAATGTCATGTGTCAGGCATTTTGGGCGAAGAGATGATGGGGGAAAATGACATGGACTCTAACGTGGGGTAGCAGTAAGAGTCCTGATGATGTCGATGTTTTAGAGGGTTAATTTACTAAGCCAAAATAATGTGTTATTTTATGTTAATAAAAGGAGAGTTGATCTAGAATGAGGTATGAGGTAACAGTTCACTTTTCCCATAAAATCCTGTGTAACTGAGTTACAGCAAAAGCTGAAACCCAAGTTGATTCCCTAGAGCCCCGGGGAGTCCATACCTGCTTCAGATGATGAAAGAACAGAATATTATGCCAAATACATGAAGATATTTATACATATTTCCAAACTAATGACAGCTCCTACATACAATAAGTATCAATAGAAATGTTATTTGACCAGATAACGAGTTCCACTACAGCGCTTGAATTTGAGCATTTTCAGTAGAAATTTGTTTGCCTCAGTTCTAAGGAGAGCTTCTCCAAAATTCAGGATATGATAGATACCTAGGTTTACTATGTTAGAGCTCAAAGATGGGGTTCTCTGCTGAGCAGAGTTCTGTTCATCACCTTATCCTCAGGACCAGAAGTTAGCCTCCTTAACTCTTCTTCCTCATCCAGGCTTGATTTGGAAGACAGGTATCAGCAACTCAGCATTTTCATCCCTTTAACTGATATTTACTGTGCCAGGCTCTGCTTTCTACCTTCACTGGATCCTAAGCGACTTCTCATAGGGCATGCAGCCCACTTTCTCCCCTGCTTTAATTGTGTGCTAGGATACCACTGCAGCTACTGTACCAATGGCCAGACTAGTAGTGGTGTAGTCAAGGTGGAAGTTGATTTCTGTCTCAGGCAATAGCAGTCTGAAAACAAGCAGGCAATGGTTCTATGTTGTTTCTCTGCCATCCTCTCTTGGTCTAAGGTGGCTGTTTCAGCTTCTGCTACCATA
This sequence comes from Delphinus delphis, assembly GCF_949987515.2. Classification (NCBI taxonomy): domain Eukaryota; kingdom Metazoa; phylum Chordata; class Mammalia; order Artiodactyla; family Delphinidae; genus Delphinus; species Delphinus delphis. Next base: position 42,037,836 of record NC_082687.1, on the reverse strand, counting down.
TTTGTATTCCAGCCAGCAAGTGGGGTCTGCCTTTCTTATGAAGGGCATGACTGAGACATTGAATACATCCCCTCCATTCATATCCCACTGGCCACATTCACATCATATGGCCACATCTAACTGCAAGGGAGGCTGAAAAATGTGCTCTTTAGCTGGGTGTATGCCCAACTAAATCCTACTATCTTAGAGGAAGAAGAAAATCGACCCCTTAACTTGAAAGTTTCTTCACCTTGTCACAAGAAGGCCTAGAAGAAAAATATTCGGCTTAATGTATTTTGCCTCAGTGACCAGAAGCTAAATGTATAAAGAAAGAGATCCAGTAAAATCAGGGGCACTCACCCTCAAAAAGTTATGTTTATCTACAACTGTAGCAATTATAGTAGATTCCTGTGCTCAAAATTATTATTATCTTTTGATTATTCTATTCCTGACTTCTGGTATTGTTTTTGGAAGCAGCAATAGGCCACAGAGTAGCTTGTGGGTTGGCTTCTCCATCTTCCTGGGTCACTTAGAGCCCTAAACATTAAGTCCCAAGCTACTTCTCATAGAATTGGTGCTGCCTATTCAGACCCAGACATGATATAATGAGGTAACGTTCAGTGATTCTCAACGGGTCATGACTTAGAAGACTATTCTTAAAATGGCCCTTGTTGGCTAAGCTAAATTTTCCTTTGGTAAGAAAAATTCTCCAGTGCTAAAAGAAGCTAAAGATCAATCTGCAAAACGGGGCACCTCTGTCTGTTTTCTTCCCATAGATGCCTCCCAATTTTGAAACAAAGCAGCTCTATATTTTGTTGATTCTGAGTTCACCAGTTCCTTTCTTTTTATCTGTTGTTTATCCAGTTACTTCCATCTAGCTCTTCCAGTTTCCCCTTCACTCACCCAGAAATACAGAAGGCCCAGGGAGCCTCGATAACTTTCTTAGCCACCCTTCCATGTAATAACACTGCTATCCTGCAAAGCTGTTTATCTACCTCCATTTCCTTCTGGTAAAATCAAATAATGCATTAAAGTTACATCTTTAGACTGAGGACAAGTTTACCTGTCACTTAAATTCTACTGAGAAAGGTAGGTTGGCACAGCCATGGTCATGGGCAGCTCTTAATCCAAAACAGCTCCCTCTGCTTGTGTATTCTACGCAGCTTTCAGCGGTCAAGGCACTTTATTGGGTCGTTTTGACTTGGCATGAGCTGCGCAATGCTTTGCTGAGTTGAACTAATACTTCTCTCGGCCCACTATCCTGTCTCGTCAGTAGCACCAGTGAGAATTTTGTGGGAGAGCCTGGAAGTTGAATTTTATGTCATCTTCCAATGTTACCTATCTCCCTAAATCCCTGCTTTTGTTTCCATCATTATTCTCTAATTCCCTTTCAGTAGTCCACTTTGAATCTGCCATTAATTTATTGAAATTCTCCAATCCCTTTTGCATTTACTGTTAGCCTGTGCAACCTCTTGGGGGGAACATGTTTACTGTCAAATACATTAAAGTAGTCTGTCTTAATTCATTCTCCAGAGTATCTCTTACAAATGACAAAGTCCTCTACTTATAACATTGTGGCATTTGGGGAAGTAAGTTCATCCTGAGTTTTCACAACAATATTTAGCTGCTGCAAAGTCAAGAAAGAAAAAGCTGCCAGGTCATCCCCAGGAATTCCCAAGACACATATTTTTCTCATTTGCATTCTTATTTACATAAATTTGTATGCTCCATTCAAAAGGCGCTGATTCCAATTATGTAAAATAAAACAGGAAACTCTTCTATGTCTGAGAGTGGATAATCACACATCCCAGGCTTGCTTGCTGCCCAGAGTGATTTCCAGGGCTTCTCCCCTGAAAAGAAGGAAGTTTCCCTCCTTTATTCCTACCCTCTAATCATAACCACTAATGAAAAGAGTTATCATTTAATGGTAAGATTGGAGTTGGCTCCAAAATATTCTTTTTTCTATTATGAACTCACATTGGAATCGTCTGTTTTCCAACTGGTGTTTTCCCAACACCTTTCCTCCCCTCCACCACCCGTAGGAAGGAAACACTGGTCCTTGGTTCAGCTTGGGGTACCCTAATTTGGGTGGTAGAAATTGCCTCTGGGTCCAGCTTGCAGCTTTTTACCCAACAGAAACTTTCTTGGCAGTGAGTAAGAGAGTTTGGATTCTGGGCAGATTAACCATAGGTTTTAATTATCCACCCCCAATGCTGCCTTCCACTGACCCCTATAATTAAAGCTTGACTTTCTTACATATTTGGCATCATTTTCCCCTCCAGGTGGATGGATCACAGAGCTGATTGCAAAACGAATTCCTTAGAGTATTTTACAGAACATGTGTTAAGCCCAGAAGCCAGAGCTATGGGGAGAAAAAAGGGCAAGAGTATCCTTTGGGAGCAGCCCCATTCATCCCAGGACAGTCCTAGTGTCACTGTGCAGAAAGACACCTACCTGCTCACTCCGCCCTGGGCGGGAAGGAGACCTGAGGAACACACAGTGAAATATCATTGAACCAAGAATGGTCATACTGCACTTGATTTCCTTCTGCTCTCTGACAAGCATTTCCCAAAGTTACTCTCTACCGTTTCTATACTGCTGTTAGTGTTTCTAATCAGGTCTAGGAAAACATCCAGTAAGCTCTGGACTATCTATTGGATTGAAGTGAAATTTAGTCAGAAAAGACCCCTCCAGCATTCATGGACTTCTGACCTCAGCCTTTGAAACAGCTTCTTTCCATTCCCACAGAGTGGTGTTCTGTTTAGAACCTATATAGAGTCAAAGGAGGCGGGGCTGGAGGGGACTGAGGCCAGGGGAAGGCAGTGAAATGGAGCTGTTACTAACACATTTTGTGATGTTCAGGGAGTGTTTTGTTTGTTTGTTGTTTTAATCTTTGGGTCAAAGGATACTCCTTTTACTTGGAACTGAAGTCAGCAGAGGGGAAGTGCAGACCTTACTGAACCCGAAGTACAGAAAGTCAGTCCCTAGAAGCTTGGGTTGCTCCCCTGCTACGCCTGCAAAACCTCAGCGGGCTGACAGCGGGAAGGAGACTTCCTGTTCGACTGGGAGTTTGCACTCTGCAGAAAGCTGTCTTGGCAGGACTTGCCGCCAAGGCAAAATTACCAGGAATTGCTGGGAAAATAGATTCATTTCCTTTTCAAAACTACAAAAGCTTCAGTTCTGCCCACATATATATAAGTTGGAGAGAAAAGCCCTACTGAAAGAACTTTTGTTTGTTTTTGACTCGTCTGAACAGTGACTACGTTTCATCCTAGTCCTTGGAGTGTGTGTGGTCCAGAGATGCACCACTGTAGCAAAGGATAGGAAGGTGGCTGCTATCCCAGGTAGACTGGCCCTTCAGTTAAGGTGTGCCTGGAAAGTGTCCTTGACGTACTCACCAGAGTTTTGCCTCCCTTCCTGATGTAACAGGAAAGAGCCAAATCTGACTACATGTTGGATCTGTTTCTTTCACTTTAACCTTTTCTTTCCCCTGCTTTTGTTCACTGAAAGGATACTGTCTATACATAATGGCCTGCCTCGGGGAACCCTGCCTCTCTGCCTAAATGTTAAACCAAAGTGCCTTTGTTCAGGGAAGCATCCTGACCCTGTCCACCGGTGGATGGCTGCAAGGAAGAAGAAATTAACACACCCCCTCCCCCAAGGCTGGCCATTCCAGGTGATATTTGCAAAACTTATGGCCTTTTTTTACTTTACTTCCTCATCTCCTCCCCCTTCTCTGCTCTATAAAAGAAACTGGCATCCAAACCCTGATAAGACGTTTTTTTGGAGACATTAGTCTGCCATCTTCTCGGTCTGCCGGCTTTCCGAATAAAGTCGTATTCCTTGACTCAACACCTTGTCTCCCGATTTATTGGCCTGTCGTGTGGCGAGCAGAGCAAGCTTGGACTCGGTAACACTGACATATAACACGCCCCAGCTCCCATTTCTTGGGATAAGCAAATTGAGCACGTGTTTCCTCTAAGTTTACCACGTGTATAGCATTTCACTTATTCATTCATTCAACTCATTTGCATAATTCATTGAGTATTTGGATACATAGTGAACAAAATGGTTAAAAAAATCCTTGCTCTTGTGAATTTATATTAAATTGTTTAATTCTTTTTTAAAAAAATAAATAAATGTATTTATTTATTTATTTTTGGCGGAGTTGGGTCTTTGTTGCTGCGTGCAGGCTTTCTCTAGTTGCGGTGAGCAGGGGCTACTCTTCATTGCTGTGCGCAGGCTTCTCATTGCGGTGGCTTCTCTTGTTGCGGAGCACGGGCTCTAGGCTCATGGGCTTCAGTAGTTGTGGTACATGGGCTCCAGAGAGCAGGCTCAGTAGTTGTGGCGCACCGGCTTAGCTGCTCCACGGCATGTGGGATCTTCCTGGACCAGGGCTCGAACCCATGTCCTCTGCATTGGCAGGCAGATTCTTAACCACTGTGCCACCAGGGAAGCCCTAAATTGTTTAATTCTGATGACAGTCCCGTGAGGCAGTAGTATTATTATGAAGCCCTCTTTACAGGTGATTTTCTCAGTCACAGAGCCAGTGAACGGTGGAGCCGGGATTTGAACCCAGGCAGCCGGACGCCATTAAGCCCACACTCTTAACCATCCAGCTCCACACTCCCTAGTGGGACTGATGGGTGTGATTTCAGGTTCAGAACAGGTGCAGTTTAGCCAGATACCTGTAATTTCTCTTCTGGAGGCAAAGTCTTTCATTCCACAACATAATTTAAATAACAAATATATTTGAAAGAGGTAGTATGGTGGTTGGATTTCACACTAAGACGTTGAAGCGGATCAGAGTTTGCACCCCAAAATATGCCACTTCGGCATAAGGATTATCTTGAGCCAAAGGCAATTGAGAAATAACAGATGTAGGAAAAGCTCTCTGCCCTCTCCCTTTCTGTCTAAAAGTAGAACATAAATTTCCCTTTGTAAAGGTAACATAAATTTGTAAAGGTGTCTTTCTTTCCCATACCAGGAAGAAGATGACTTTTAATCACTGGAGATGATTCTTATCAATAGAAAAGGTACCAACGTGAGTTTGCATAACAAACCTTACGAAATAACACAATCTTCCATTAATTGTCCCCACATATTTACCATCTCACAATTTATGGCCCAGAGAAGCCCAAACCCCTTTTCCTTTCTCTTGTCACTTCTCCACAGTTAATCACTCTTTGTTAAAATGGTATATAAGCCCCAAATACAATTGCTTCTTTGGGTCTTCACTTCTTTTCTATGAAGGCCTCTTTATTCATAATAATAATAAATCTTTCCTCCTGTGTACCCATCTTTTTTTTTTTTTTTTTTAGTTTAATTTTCATCACCCCAGGTACTAAGCCTAGAAGAGAAGAGGAAAAAGGTTTTTTCCCTCTCCTATTATGTAAATGACTAAAAGCCACCTCTTTCTTTCTAATAAGTTCTGATAGGCGGGGAAGGTGGTCAAAGAGCTGAGAAAGCAGGGCACTGAAGGGAGTTGGGGAGGGCATCATCAAAATGCAAGGGCGGGCAGAAGCTGAGGCCAGGGCATCTCAGCTCCATGTCAGTCAGCTCAACATTTTGCCTAGGGCAAATGCAACTAGGGCAAACCAAATAGGTCAAAATTTGGATTTTTATCAATCACTTTTATGAGATCAATTTGATGATGTCACCCAGATAGCTCAAAACAAAAAGAAAGAACAGCCAACAGGCTCAAATCATACTGTTCAACAAGAAATGAATTCATTCTTACTTTGCCAATTGGCTTCTCAATTGGAGGGCTTGTAAAGCAGATTGGAGTAATGCTGCTGTACATTGAAGGTTTCCATTGCTGGTCCTATGAGAAAGGAAACAGAGAGAGATTTCAGGGACTTGGCTGGCCTTTCTGCTGCATGAAGCCATTTCCCTGCTTCCCACAATAGTGCCTCAAGCACTTAACCGTAATGGTTGTCACTTGAAATACCTGAGTCAGCGTTTTTGCACAGGCATCTTCAGTTTGCAGTCTGTGCAAACTCATTTAACCTTTTACAGGGTTATATTACAAAACCTTTTATGACATTTTGAAGGAATGTTGACAAAAGTGCAGAATATTTTCAGCATAATCTGTTAAGGCATCCTTCTAGAACATAGATTAGACTATGTGAATCTTTTTTTTTTAAGTAACTTTATTAATATCTCATCTCATTGCATAAAAACACTGACCACAGTTAAACTTCTGGTTTTGAAATATCTGATTCTATATGGGATACTGTCCAAAGTTCTCTACCTGCTTTTCAGAACACTCCAAAATGTGGCTCTTTTTCACTTTTTTGCTTTAGTTCCAACTCTGTCTTACAGTTTAACCTAAACCTCAAGCCACATTTGGCCAATGTGTTTTTCTTAAGTAGACTCCAATCTATGCCTTTGTTTATACTGTTCCTAGTTCCTAAAAGATCCTTTCCTCACTATCTGTCTATGACTTCCTACCTGTCCTAAAAAGCCCAGCTCAGATTCCCTAAGAAACATTTCTCTATATTTCTCCACTCTGGCGAGAGTCAGAATACATTTCTCCCTAACACAGGATCCACACACAGCAAGTCTCCTACATATGAACCTTCATGCTGTGAACTTTCAAAGATGCGAACATGCGTTCGCATGTTCAATCACGTAAGTTAGTTCACGTGTCTGGCATACATTGTCACGTGCGTGCATCCTCTACAAGTGGTTGTGCTTTTGTGTACTTTACTGTACAGTATTGTATAGAGTACAGTAACACAGTATCTTTATTTCAAGCCCAGGATGTCTGGAAGCAAATGTAAAAGCAGTGGTATATAGTCGATTGTGTTAGTTGGGTACCTAGGCTAACTTTGCTGGACTTAGGAACAAATTGGACTTATGAATGTGCTCTCGGAACTGAACTCGTTCCTATTTAGGGGACTTACTGTACTATTATTAGAGTACTTGACACTATCTGCTGGGAAGGTGAGCTACTGAAGACAGGACTCATGTCTTAGCTATCTTTGTATCCTTCACAATCTAACACAGGTCTCATGCATTGCTCTGGTCTGAATATGTCCCTCCAAAATTTATACGTTAAAATCCTAAGCCCCAAAGATAGTATTAGGAGGTGGTGCCTTTGGGAAGTGATTTGGGAAGCTAATGGGATTAATGTCCTTGTAAAAGAGGTCCCAGGGTGCTTGCTGGCCCCCTTCCCATGTGAGGATACAAGTAGAAGTCTGCGACCTGGAAGAGGCCACTCACTCGACCATGCTGACACCCTGATCTCAGACTTCCAGCCTCCAGAACTGTGAGAAATAAATATCTGCTGTTTATAAGCTCCCCAGTCTGTGGTATTTTGTTACAGCAGCCTGAAGGGACTAAGACATAGATGTAGGTGTTTTCCATTAGAGCACTCTTCCCTTTCGTCAGCTGAATCTTTTCTTTATGTAGAAACATCCCAGCAGATCCAGCTCTCTCCAGCCCCCAGCTCTGACTCTCACTACACACATTTTTCGGTGTCATTAGAGGAAACATCAAGAGACTTGTTATTGAAAAAAACCTTAACTATAGGTACCAACAACCCCATAAAATAAAAATGACCTTTAAAAACGAATCAGCAAGCATTGACCCATCCCCACCACCCGCTGTCCATTAATTGGCCATGTTTCTTGAGTGAAAGGAAGATTTTTCAGTGGTCTTAGCAAAGGAATGGAGTATGACCCTCTGGAATCTCTACCCCTGCTGTTACTAATTATCTTACTCTGGGCAAATTACTTGTACTTTCTACCAGGGTGGCCCTGCCTGTAAATGTGGTTTGTGTTATTTACACACATCTCGCAGGGTATTTTGAGACTAACTGTGGAGCTATCTGTGGCCTGGAAATGCAAAGCATAATTCCTGAGGAAGAGGCCCTGCAGTCTACCCCCAGGATAAGCCATTCAAACCTCTGACTTCTTCCCGTGGTCTGGAAACAAGGGTTATGGTTGGATTCCGAGGGATGTGGATTTCTGTCCATTAGGAGTTAAACTGAGACTAGCAACTCATTTCACAGGTCATGTTCCAGCCATCAAAGTTTAATTACTACCAAACCCACTGGCCTAGGTCCCAACCATGTTAATGCATGCATGAAAGAAAGTTCCAAAGGATCCAGTTACCCAATTCCACCTTTCAGAGATAAAAAGACATTGAATGGCACCAGGGAAAAGGCCAAAATACATCAACTGAGACTGCAACTTTTTTTTTTTTAATGAAAATAACAGGTTCAGTGTTGATGATCAGGACACATGATTCAGTTTCAAGGAAGTCAATCTGCAGATGCAGAAGATGAATCTGAAAAACTCTGCCTTCCTTCTGACGCTGGTCCGGTTGCTATGGCAACATGTAGCTAGTTTTCTTAGGTTGTTGTGGAGCTTGATTTTCTTTAGACCAAGGAGTCCCTTGATACAATTGCACTGGGTATACTTAAGACAAAAACAACCCAAGAGTCACAAAGTATAGACTTCTTACCTAGAAATTATTTATGTGGTGGGAAAATATGTGATGATTCTGCACCATATATAAAAGGGTATTTCTGAAATAATGGGTTCACATGCAAAATACAGAGTAGTCAGGGGTATATAGTTATTACTGAATATTATTTCCCTTTCCCTATCTCCTTTCCTCATTTCAGGCTTTCCACACAGGGTTTGCTGTTGCTGTTGTTTGGATGGTTGAGCGGCTAGTGTTAAAGAGTTGTCCCCCATCTAACTCACCACTTGCTAAATATGGGGACAGGGCACTGAGGATGGACTTGGACAAAGTGGAATGAGAGAGAATTAGAGAAAAGTTGTTGAAGCCTCAGGCAAGTCGGCCATCCTCTAGCTCTCTGCAAAATAAGGGCAAAATTGCCCCTTTATCTTCTTCCCATCATAACTTCAGAGCATTCCTGAGAAGCTACGGAACCACTCAGAGCTCTCCACATGACAGGTACCTGGGGTTACTTTTCTGAGACTGGATTCCTAAAAGGAGACCAAAGAAGTGGTTAAGGCTGTGAACTGTAATTACAACCTTCAGTGTTTACCCTGGAGTCTGAAGTATAAGGGCAATTCCTGGCGCCAAAGGACAGAAATAATCTAGGATTTTGATGAGGAAGGATGCTGGGATCATCTGGCAACTCAGCTAGCTGGCTGAGCAGTGGGGTCAGTCCAGGTGGCATCTGCCTAAGGGTGCGTCCCTGGCCAGCTCAAACGACCCTAATAACTCTGACGGAAAGAACGTGTCTTCCCTCAGAAATCTCGATCTTATACCCTACAGAAAACATGGAAGTGGATATCTATCAACTGCCGGTCCCTTCTCCCCCTACCTCAGGGCTAGGAACAATGTAATCTGTTTTGAGATGGAAGCAGATTCTACTTTAAAGACTGCCATTCATCTATCCAGCCTCAACTTGTCACCCATTCTTTATCTGGAATAAAAACAACTGCACCTTCCATCTATAGAGTGCTTTCAAAGAACTGCTAACACCGCAGTTTAGTTGCCCCTCACAGAAACCTGAGCTGTTTCTGGGACCTAGGACATTGAGAGAACTGTGATATTTCAAACAGTCACTGGGAACCAAGGAAGGAGAAAGTTCCTGAAAAGGGACGTGATATAGATATAGAGAGAAGAAGGGCCAGACCCCATTGCTCTGACTCGTCTTCTCTCTGGCCCCCCAACCTAATGGTTGAGACCAATCAGCAGGAATTTGGGTTCGCCCCACCACGCCAGCTGGAGTTCCTTCTTAGCAAGGGTCAAGCACACAGATGCAGAGGTGAGGTGGCCTTGGGAAGGGAGGAGAGCTGGGTGGAGGGCCATTAAATGTTGACTCACTCAGGCTTGACCAGACTTCCTCCCTTTTTCCACATTCCAGTACAATTTTGGTGAACTTAAGTAAACTGTGCACACTGCTAAGTGTTCCTACTTCCTTTGGGTTATTATCAGAGACCTACACCAGCTCTGGTATATGAAAATCCCCTCCCCTTCAAAACTTGTGAGCAGAGAGGCTCACAGGGGGAGAAGAGCCTCGCAAGCATTCCGGTTTTTAAGTTTCTGGGCAGAATCTTGTTAGAGCCTGACCTGCTTATACATTTTTCAGCACCTCCCTCAATACCCATTTCCCATAAATGCTCTGCTGAATTTTTGCATTTAAATTTCTACTTCTTAGATTTTTACATGTTAATTTTTAAAATGTCCCTTGTGCTTTTTCCTTCCTTTCCTATGTTTTGTGCATCCTCAGTACCACCTGTACCTACCACAAGGCTGCCATGACAAGAAACATTAAAACAAGTTCTTTCGAAACACTCAAAACCATTAATGGGACTTTTGAAAGAAAGTGGCACATCTCCTTCACCATACTCTCCTGTCTCCGAGTTTCCAGCCAGCCTTTATCCAAATGCATGTATATTTAGCTACAATGCCATTTCGCATCACTCTTATACATTTTCCATTTAACATCACATTACATATTTTCTGTGTTTTTACATAGTCTTTGGGTTTATAATATTTAGTGACTACATCCTGTTCCATCAACAGGATGGAGTATAATGTATTTGCTATCTTGATACATATTTCGATTATTTCCATTTTTCTCCCTAATTTTTTTTGAAGTTTTTAAAACAGTTCTATTGATACAATTCACATACCATCCACGCCACACATTTAAAGTGCACAATTCAATGTTTCTTAATACACTCACAGTGTTGTGCAGCCATCACCAGAATGTAATTTTAGAGTATTTGTGTCCCCTGCCAGAAGAAACACTTTACCTAATAGGAGTTCTTCACCATCCCTCCTGTCCCCTCCCCAAGCCCTAAGCAACCACTAGTCAACTTTCTATCTATATTTTTGCCTATTATGGACACTTTATATAAATGAAATCACACTATATGTTGTCTTCTGTGACTTTCATATAGTGTAATGTTTTCAAAGATTATCCACGTTGTAGCATGTATCATCCCTTCATCATTTTTCACTGCCAAAAAAACTCCATTGAATGGATATACCACATTTTATGCATCTGTTTATTCATATGAGTTGTTTCTACTTTGGGGCTATTATGAATAAGGCATTTACGAACATTCATGCACAAGTTTTCATTTCTCTTGGTTATATACCTCGGAGTGGAAATGACAGATCATAAGACACCTCTATATTTCACATTTTGAGGAACTATCAAACTACTTTTCCCTGTACTTAATATCTATGAAAATATACTTGTTTTGGTCTTTTGAATCATTTCTTTAGAATATTTTTCCAGGAATAGGGTTCCTGTGCCCAAGATACGGACATTTTTATGGCTCTTGCTATTTTCTAGCTGTACTGCTTTTCAAAATGATTGGACTAGTTTACACAGCTACCATATATCGTATATGTATCATGTATGTATGCATGTATATACACACACACATTTTTCTACACAGCAAACTTATGAGGAAGATGCCACAGTTAACCTCATATTTATAGATGGAGACACTAAGGGCCACAGAGGTTAAAATGCTTATCTTAAAAGTATATGCCTGTATATACACTACCAAATGTAAAATAGATAGCTAGTGGGAAGCAGCCACATAGCACAGGGAGATCAGCTCGGTGCTTTGTGACCACCTAGAGGGGTGGGATAGGGAGGGTGGGAGGGAGACGCAAGAGGGAGGAGATATGGGGATATATGTGTATGTATAGCTGACTCACTTTGTTATAAAGCAGAAACTAACACACCATTGTAAAGCAATTATAGTCCAATAAAGATGTTAAAAAATAAAAAGTATATGTCTGGCTCGAAGGACCTTATAAACAAGACAATAATGATAAAGTAGAAAGCACTCTGGCCCCCCATTCCAAAGTTTGGGATTTGAGAACAGCTTTGATACTCACTGATATATGACCTCTTTGGGGTTCCATATTTCTTTAGCAATAAAAAGTATAGTATATAATTTGCTATTTTTTAGAAGATCCAATAAGGCAATGTATTTGAAAACATTCAAATCAACAATACATAAAATTTGTACATCTTTTTGATACTTCAAAATCAGGATGTGGTAGTTACACCATACAACAGTGCATTCACTTGTATGATACGAACCCTGAATTCTCTAGGAGTTCAGAAAAAATAGGAAGGAAAATGAAAATGCAAAGTCATCATTTATTCAAACATGAGAAAACATCACATAGGAGAAGAAATAGTTCTCCACAGTTCCCATGTATCACTGGAGGTCAACTTCATGTGCAAAATGATCCTGAAGTATGGGCTCTGAGAGGTCCAAATCTAAAATAATCACATGGAGCTTTACAGGAGTGAGGGAAGGAGCTGGGGATGCTGTAACTTGCCTCTCAGGAGATGGGGGCTGCTTGGAGACCAGCACCAAGTTTAGGGAAAGGTATCAGTGGGTAAGTGCAAGTTATAAGTTGACTGCAAAATCATATGTTGAAGTCCTAACTCCCAGCACCTCAGAATATGACTGTATTTGGATGTAGGGTCTTTAAAGAGGTGATTAAGTTAAAATGAGATCATCAGTGTGGGCCCCAATTCAAATAACTTGGGTCCTTATAAGAAGAGGAAACTTATACACAGATACACACATAAGGAAGATCATGTGAAGACACAAGGAGAAGATAGCCGTCTATAAGCCAAGGAGAGAAGTTTCAGAAGAAACCACCTCTGCTGACCCCTTTATCTCAGATTTCCAGTCTCCAGAACTCTGAGAAAAGAAATTTCTGTTCTTTAAGCCATCTAGTCTGTGGTAGTTGGTTATGGCAACCCTAGAAAACTAACACAAAGATTCTTAGAAGAAAAAAAAAAATAGATTCAATATCAGGAGGAAGGGCCTTTAGAAGAGATGCCTTTTGGGGGCTTTTAGGCAGTCAGTGTAGGAAAGGTTTCCAAATGAACTGGGGAGAAGATGTGGCAGTGACTGGTGACAAAGCAGAGGCAGAAGTCTGAATGGGCAGCGTCCTGTACATCAGCACTGAGCAGGCCCTGGGGATATTCAGGAGAATAAGATGCTGTCTTGTTCTCAAGGAACTCCCCCAAGTCTAGTAGGGGAGAGAGATAAACAAATAACATTCAAAAGGAGTGGTGCATATTCAGGACATTGGAGAAAGTGTCCATGATATGGAAGATGCAGTGAGAGCAAGGGAGGAGCATCTAACTCAGCCAAGAGAGGAGTTCCTGTGGTCGGAAGGCTTCTAGATGGAGGCAGTACAGGAGTTGAGGACAGAAGGACAGAACAAAAGTTAGGTAGTCAAAGAAGTGGAGTGGGGCAGGGAGGGGAGGGAGGGCCTGGGGATATGGAAGGAGGTTTATGGTGTTGCAGGAAGAGGAAACGTCATAAGGGCAAGAGGTATGAAATAAAAATAAATGTTGAGGGTTTCCCTGGTGGCGCAGTGGTTGAGAGTCCGCCTGCTGATGCAGGGGACACGTGTTCGTGCCCTGGTCTGGGAAGATCCCACATGCCACGGAGCGGCTGGGCCCGTGAGCCATGGCCGCTGACCTGCGCATCAGGCTCTGCGGCGGGAGAGGCCACGGCAGTGAGAGGCCCGCGTACCGAAAACAAAAAACAAAAAACTGTTGAGTTTTTATGTGAACCACAGATCATTTGGGGCTGTTAGATCTTAAAGAGTGAGACAGAGGTGGAGAGAGATGACCCTGGAAAGGCAGGCAGGAAGCCCACGATTCTTTTATAATAGTGTTTGAATGGATTACCTGGCCAGGAGATGGGAGCGTGCATTTGAGAGGAGGAAAGACTGTAAGCTAGGTAAACGTTTAGGCTACTGTTATCACAAACCAGGAAAGACAGGCGTCTAGAGAGTGAGGAAGTAGAGACAAGGAGCACAGACTTGACAGACTCCAGGAAAAGGGAAGGACATGATGAGGGTGCAGGTGAGGGGCAGTTCCTTTGCATCAGGGTACACCCTGGGCACCAAAAGGCGCAAAGAGCACTCACCACTTCAGAGTCCTGATTTTAAATGTATTATTCTTTGATGTAAATGTTGTACTACGTTTTGGCCTTAACTTGCCTTCTTATCTCAACTCAAACTTTTCGCTGCCACCAAATTTTTTTGTTTTCTCCCATGCACACACCCTGGTGTGCCGTGGGTTCACCGTTCTGCCAAGAATGAAATACTCATACGTGCACAAGCTACTAAACATGCATTGTCTGCATACAAGTTAAATGCTCTTATACGGACATTTAAAGCAGATATTGTACAATATAGATATAAATGATAAAATTCATACTGACGATTTGATTTAATATTTCTTTACTTAGAATGACAACAAGTAGCAAATAAAGAACAGCATGACAAGTTGAGAGACTGCAGAAGAAAGGAAAACATTTTATATTTGAGTATGTTTAACAGCATTTTTCCTGCTTTTTGAACCAAGGGGCCTGCTGAAAGTCTAAGCATGGCCAGGTACCAAAATAGCAGGTAAGATAATCCCCAAACCTGTTGGTAAGCACTTAAAAAATTGCTAACAAAATTCAATTGTATTTTTTTTAATGATTGTGACATTAATTTAAGCTTTACTTTTTAATGACACATTGTAATGGACACAAATTTAATCAGTTTAGGTGGAAAGGAAGTCATTGATATACAACTGCTTTATCTTTAAAGGAATAGTAAACTACCTCCCTGACCAATTTTTTTAATTGGTTAATTTACAATGTTATGTTAGTTTCAAGCGTACAGCAAAGTGTTTCAGATTCTCTTCCATTATAGGTTATTACAAGATATTGAGTATAGTTCCCTGTGCTTTACAGTAGGTCCTATTTTACATAGAGTAGTGGGTATATATTAACCCCAAACCCCTAATTTATCTGTCTGCCGCCCCCAACATCACTATCCCCTTTGGTAACCATAAGTTTGTTTTCTATGAGTCTATTTCTGTTTTGTAAATAAGTTCAATTGTATCATTTTCTTTAGATTCCACATATAAGTGATATGATATCCACATATGATATTTGTCTTTTATTTGCATTTTAAAAACTGGTTTATCTATACATAACTGCCACAGTGTGCATGGCCTAATTACACTCTTAGGCAAATTTATCTTGATATAATGTTAGAGGGCTATGACAAACTGTACTTGACACATTGCAGTGCTTTCTCCAAGTCAGGAGCTCAGGTAAAATACAAGTAACAAAGATAGTCAAATTGGATTCCAAAATCACTAAAAATGATCTGTCTGAAAATACATGAGCTTAATGTGTTCCAAGCACCTGGGAATGCTCTAACTACAGGCTCGAGGTAAGTTTTGGATTCTGAGACTATATAGACAAAATTTCTGTTCTCAAAGATAGAAATCTGTTGATATTAATTAAGTTTTATGCAATGTTAAAATAATTTTAAAAATGAAAATATCCATGAATCCTTTATACTCAGATACCACTTCTAAGGAAAAGGGAATAAGCTTTTGTTCTCACGTTTGGGGGCTTTTCTCTGTTCCCCAAGCAGATGCATCTTGCCTGCTACTCTTAAATCTTCCTTATAGTGACTCTTGGATTCATTTTTCAGCTCTAAACATAGTAAAGTAAAAATATCTTAATCATACTTCTCTCCTTGAAGCTACAATATTGCTCAGAGTTCCTCGACCACTTCTAAGAAGTGTGTACAGTAATAACATTTTCAAACAATATAGCCCTTAACTAGTCATCCCTAAAATTTCTTGTGTTACTAGAAATTAAGTGAGGTCAGTTGGAAGATCATAAATGGAACCGTAACCCATGGGCATAATTCTCTCAGAGAGCAGATAGGTGATACAATTTCAAGTGCAGAGGTTAAGGAAGACCACCCTTTGATTATCTGCACCTGAAATTTCTTTTCTAGGAAAAGACATTCATTCTGTAATTAACAGTTAGCAAAAGGTTTAATGTGTGAAATTCCCTGGGAGAGATGGCATATTGGTTTTAATTCACAATAAGGGGAAAATGACTGAGGGAGAATAATCTCTTAAGATCAGGTTTTGATAGAAATAGAGCGAGGAGGAGTGACTGATGACTGCAATTGAGAGAGACGCAGTGGGGTACCAGATTCTGCATCTGCCCCATCACTGCACCTTGGGGTTCCCTGTCATGTGTTACATGTCACATTGATTTATAAGCCAAAAGCAGTCTTCTCCATTTTAATCTCCAGTTTAATAGGGGAAAAAATCCTAAAATTGTCCACATTGTAGACTCCATACCATGCAATTTGTATTATTTCAGGTATTTAAATGTTATTATGGTTATAGATCTCAGGAACAAGAATGGTGTTTTATGGAAGTAGTTCTTGACTCATCAATAGATGAGTTCTTCCTGATGGCAGGATAGCCCTCTCTGGGCTGGACTTTAGAACAAGAGCAGAGGTGACTCCTACTTGGACTTGCTCAAGGAGGCATCTGGTGTGGGGTTCTTGTCACAGCATCATGTGTAATGTGTTCAATCGTTAAATCAGTTGCTTGGTTTTCTTTATTAGAAGTCGTGATCCATTACCCAAATTGCATTCAGGTTGAA